>NC_058118.1:30124000-30442000 GCF_914725855.1 Thunnus albacares
GATGATTTCGGCCATAAATATTCTGTAAAAATGTCATCAGAGATGTTTTGCTGGCCCTGTGGGGAACTATTGTACTGAGACTTTGCAGAAAACAAAATATTTTAACATTTAAATTAGTGAAGAAAGTAATGAAGAGAATTTTACATCAGCAAATCTGGCACTTTTTTTGGGAGGCTACTGTGGGACTTTTGATCTCAGTATTTCTATTTTCTGCACTGATGATGAGTCACAACTACACATTGCTTTGTTTTAATATGTAAAATGTGAGTATTTGCTTTTACTTTGTGAAGGTTGAGATGAGCGTTAAGTACGCAGCATGAGTCAGGGTGTGGTTAGCTTAGCTTAGCTTAGCATGAAGACTGGAGCAGAAGGGAAACTGCTAACCCGACTCTGTCCAAAGTTCAAAAGTATAACAAACAAACAAAATATTTCTCTAAACCACTGAAATAGCGTGTAGTGTGGAACTGAAGCTGATATATAAAGCTGTGAATGTGCAGAGTAAACCTCTCTCTCTCTCTCTCTCTCTCTCTCTCTCTGCAGGGACAGAGTGAAGAGCCTTTTTTTGATTTACGCTCCTTCATTAGCGTCTCGGCTCTCTCGGCTCTTTACCTGCCGATGGAGAGTCAAACTGTTGGGTTTTTTTTTAAGCTTCTGGCAAATGAAGCAGAAACTCGACAGTTCAGACAGATGTCCCCCCCCCCCCCCCGAAACTAAAATGTTTGAGCTTTAATTTGCCCCCGGTGACCGATTACAGGAGGCCAGACGGACACCTGAGTGTGTGTTTGAAGAAGAAGAAGAGACGTCACTTATTTAAATGTTGTGTGTTTAGTGTTAATATTGAATCAGAGCGTGTTAAAGAGGGCTGAAGGCCTTTTAATTAACATGTGTGTGTGTGTGTGTGTGTGTGTGTAGTTTAACTTCCCAATAGTCAAGTTTCTATCCAATTTCCAGAAAACAGTCAGAAGAAAACGTAGCGTACGTTTGTTTCCATCCACTGCTGTTGTGTAAAATATTAGCAGGTGGAGCTAATTCTCTAATCGGTGCCATTAAACCGTCGCAGAAGAAGAACAACGAGATGACGTCATTAAACGAGCGAAATGCGTGATGGGAATATGACGTTTCTGTTAGTTTCATGTATCGATGTGAGGAAGGTTACAGTCTCCTCAGATCTGATGTTTTCAGCTCTTCGGCGGCGTTTAAAGTCACATGATTCATGTTCACCCCAAGTCTGTAATTTCTGGTGTTTTCACTCAGGAATTTTTTATGCATTAAAATTAAATTAATATGCATAAAAAAAACAGGTGGATGGAAACTCACTTACTGCTGTCTTTCTTTCTTTCTTTCTTTCACAGATAGATATATTGTCAGCATTGGTGAGTGTTTTTGTTGCCATGGTGACATTTATTAATAGTTCAATTACAACAAACTTATAGGCAGTGTTGGTGACAGTTCTCATGTGACGGGTCAATATCTTTATACGTTCACATTAGAATAATTTGTAGCGCAAAATGTTTGTCCTGTGCCGACGCTCAGTTCACTACTTTATTACAGGAAGTAGTTGAAGGAGACCAGAGTTCACGTCCCGTCACAGTCACACTGTAAATGTTGGAGGTTTTTTAACTGTATCTTTTCCTAATTTGAACCTGCTGCCATGTGCAGATATTGTAGAAAGAAATATGAATGAATTCAGTTTTTATTATCATGTCATGTATATATAACTCTTCTCAGCCCACATGAGTCTACAAGACACCAGACATTCATTTAAGAACCACAGTGCTGCGTTTAAGTGTCCAAACAACAGAGAGAATCTAAAAACAGACCATCATCAACATAATTCTTATACTGTAAAGTACTGGAGAAATCAGAATAATCTCTAATTAAAATATTCATCTTATTTTCTTTTCCAGGCTTTTGAGACAAAGTTAGAAAACGTAATCACATCAGTTTTTGATCGTCTCTACATCAGAATCATCATAATTTGTACAGTACAAATAATTTTTAAAACAACGTTGCTACTTAATGTTAAAAACCAAAAAAAAAGACGTAACTGTAAGTAATTCAGGGTGTTGAAGGATCATCTAAAGACAAAATTATGAATTGATTAGTTGATCAACAGGAAATGTATTTATTTTTTACTGTTTTGAGTCATTTTTCAAACAAAAAATACAAACTATTCTTTGATTCCAGCTTCTCAAATGTTTCTGCTTGAACATCTTTTCAGATTCAAGAGATTTTATTGTCACCAGCACAACGACACAGCCGACAGAAACACTGAAGGCAGTGAAATCTGGCTCTAGTTTTAGACTTTTCTGGATTAGAAAACAATCAGCAGATCAATAAATAATCAAAACATTTGCAGTAGGGCTGGGTGATATAGACAAAATCAAATATCATGATATTGTTGACCAAATACCTCGATATCAATATTACGATAATATTGTAGAGATGACTAGAAGTGCTTCCATAAAATATTAACACAATGGTAAATAATGGTAATTTTTTGGTAAATAATCATCAGTAATGTGGATATAATGACTAAGTGGGTAAAAGGTAAATAATAAAACAGCTGGTTTAGTTCAGGAAATGACATCACTATACTGTAATGGAGCCTTTAAAACCAGTTTATAACCATATCATGAAATTATGATATCCAAAATCTAATATAACATCTAGTCTCATATCATGATATAATATCAATATATTGCTCAGCTCTAATATCAATGTTCTTCAATAGGGCCACATGTGCAGATTTTAATTATATAATGAAAACAATCAACCAATCAGAGCTTTGTAGGCCTGATTAAGTATCTTTATATCAACTTGAAATAGTCCAGATGTCTTGTGCATAATTTCAGAGACATTTACCCAAAAATTTAGTCTGACATATTTGGTATTTTTTTGATTTTAAAATAAAATGTTCTGTATTTAAAACAAAGCTCTGAGTTTGGTCAAAAGACGTGGCTGACCTTTGTATGTTAAATAAAGTTTAATAGTCTGATTTCAACGTGTACAACTCATTTTTACCAGCTAAAGCCTCTCACAGTGTTGAGTTCTATCAGTGACACATGAACACTGAGTCCATGAATGACTCAGTTATGCAAATCCAGCCGAGGCAGGTCGTCTATTTGAATACAGGTGAGAACTCACCGCTCAGTCAGTCTGTTTGGGCACCAACGATAGTTTATGTGAGCGGTTTATAACACATAATATAAAATACTATGACTCCATGCGCTTCACTCACACTTTTACATAATAACAGTCGGTGTGATTTTGTGTAGTTCCACACATGGAAGCGTCTGACTTGCTGTGTGCCACCGAAGCCACAAAATTATCTGATTAAATGATTGGTGACTAAAAAAGCAATATTGGATCCTCTTCAGTCACCCCTGAGCAAGACACCGACCTACAGCTGCAACTATTAATGAGTTGCAAACTATTAAATTAAATGCAAACTTTTTTGATAATCAATATTCATTCTGATTCCAGTTTCTTAAATGTGGATATTTTCTCGTCTCTTAAGTCCTCTGTGACAGTAAACTGAAGATCTTTGGGTTGTGGACTGTTAGTCAGCAAATAAAATAAGACATTTAAAGACATCACAAGCCTTTTTTATAGTTATTATAACTGTAATTTCATTTTATGTTAGTAAACATGAAGGGCGCTGTTCCTCAATGTGAAATGGAGCTTGTGCCAGTTTCATGTTGTTCGGACTGTAATTCGACACTCATTAAAAAACAGTTATTTGTACAAACACAGCCTAGCAACCGTAATAAGACATGGCAGGTTGGTCAGTCTTTGGATTTCTTAGCATGTTGAAACAGCGTACATCAAGCTGAAGAGTTAGAGGGATGGTGTATATAGTGTATCAAAAACCAAAGTTAGCATGTCAAAGTTAGCATGTCTGGCTAACTAGCTTACCGCCAGCAGTAGTAACCTTGCATTACTTCCAAAGCCAAGCGTTAGCATGTACATTATCTTGTGTGGTTACAGGTGGTGATACAGCAGCCCCAGATGCTATTAACCGCTATTTCAGAATTAAGCTAACGTTAGCATTGGATTAGTGAAAGTTTACCTGAAATTACTTTTCCAAACTCATCTGTCAGTCCTCATCCTCAAATCATTTTCTCATGTGGAAGTAAAACACACTGTTTGAAAACGCAGACATTGTTTGCCAAGAATGTTTTTCTGTAGTAAACATTTAAACGCCATCATGTCAGAGTGAAACAACAGTCTGCATCACATCTTTTATTGCTAACTAGCTACTCCACAATACAAGAACTTTTACAGGACCTTTTACCTCTGACCTGTTAGCTTAAACCCCAGTTTTTATTGCATCATTACATTTTCTTGACTCTGGTAAAGTTTTACAGTTGAGGAAAATGTTTTTCTAGTTGCAGTACCGCAGTTGACCACTGAGTCAAATTCTCAACAAGGCTGACTCATTGCATAGTGTCCAGCTCTGTATTACGCCCGTGGAAAAAACTTAAACATGTTTATCTACTTCAACGAATGGGAGCGGAAACAGGAAGCAACTAAAGAAAGGTGTTTTTAATTTGTGTAAGACATCAATTATTTTCCAGTGGTTTATGGGGACTTGGAAGAAACATTGTTTTAAAAGAACAGTCAAAACTGAAGCAGCAGAGGTCAAGACATGATGACTTTTAATCTCTAGTATGGGTAAAGCTCCAAAAACACAGAATCCTACATTTCCCATAATGCAACTGGACAGTGTATCTTCATTAGACCCTCCCTGCCTTGTAAACACCCACATCTTTCAAAATGCACACCTCCATTTTGTAACGCAGGATTTCTATTATAATTGTGCAAACCCACTGACATAACCTTGATGACATCACTATGACATCATCAGGGTCGTTTTCTCAGACTAGACAAAGCTCCTCCAGAGACACAGAAGACTTTATACAAAACTTTTTCACAGTTTTTTCGTTAACCTGTTTAATTTTCTGTGTTTTACAGACGGAAAGACGCGGACTAAAGACAAGTACCGTGTGGTTTACACCGACCACCAGCGCCTGGAGCTGGAGAAAGAGTTTCACTATAGCAAGTACATCACCATCAGGAGGAAGGCGGAGCTCGCCACGGCGCTCTGCCTATCAGAGAGACAGGTACACCAACACACACATACACCTGCCAGATTGTAGCTAAAATAAAACCTTTTTATTGATTGTGACTGCTGAAATAATTTTACTGCTACTTTTATTGGATCTTATATGAATCTGAAATTGCAGGTTTGAGATTCAATGTAGAGACATAAAACTGGATGTGATTATTATTGTATTTAACCTTTGATAGCAATTTTGCATTCAGTTACCTCAGTTCAAACTGAGCTCCCGGAAGCAGAGGTTTTTTCCTTGTTTTACTCATTTATAACAACTTTTGTGTCGAGACGTCCTCACGAGCACAAATGCCGTCAACAGTGACTCCAGTTTAGACAGAAAATGTTAATATTGGTGAAAAGTTACATTCATCAAGAATTACTTTCAGTTTCTACACCGTTTAAATTCAGTATGTGCCAATGCATAGTCATATTTGTGCATTTTCAAGCTCAACCTCTGAGGTCACTGATCTGTTTAAATTTATAAGACCAACATCAACAGATGCTAAAGGATTAGCCTGACGATACACTCTGTATTTTTCTTATATATATATATATATATATATATATATATATACATATATATTTTCCATTTTTACAAAGGGATCAGTACTTTCCTAAAACTCTGATGAAAAGACTCAAACCAACAATGTTTCAGTCCATCTCTCAATACATTCTGACTTCCCTGCTCAGTCTGTGGCTCTCAGCTCCAAGCCCATTGGTTCCTACTGATGATATAAATCTTTAAAAACACCTCACATATATATATTTTCCATTTTTACAAAAGGTTCAGTAATTTCCTGCTCACTGTAGTTTTTAAAAACATTTTCAAACAAGGGGAAATAGTGCTTTTGTTGGGGACTATTTTCAGTGGCGGATGTATCCGCATTTGGTGTTCTAGAGAGTATTTCTGGCAGCGGGACTGTCCTGAACATGATAAACTTTATACCAGCTAGACATCGACATGTTAGCATTGTCGTGTTGACGTTAGCATTTAGCTCAAAGCACTGCAATGTCTAAGTACAGCTAGCATGGCAGCTAGCATGGCTGTAGACTGTTGTTCTTGTGTTTTTACATTGAATCTCAGCTTCAACTCCTCCAACAAGACTTTAATTGACAAGCAATGATATTTATATACATCAAATGGGCTAAAACAAGACCTCCTTGGTAAAGCTGTAATGATATAGTTGCCAACTATTAATTAATCACCAACTATTTTGATAATCTTCTCAAATCTGAATATTTTCTGGTTTCTTTAGTTCTCTGTGACAGTAAACTGAATATCTTTGGTCTTTGGGGAATGATGATCAACATTTTTCACCATTTTCTGCCATTTTATGGACCAAACAATGAATTGATTAATCAAGAAAATAATCATTAGTTGCAGCCTGAAAAACAAGCAAAAACTCTAATGTGATCCTTTTGAAATATTTAAATGTTTTCCTGAATCATGCAGATATCTGGTTACTGTAAAAACATGTTAGACTTCATGTAAACCCTAAATCTTCCTCTTCCTCTGCTCCAGGTGAAGATCTGGTTCCAGAACCGCCGGGCCAAGGAGCGTAAGATCAACAAGAAGAAGCTCCAGCAGCCGGCCTCCTCCACGACCACGCCAACCCCTTCCAACGGCAGCAACGGCAGCGGAGGAGGCGGCCTCCACGGAAACGGCAGCAGCAGCAACGTCGCTATGGTGACGAGCAGCAGCAGCAGCAACGGGCTGGTGTCTCCTTCCTCTCTGCCTTTGAGCATCAAAGAGGAGTACTGAGGCCGAGGACAAAGGACAGTGTTTTATTGGATGCTGATGTCGGGGGACTGGACTGAAAATTCTCCCCCAAAGACTGAAAAACTTTTGCATCCTGCCTCGTGCCACCTTCCTGTCCGCCCTCTTAAAGAAAATGTCACTGGCAACAATACTTTTTCTCCCATCAGACTTTTGTTGCAGATAAACCCAGATTTTGATTTGATATCTGTTTGCTGTCTTGATGTCTTCAGGTGAAAACAGCCCGGCAGAGGGAAGTTCAGCAGTTTTGGTTGTTCATTAACCAGGCAGCCAACCCTCAAGACACATGGTGTTGCAGGTGGAGCTCTATACTGCAACCAGTTTGCAAAAAAATAAGGAAATATTTTATCTCCTGAATGTTTTATCTCATGCCAGATTCACTCCAAATTTATGTTGTCTGTCCAAACTTTGCTCAACCCAGCTGAGACAAAAAAAAATACTTCTGGATCTGGAAGTTTCCAAAGTTATCAAACATATGCTGAAATTTGGGAAAATGTGTTTAAATGATGCACAAGATGCATAGAATATTTCCATTTGATGGAATGATGCAGCCATAACAAAAATAAAGAGTTGCAGCAAGAATATACAGTATATGATACTGTCAGACAATGTTAATTTTTTTTACTCTAAAGCATCTTAAAAAGGGAAAATCTAGTTTCCAGAGGGTTTTGGGGTTTTTTTTAGCTTGATGATAATGTGTTCTTAAAGTCCAACTGAAATTACACTGCATTTTTTTTCTGCTATGGCAACATATCTCTCTGTAAATCACTTGTGCTGTGTTCTCCTTTAGGAAAAAAAAAATCTGAAATCAAAAGGAAGAAATTTATAGTTAGTTATCTGTCAAAGCAGACGGTCACACTGAGCCTGATTGCATCCTGCTACACAAGAGCCACAGACTCTGAACAACAAGCCACATTAGCTTTCCCGCTAAAGTCTCCTCCTTATCTAACTTATTCTTGTCCTGCAGCTTGTTGAACGAGCCACCAAACAAACATTCACCGCTAACATCAGTTAGCAGCTAGATAGCTTATTAGTTGCTCAGCTTCAGCACATCAAACAGCATGTAAACATATCTGCAAATGTCACTTTGGACCCATTAGATGCTGGTTTGGTCGTTGCTCTTTAAAATCCCTGCTAGCAACACGCTGTCTGTCCATGACTTGTAGCTACAGCAGTTTGTTTACCCCTTTCACACATGCACTACAACCCTGAAGTTATCCAGACATTACATGTTGGAGCTCAGATTTTCCAGAGAATTCACAGCTTGCAAGTGGGCGTGTTGATGATGTTTCTATCATGCAGCTGGCACTGGATAAACACAGTTAAGCTGCATTGGGAGCTGCTAATGGGAGAGAGGACTTCCTGTGATTTCTCGTAAAATAAAAGCCATCGTCTTTCTGCTTAACAACACTGAATTACAAGCACATCATACTTTTTTTTGCGTCGTGTCCTGCCTCCTGCACGCTCTACCCAGGCGCCACGCTTCGCTTAAACCAAACGGAGTATTTCCAGTCTGTGAGAACACGTCTGACACGGACAATCTCCTGATGTGTGCTATAAATGTGAAAGGGCGACTCCAGATCCTGATTCTCTGGACATTGTCCGTAGCTCAAATTACCCCAAAGACCTTTTTTTTCTTTCTTTTAATAATAAAAAGCTATTAACAATACATTTAAAAAGACACTTTGACATTATTTCTGACTACATAAGGGATGACTAAATGTGATTTCAGCTGGACTTTAAAGAAAGAAAATGTATCCTGCTTCATTAACAAATGTTTTCATCCAAAGTGCAGTCGCAGTGCAACACTAGCAGAATCACTGTTTGTGCCTAATCAGAAAGAAAACATTATTATAATGTCATGGTCTTGCATGATAATGGTTTTCAGACACAGATCATCTCTCAGGTTAAACCAAACACACCTGACGTGCCCGAGACTGTATGAGCTGTTGTTGTCATTGTTGTTGTTGTAAATGAATGTGATTTCCATCATCATCAGACTTAATCATGTGTATATTTTCAAATGTAATTTGTATTAAAACCAAAAGCCTTTATTGTAAAAATGATTGTTGATCTTTTAACTCGTTTCAACACACATCTGAGTCTCAATACAGTTTGTTTGCAAGACAATTCTGCTCATAGTGAATACATTAATACATGTTCTCATTTCATCATTTAACATAATTAGAGTGAATTCTACAAAATGTCCAACAGAAGCACAAGCAGAGAATGATAAGACATTAAGATGGCACTCAAATTCCTTGTTTCTTACAAGCTGTATGTAAAGTATTTAACTATATATTCATTCATTTGAAAATATAGTGAAAGGAGAGATACAAAATGAACATTTCCAGCTCTGTATTTATATTCTGGGGCTCTACTGGAATATCTTTGCATGATTTACAGTTAAAAACTCCTTATTTATCTTCTACTGGTCCTTTATGCAGCCCCTCAGTTCAGCCTCTGTCTGAAACAGTCCGTTTTAGCTTCCTGTCTCTTTAAGGCCCCGCCTCCTGATGAGCCCACTCTGTTCTGATTGGTCAGGCTCAGGAAGCTTCCCTCCGGCTCCGGAGGCTACGTAAACAAACTATAGTAGCCTTCTTTACTCCAAATATAAACTGTATATGTTACGTAATATGAGAGTGGACAACGTGAACAACACATGGAAACACCTTAGCAACTACCTTAGCAACCGAGGTTACGGAACGGATGGCCATTTGTGGGCATGTACAAACAATCTGATGTCATCATGAGGAGGAAGTAGAGGTAACACTGCAAACAAAGCGTTTAGAGCAGGTTGAGGCCCTGACTTTTGACTTGAAGGCAGCATTTCTACATACGTTCACCTCAAGTCTTTAAACTTTTGCCATTTTTGGCATCAGAACAGTATTTAAATCATAAAAACATTTTATCTCCTCTGTAAGATTTGTGGCATGTTGAATGTTTTACAGAAATGGTTCAACCTAGTGAGATAGCAATTGTGACTTTTACATAAAAATGATTCAAGACCTTATTGAGACATGACATTGACATGAAAATTGTCATCACATTGATGTAAAGGGGGCGCCTGCCTGAAAGACAAGGCTTCTGATAGCAGATCCCATTAAGGATCCAGTTCCCAGTCAGTGAAATATCCATATTCATTAAAGAACAAGTTCACAATTATTCAAGTGTGTCTTAAACTAACAGTCAGGAGCCCATAGAAGAGTGAAACCTGTTTTTCTTGCTGTAATCATTCCTCCTGTTCATACTGACCATTAGAAGATCCCTTCATAATGACCTTACAATGGAAGTGATGGAGGACAAAATCCACAGTCCTCCTTCTGTGCAAAAATGTATTTAAAAGTTTATCTGAAGCTAATATGAAGCTTCAGCGTCCAAATGAGTCAAATCAAGTAGATATCTTTCAACGTTACAGTCTTTTTAGTGTTAAAGTCCCTCTTTTTGTTACTATACTTCCACCTGCAGCTCAACAGGGAAACACTGTCCGAGGAAACACAAAGAGGGAATTTGATGCTAAAAAGACTGTAAATGTGTCAGATATCCACTTGATATGACTAACTCAGACTGATGAAGCTGAATAGAAGCTTCACACAGACTTTTAAATGCATTTTTGCACTAAATGTGGATTTTTGGCCTCCATCACTTCCATTGAAAGCACATTTGAAGGATCTTTTAATATCCAGTATGAACAGGAGGAATGATTACAGCGAGGAAAAACCTCTTTCACTGTTCATATGGACACCTGACTGCTGGTTTAAGACACACTTGAAAAATTGTCAACGTGTCCTTTGAACTCAGCTGATCACCTCTCGTCACTTTCAGAATCTCCCAGTTAAACTTTAATTTCATTTCAGATCAACATTTGCATGTGATCAGTTTCATACTTGTGAATCAGTAGCTTGAGCGGCTTGTGATGTACAGGAGGCTGCAGTTCTTTACTGTTAGGATGCATTTCATTAACATTTCATATATGATGCTGCTCAGTTCATTTTCAGGTTGCAGACATTAATCAAGCTGCCACTAAACACTTTGTTTGTGCTTCTCAGCCAACAAGAGGTGATTAGACATCTTTGTAGATATTTCAGCTTTTAGTTACTTGCAAACGTTGACAGATTCAATAAGTACGAGTAGTAGAGAGTAAAACGGAGAGATGGAATGAAAAGAAATGAAGAATAAAAGACAAAAACACTTCCACACACATTAGATTTTTGCTAAACGATGCAGCAGTTGAGGTGTGGTGTCCAAAGGGCAAAGAGGAGCAGTGTTCAAACAGAGCACAGGATCCTGCTATCTGCTGTTGTGTGTGTGTGTGTGTGTGTGTGTGTGTGTGTGTGTGTGTGTTCATGTGTCGTCATTCAGACCTTTGTCCTGGTCCCTTTGCCTCCAACAACAGTCCTATCTTGACACTGATAGAGACTATCAGCAGTGTGTGGACAGGCGATTATAATCGGACTGTGTATGTGCAGAAAAAAGCTGATGAGATGGGCCATCTTGAACTTGAGGTCTGAAGAAAACACTGTTTAAATACATTAAACATAAAAAAATAACAAAATGTTGACGTCTAACTTTGCTCTTTAACTGCTGTTTCTATCAGTAAATGCAGGTGTTGCATAATCTGCATTATTATGACAGTTAATTTTATGATTTTTGCATAATTTGTCCTGATAGAAGCCAGTAGTGTAAATGCTAAATTAAAGAGGCCCAAGTATTGAGCCTTGGGGAACTCCACATGTAATGCTGACTCCTTCGGATGCAAAGTCAAGGACATGAATGTATCACCTTTGCCAACAGCTTGTGGACATGAAAGTACAGACATTTGTGTGTGCAAATGCACTTTTTTTTCACTGAAACTGAAGCCTTTTCAGCCTGATCTGATGTGTTTTTACCTCAATTTTCAATCTGCGTCTTTTTTGCAACGATTTTAGAAACACTGAGTCCAAACTTCCCCAGCAGAGTCCCAACCACTTAAGATTTTTATGCTAGCCACCAACCTGAGTATTTAAAAAAGCAAAACATTTTAAACATGTAGTCTTTATTTGTCTAAATGTTGTTTCAAAGTGTTGTCTCCAGATATGTTACTCTAGTGAAAACTAGTAATCTCTAAATCACTAACGTTCTAACGATCTAAAACAGTCCATTTTTAGTCACACAAGTATTTAAACTATTTGTTTTGTTGTATTTGATGAAGTCATTCATTTTTCTTCAGACTCTACCTGATAACATGAGCATTACAAGCAGGTCCTCAGTGGTATCTATGCAGCTGTTTGTATGAATGCAAACATAATTTTAATATTAAACAATTCTGCAAAACTTTAATCTGCATCGCAAAACAATCTGGATCTTAGAGTCCTTGTACCTGCATGTGTTTTGGCAGTGAAAGGTGTCTAAATTAAATGATCTGGTTTCATGTCTCCAGATGTAAAAAATATTAGAAACTAAAAGTGAAAAGCTTTCTTCTACACGTCTTTATATACATGTGAACTCAGTAGAGATAAAGTAGGTCCACGTTGTGAGTAGCAACGGCTGTGCTCGTCTCTCATTTTTGGGTAAACAGTGGATAATGAGAGCGGAGCTGCACCCTCTCTGCCTCTTCACCACCATAAAGTTTATTGGGGGGGGGTGGATGCAGTAAAATGGTTTCAGCACAGAGACACAGAAATGTTTGTTGAGGAGGCGTGATGTACTCTGATAGCAGCGATGGACGACAGCCAGAGGATTCACCGCGTGCCACAGAGATGTTTTATAAGGTTTGTTCTCACGCAAGTGAGACTTGTGAAAAACTGATCTTTACACCAGAATCTGTTGGTGATATTCACTATTTCCAGATTTCTGCGATAAAACAAAGATCAAGTAAAGGTAAAATTATGTAGAAACAAGACGAGGTAGACGAGTGATGTGCTGCTTGGATCTGCTCAGTAGAGCCTCTTTCAGACCCCTGTATGTTAATCTGATGGTAATTTAACATGTTGCTCTCATGTCTGAATAAAGCGCCCAAGCTATGAATATTAAACAATACAAAAAAGTTCACAATAGACCTTTATAGTGAGTTTCAGCTCATTGTTTATCTGTCCGGCTGCAACTTCACTATTCTGGTTCACTCTCAGCATCTCATAGCGTCGTTTTCAGAGAGAAAAAGCTGTAAAAAGCCGCTGAACACTACCTGCTAACAGACACAGTTAGCTGTAGACTAGCTGGTGAACATAGTGGAGCATTTAGCAGCTAAAGAGCCAGATATTTCCCTCAGGAGTTGGTAGAGAGTAAAAACAGAGCTAAAAGAGAGTGAATATTGGACTCACATTCACCAGGTGGACAGAAACACGACTCCACATGAATGATAATGTTGCTCCGTAACTGCTGGATGTGGAAATAAAAGCAACTGTTTGCTAACAAGTTCAACATATCAAATTAAAAGCTGATGATATGTCAGAGTTGTGTTCACTACTTGTTTCTGATGGAAACTAATGGACAAAAAACTGCAGGTTTAAAATATTTTAGCGTTTATTCGTTCATACGACTTACTTTTCTAGTTCTTTAGCCCAATTTTCAAACATATTTTAATGTCAGACATTGAATGCAGACTGTTTACACACTGAGATAGTGTGTAAAAACCAGGAACAACTTCCAATACTGTCAATAAACCAGACCAAGCAAGACAATATATATTATTATTATGTATAGTAAATATCTGCTGGTTTAGTCCATGAGATATAATTTTATGGAGGAGGTTCTCTGTGTTTATTGGCTTGTGAAGCTTCATCAGATGAAGAAATTTAACTTCTTTTTGTCGCTTTGAAACATTTAATGAATGTGAAACTGCTCAGTGAAGAGCATAAAGAGAGTTTTTATGACAGAGCGGTGACGGCGATAATGAGGAACAACATCCTCGGCTGTTATCATCGAGGTCAAATGTTCATCTGGCAGCCAGTCAGAGGCCAGTAAAGACCAGGATGTCGAGCACCTTGTTGCAAAGCTGGAAAACAGCGACCAACTGATTATCATTTCACTTATATAAGACAGAAGTTTGAGTTGATATCTCATATTTTTAATTATAACTCCAAACTTCTTTGTGTGTGTTTGGTGGGAATGAACATCAATAGATTCTGTTCCTTGGAAAATTTTCATATTAAACAATCATTATCATTATCAACAGTGTCAATATCAGATATCTGTATCAGTCTGTCCTTCCTGGTAACCCCACACACACACACACACACACACACACACACACACACACACACACACACTGGACATGCAGTCAGTGTGTGTTTGAGAAGAGACACCAGCGACAGCGTGACGACCTGACAGGGGCGGCGGCCATTTCAGGGCACATTTCATCTCTCCAAAAACAAAATGGCTGACAGCAAAACATCACGGTGATGACCTTGAACGAAACCGTCGGGCCTCAGGTTTGGACGTGGCGTTACACTTAAAAACCAAAAAGTCCAAATAATCATGTGGATGTGCAGTCAGACACCCGGTTTAACAGTTCAGGAGCTCGTCCGTCTACGCTGCTGCTGCTAAAATCTGTTTGTAGCCCAATCAAAGATGTTTACATCATGTGTGACGGAGCCAATAATTAGAGCAAATAAAGGAAATGACAACAAAGTGAGCAAATAACTCTCGCCTCTCGCCGGTGTCCATAAACGCTCAAGGAATCGTCCCTCGCAGCAGCTCATCCAGACTTATACAGCCGCGTGTTTATGGGCCATTTTACCATAAACTTTCATTTACAATATACTTACTGCCCCTAATACGCCCCTTATTGGCCACATTGATTGTGGACAAACAGTGGAGTTGTAAAGGAGTAGTGCTGGAACGGTAGTATGCTGTAAAGAGCAGATAATAGTGAAGACATGACGGGGGACTACTGGTATTCACCCAAAACAGCTCCGTTAAAACTCTGCAGATTCTTAATGAGCTTCGGTCTGTTTGTCTTCAACTAATCTCGTAAGTTTTCAGCTCATCAGAGGTGGAGAATGAACACAGAACAACACACAATGAAAATATAAATAGAAAATAAGAAAATTAGCTTAATTATTTTTTAAACACAGTTTTAAAAAATTTTTTAAAAAAAAACAAAATTACATGTAATTTTAGAGAGAAAAATAATGGAGAAATAAATAAAATGAAGCAGATTATTAATGAGGTTCGGTTTGTGTCACACAGTGTTTGTAAATGGTAAATAAATAAATACACAAACATGCACAATGAGGGTATAAAAAATAAAGTATGAAAATGTAAAGAATTACAAAACAAATGTACAGTTTTATATGTAAAAAAAAATAATAATGGACAAATTATCAAAATCTAATACAATAAAAATAGGAAGAAACACTTTTTACTTGCACTTTAAATAATATTTTCTTTACAAATACATGGAGTGAAAATCTTTTCAAATTCACCTAATTTTTAAAAAATAATTAAGTTTTAAGTATAAATACATGAAAAGAGTGAATTTGTAAATTGTATTAAAACTACATTAAAGTATTTTTTTTTTTTACAATTATAGATTTTAAATACTACATTTTCTACTGTTTGTGTCTCCAGATGTTTTACAGCAGCTGTATTCAGCTGAAACAAGGAGTTTTATGAACAGTGATTACAGTCTATCAGTCGAGCACGTTATTGTCTCCAATTACCGCTCATCATACAGTAAAGTGCTGCAGCCCCATTAACCCACATCTCACACACTTATCAGCGGAACAATTTCAATTAAGTGAAGTTTATATTATTTTAGTGACAGTGTAATTTATTATTATTTTACTGCCTTTAATGTGACGTAACAAAGCAACGTGTCAATACTGTTTATTTAATACTTAACTGCTAAAGACCACCTCATTATTTATTCATATTTTAAAAGAGAAAGGAAGGTAAAGTAGGGTTATTTTATTTATATAGCACCATTCAGACACAATGTAATCCAGAGTTCTTTACAAAGGCATAGAAATACATTTAAAATAAGACAAAAAGACATTAAGATTGAATTTAAACAACAATAAAAACAACAAAACAAACAAAAAAAAGGAAACATCATATGAAAGTGTTACTGTGAGGAAAACAACAATATATTAATTAATGAATTATAACAAGTGGACCAGCTTGTTGATTTGATTGATCACCTGTTTAATTGATTTTGTCAATCAATTAAACATCAACTTCCTCAGATTATTGATTTGTAATTCTGAAAGTTTTTCCCTAATTTGGTTTAAATTTTGAAGAGAAGGCAAAGATGATTTTAACCAGTTTAACATTTAATAAATGATTTATAACATAAGATAATGTAGTTATAAGCCGATATAAGGACATTTTGATATATTTTATATTATCACAGCACAATTTTTTCACTATATTGTCATTAATTATGTTTTTTATACAGCAGCAAACACTTATGAGTGCCCACAGAAATACATTAAAACACTTAAATCTACTTATAACGACATAATAGTGAGTTATAAACCAATAATGGAATGTTTATATTGTGATTATTACTGGTTGTCATCTGTGTTTGTCTTCGGGATTCACCTGCAGGTGTTCGGCCTGCAGGGCTCCAGGTTAGTGAAGTCTCTCTCCCTCCAGTTTCCAGTTTTAGTTTCTTTCATTTGATTTAATAAATTATATTTTGTTAAACATTAATGATTGTGCTTTTGTCTCTTTTTGTTGTGGTCACTTGATCATAACATTATACTGATTATAAAATGCTTAAAAAGGAAGACTTTAAGTAACATGTTACCATTATTTGCTTTAAAATAGGTTTTATTTACATATTTATTTTTAACAGAATCAATGTACAACACTTCATAAACAAACAGTGTTGAACTTGTGGACACACTGATGAAAATTCCCACAACTGCTTTCTTTGTTTAATCATCCGCCGCTGTGGGAACAGAGAAGGAGAAGTTTGTGTCAGATATCGTGTTCTGCCTCCACATCCACGACCAGAAGTCATAAAATACTGAAGTAATGTGGTGAATGAATAACAACATGAAGCTGTGGAGAAAAAAAGACAGAATCAAGATCATTAAAAAAAAGAAAGAAAGAAGAATTTGTATCAGTTTTATAATGAAATCAATCAAAGATACGAGAGAATAAAGGTCTTTATTTACATTTGAGAGATGCTAATGTTGGGATGTTAATAACAGAAAGAAATAATAATAATAATAATAATAATAATAATAATAATAATAATAATAATTGAAACTTTCACACATATTTTAGAAATTAAACTGTTTCATTAGATGGAAAATAATTAATTCAAATCTTATTTTCTGCTTTAGTCAGTCAGTCTGCTCTGACCTGCTTTTACCTGCAGTTTATAAAAGCTGCTTTAACTGCAGGTTCAGGTGTGTGTGTGTGTGTGTGTGTGTGTGTGTGTGTGTGTGTGTGTGTGTGTGTGTGTGTGTGTGTGTGTGTCCTGTCCGCCTTACCTTTCCCCCCTCATTAACCTTTGTCCCGGTGATAGCGTCGGGGGTTTCGACACGACATTGCAGAACCCTGATTTCTGTTCAAGTTCATATTTGGCAACAGCAGAAGAAAAAAAACAGACAGATTTTCTCCTCCTTTCTTCTTCTTCTTCTTCTTCTTCTTCTTCTTCATCCTCCGCCACCGTCGCCACTGTGTAGAACCACAACACATAGAAGCTGCACACATTAAAGTAACGGCCATGTATCTGACCTTTGAACTCTCTTCTTCAGGTTAACTAATGTAGTTTTGCTTGTTGGTGCTCATTCTGACTGTTCAGTTTTTGTATTTCTGTATTTCTATGACTGCAGAACTCACTCAACAACAGGTTTGATCACCTGTTTTATCAAACTTGTAATTAAACAATCACAAGTTCTACAAAAGAAAATAAATCTCTGTATTCTCACTTTTTTTTTGTTGTTGTTTTTTTTCTGGACTGTAAAGTCGGTCGACTTCCTGTGTAGTATTAGACGACTCCTTTTTATGGCAGGATGGCTGAGAAAAATAGAGCCTCGCTCCTGTAATGAACCATAAATGGTTGTAAACGAAGACAACCAGATTTTAGAAGGGAAATGACAGACGTGTCTGTGGTTTAACTGGATATTTTCCTACCTGTTATGCTAGCCATATACTTTACTTAAGTAATGCATCAGTGTAGAAATACAGTAAAAAATCCTGCATTCAAAATTTTACTGTAAAAGTACATATGATGCAAAATGGCCCATTCAGAATCATATGTATTTGATTATAATTATGGATGCATTAATGTGTACACTGTGAAAATATCACGTAAACACGCTTATTGTTAAATGTAATTTAAATGTAATTTGTTAAATGTAATTTAAATGTAATTTAACAATAGTTGATTACTTGAAAATCATCTCATAAGTTAATTAACTCCACTAGAGATGACGAATTCAATAAATTTCAGATATTAAGTTGAATGAGCGATAAGTTTACTGACTTCATATTGTTTTTATTATTATTAAGAGAAACAGCTGTGATTTGTCTCAACACGTATAAAACACACAGCAAGTTTCCTTCATGTGTGTTTTCTTGAAACTACAAAAAAAAAAAGAAAAGGTTTAACTCTGACACAATGCATTCTGGGTAGTGAAATGAATAAAACCTGTATATTTAAGTTAATGACAAAATATTTGTTGATTCCACTAAATTCCTGTTTGTTGTTTTACAGTGTAAAACAATGTATTTTAATTACAACTACTTTATAGGTCTGCTGCCGGTAATTTATGATATTACATCATAATTGATGATGTTGATTATACACTAACTGATCATTTTATTAGGATTTTTTTTTCTCAGATAACAACAACATGAAGCTGCAGCTGTTTATAACCAGTAAACTACGTCTCTGCGTCTCTTTCATCGTCACTCGTCGTGTCTTTTCTATCTGCTGCGGCTCTGTGTGTTCATCTCTGGCTGTTAAACACAGTCAATAGTTAACCAATGAAAAAGTAAAAGGAAATCATCCTCAGTTATATTTTTATGTGATGCTTGTGTCCTCATTATGATCCCAATTCAAGTTATAGATTGACTGTACATCTGTCGTTATGCTCTCCAGACTTCCTGTATCCCTTCTGGATAACTGTGTTTGTTTTATTTGGTAGAAGAAGAAGTTCAAACACTTGAATGAGAAAGTCCTGATGTGGACGTTAGCAGGTGGAGAAATTTACAACTATGCAGCCTTGTTTTTAAAAAATGATTTATTATAGTTACATATTGAATATTTCTGTTTTTAATAAACATTCTTTCCCACAAGCTCACACATCGTCAGAGGTTAAAGGTCAGCAGTGGTTAATAATGTGAGACTGACAGGCCTCTTAAGTGAAGCAGTGAAGATTATAGACGTTTATTACAAAGATGAGACCTTTCATTGGTTTTCTGAATGTTAACAAACAGAACTGTGCAAACATTTTAGACACTAAAAGTAAAGTGAGGATGCTTTGAATAGATTTTATTGATCAGTTAACAGCAGCAGTTCTCCTCGGTGTTTCAGGCAGGTCGGTTGTTCCTGCATCTTCTTCTTCTGCTGTTTCTGTCTCTTCATGTTAATCCCAGATGGACTCCATGATGTTGAGATCAGGACTCCTCGTTCTCCTTGTAGATGAAGACAGATCTTTATGACTCTGGCTGGATGTTTGGGCTCGTCGTCCTGCTGCAGATGATCAGACGCCTCCCTGATGATGCTGCTGAATAACGGAGAAGAATCTAAACATCTAAAAGCTCCTAAAAACATAGACTGTATAAAAATATGGACGTCGTTACCGTGATGTCACCCGTTGGTTTCTGAAGAGCGGTTTTGAAGCTCAAAATGAGCCGCTCCTAACTCCCAGCCAATCAAAAATGGGTAAAGAGGCGGGGCCGAATGGCTGAAACAAGCCACCTAGCGGCTGGCGGACCTGTCACTCAAAGCAGCCATGTCCTTCATTATGCAGAACTTTACGGTTTAATAAAACTTAAACTGGTGAGTTATAGAAAAATTCACCCTCCGTACAGTTGTCATGAAAGAGGAAATTAGCTACAGAGACCAAAACCGTTTTTTGTACCAGACTGTAAACATGTTTATTTCTGCTGTAAAGTTGGACATTTTAACATGGAGGTCTATGGGGATTGACTCACTTCTGGAGCCTCAAGTGGTCGTTCAAGGCACTGCAGTTCCACATCGGCTTCATTTTACAGCCCCGGAGGTGTCCGCTTGCCTAAAACACAGTCCTGTACATCCAGGATGGCTCATGTTTGAACTCGGGTTAGGTAAATATGCCAGCGAGCATTTCACATTGCAGCTCGTGCACAAGTATTAACATATTAATTGTAATTGTGAGTGATTGAGTGATTAGTCCCGACTTTGATCCAGTGATGACCGGTCAACCTGTCGGCAGCCGGACTGAAGTTCAGGAACACAAATGCACTCATTAGCTTCATAAAAGCAGCTCCTCCCTGTGTGGTTTGTCAAATATTAGATGATTAATGTATTTTTTCCGAATATTATTACCTCTCACACAAACAGACAGACAGATTACAGCAGTCTGACTGTTTCTGGTTAAACAGATTATAAACTTCTGGAGCCTCGCTGACTGAAACACAGCAGGGAGGGGCTGCTTTGATGTGTGTGTGTGTGTGTGTGTGTGTGTGTGTGTGTCATTGTTTGCCATGTAATAATCTCATAATCTGACCTCTCACACATAAACATCAGTGACATTTTAACAACACACAGTTAACTTGAGTCTTACTTCACTCCACTTGATGTAAAAACACATGGCTGTGTTTGCCTGAGGAGGAGGGGGGGGTGGGGGGGGGGGGGTCAAAGGTCACGACCCCTAGACGACCGAGGAGGACTCGCACCTTTTGAGCCACTTAATGCTAAAAAATGCTAATTCTCCTAAAGCATGCTAATGTCGGGGAAGCCGGCTCCAGCTTCCCGCCATTGTTTACCCAGACCGCACCTGTGAAGTGTGGCGGCCCGGCGCCTCAGAGATGCGGCGCAAGTTTTGACACCGAGAGGAGTTTGAACGAGAGAGAGAGAGAGAGACAGAAAGAAAGAGGAAGAATGTGAATGAGACGGAGGAAGGAAGAGAACAACGGAGAGGAAGAAGAAAAACAAACTGCTGAAATAAAAAAAAAGATTGAAAGTTGAACTTCAGAACCGATTTATTAAGTACAGAGACATAATAATATGTTGTAGTAAAAGTACATAAGTATTATGAGCTTGATGTAGTTAAAGTATTGCAGTAAAAGTACATAAGTATTATGAGTTTGATGTAGTTAAAGTATTGCAGTAAAAGTAGTGGTTTGGTCCCTCTGACTGATATATTATTATATATGACATCATTAGATTATTAATAGTGAAGCATCAGTGTTAGAGCAGCATGTTACTGTTGTAGCTGCTGGAGGTGGAGCTAGTTTACACTACTTTATATACAGTTAGCTAGTTTAGTCCAGTGGTTCCCAACCTAGGGGTCGTGCCCCTCCAAAGGGTCAGCAGATAAATCTGAGGGGTGGTGAGATGATTAATGGGAGAGGAAAGAAGAAAAAACAAAGTTCTGATACACAAATCTGTTTTCAGTTTTTTGGACTTTTTCTCTAATCTTTGATTTTTGCTGAAATATTGGATCATTTGAACATTTATTGAAATGAAAGCATGTGAGAAGTTTAGAGGGAAAAATCACTATTTGGTGGAGCTGTTAACAACTCATAGACATGTGAACTGTGACCCCGACTACACACTGCTTTTTGTAAGACGTCAAAAGACAAAAAGGTTGGAAACCACTGGTTTCATCTTTAACAATGTGTTGTATTTTAAAAGCTTGTTATATTATCCATTGAATCAAATCTTCATCTGAAAAGTAACTAAAGCTGTCAAATAAATGTAGTGGAGTAGAAAGTACAATATTTCCCTCTGAAATGTAGAAAGTAGCATCACATGGAAATACTCAAGTAAAGTACAAGTACCTCAAAACACTGCAGAAGCTCAGTACTTCAGTAAATATGACTCTGTCTTAAATACAACCAGCAGTCACTGTTAATTAAAATATACTTTCAATAAAGTTTATTCTGGTCTTCGTGTCTCCAACGATAAACTGATTTGCAATCAGAAGGATCGAGTCATTAAAAATGATCATAACTGTGTCAAAAGATCCATAAAAGTCATTTTTTTTAAGAATCAGCAGTGTATCTGTATCTGTGTCGCTTCCTGAGCAGTCGATGCTCTCTGAAGATACGAGCGACAGAAAAAAAAAACGCTCTCCTGGTTTACGACTGTGACAAGCAAAGCTGCAGGACGACGGGCTGTAAAGGTTAATCATTAGAAACACACACACACACACACACACACACACATATATATATATGCACATAAAGCAGCGTACAGTTGCGGAGGTGTCGTGGTTCTCATGGCTTTATGGCGTGCAGGAGTGTGAACGTGTCTGTAAACATCGCAGGTCAACGCGAGGACGCCGTCGATGACGAGCTGATCGATGATTTTATTTAAAAAATATGTTTTAATGAAGCTCAGCGGAGGGAAAAACAACAACAACAACAACAACAACAACACAGTCTCCGCCTTTTGTCACGGTGACAGTTTCACTTCCTGCAGCACTATAACGTTACAGTCAGAGAGGTCAAAGGTCAGAGGTCACATTCCCCTCTAGACGATGATAACATGAATATTACAATCAGTGTTTATTGTTTTATGTGACCCTGACATCAACTTATGTTAAATACTGTCTGTTATGACTGAAGGTATTATGAAATATTTATAATTATACAAACATTTTAAATACTTTTCTCCCCAAAATCTGCGTTAATGTGTATTTTACAAAAACATCGAGACACAAAGTTATAGCTGATATATTAAGCTTTATTTATTTATTTATTCAGACCTGAGAACAGATATGAACACAAGATCACAATAAAATGATTCATTCACATCACAAAACAACTTTAAAGTGTCGATAATCAATATTTTGACTCCTCAATCTGATCTGTGTAGTAACGTGTTGGTCGTGATGAACCTACAGAGACTCTGCAGCTCCTCTCGGCTTTACGGAGCTTTATAGTGAGTTTCAGCTCATTGTTTATCTGTCCGGCTGTAACTTTACTGTTCTGGTTCACTCTCAGCGTCTCATAGCGTCGTTTTCAGAGTAAAAGCTGTAAAAAGTCGCTGAACACTACCTGCTAACAGTTAGCTGTAGACTAGCTGGTGAACATAGTGGAGCATTTAGCAGCTAAAGAGCCAGATATTTCCCTCAGGAGTTGGTAGAGAGCAAAAACAGAAGCTAAAAGAGAGTGAATATTGGACTCACATTCACCAGGTGGACAGAAACACGACTCCACATGAATGATAATGTTGCTCCGTAACTGCTGGATGTGGAAATAAAAGCAACTGTTTGCTAACATGTTCAACATATCAACTGAAAATCTGAAGTATATCAGAAGTGTGTTCATGTTCATGACTTGTTCCTGATGAAAACATCAGTAAAATCACACAGAGGAATTTGTCTCTAACTTCAAGCTGTGTTGTCGTTCATTCCAGTACTGTGATGTTACTGGAAACCAGTCTTCTCCAGTTCAGAGTTTGTAGAAACCTTTAGAGAGATATTGTACTTTCTACTCGACAGCTGGAGTCACTAGTAAAGCTTTGAGATTAAAAATTTAACATAAACTAACGATGATGAGCTTATAAATCACACTGTGAATCAGACGTCTATGAGTTTCATTAATAAAGAGACATTTCTCCTCTAAACGTCTCACATGGTTTCAAATAAATAAACGTTTGAGGACCAAAGAGGTAAAAAAATGAATCTAAATGTTTGTATCAGAACTTTATTTCCTCTTTCTGTCGTCAGATTCATCTCGTTTAAAGTCTTGTAGTTCAAACTGCAGCAGCTACATCAGTAAAACATTCATAATGTACTTTATAAACATATTTAATCTATAATTAACAGCCAAATTAATACTTTTAATACTTTAAGTAAAGTTAGTCAGTAATACTTGTGTACTTTTGTGGTGTTTCTACTTGTATTAAAGGATCTGAGTTCTTCTTCACCTCCTCTGTCACAACCTTTACATGTGAAAGTTCAGCTGCTGTTGGTCAACAGTTGTTTTTTTTTATTATCGCAGCACTGTGGACTCGACTCGTCCTCCTCCGTCAGTCCTTTGAGAACATTAGTCATCTAGAAACCTGCCACGGCTCTTCTTCTGAGGATTTCGTTTTGCTGACTAAAGCGATAAGACTCGATACCGAGCGTCTTTTATGACTTCTGGGAATATCTCTTATCAGCTCAGCTCGCAGCATTCACTCAAATGTACAGTTTTTTATTTTTTATGTATTTCTCCATGTTTAACTGACTTTAATCTGCAGGAAGATGATAAGTTAATATTTATTCACATTTTAAAACAGTTCCTGGATCTGATTTAATGAAAAAAGTCCATAAAAATAAAAACCAGGATATTTCAGGAAGTTGTTTTAAAGGATCAATCTGCTGTTTTTGAATGTTTTTTTTCTGCTGCAGATGTTCAAAAACAAGACACAGCTGTTCATTTAACAAAGTCTGAGATTCAGAAACAGTAATTTTGCAACATAAATATCTGTGAACTTTGTTAAAGTGTCGACCTCTAACCTTCCCAAAAACTATCATGGACATAATAATTTGATTTCCTTTTTACAACATTTTACACCTGAAAGCATGAAATGTCACAAGTTTCATCGTGTTTGGGACATTTATTGTTCTTTGTGCTGTTTTACTTCCATATTTGTAATAATTTCATATTTAAAACTTGAGAGTGAAGACGAGAGTTTCTTCAGATAAATGAATAAATAAATTATGCAGTTTCCTTGTACATTTATATCAATCTAACAAATAACATATTATGAGGAAACTGGTTGTCATGCATGATAGTATAACAAAAAAAAAAGTATTATTACTGTAACACATTGACTCTTAAAATCATGTTTCTTTTATCTTTATCACAACGTCGTATTTGTGTCTTTAGACTTTTATTGTCTGATATTTGACATTTATCTTTTTTTTAGGAGAATATCATGTAATAATATACAGTTCATTACATTGTTTCATGCAGGATGCAGGAGGAGCTCAGACTCAGTGTTCAGTGTGTTTTCCTGTAGCGCCTCCTGCAGGTTTTCTTCTGTCTCTGCTCTGTTTCAGGGTTTGGTCCTCGTTAAGTGTCTCTCATGTAATTGAATGAAATTATTGATGCCAAAATGTAAAAATATCTCTATTAAACCTTTTTTTTTTTTTACTTAAGTTAAGTAATTTTACCTAAGTCACATATAAAATATTAAAATATCTGAACAGTTGCATATTTTGTAAAGTCCTAATGACGTAATTGAAAGTATAATTCTGCTTATGGCTGCTTCAGGTGAAGCTTTGTGACACTGTTGGTTGGTTTAGACGACAATTAATCACATTAAAGGTAAACGAGGAGAGTGTTTCTGTCGCTCATATCTTCAGAAAACATCAACTGTTCAGGAAGCGACACAGAGATCACTGCTGATTCTTAAAAACATTTCAGATGAAGATTTGACACAATGGATAATATAACAAGCTTTTAAAATACAACACATTGTTAAAGATGAAACCAGTGGTTTCCAACCTTTTTGTCTTTTGACGTCTTACAAAAAGCAGTGTGTAGTCGGGGTCACATTTCACATGTCTATGAGTTGTTAACAGCTCCACCAAATAGTGATTTTTCCCTCTAAACTTCTCACATGCTTTCATTTCAATAAATGTTCAAATGATCCAATATTTCAGCAAAAATCAAAGATTAGAGAAAAAGTCCAAAAACTGAAAACAGATTTGTGTATCAGAACTTTGTTTTTTCTTCTTTCCTCTCCCATTAATCATCTCACGACCCCTCAGATTTATCTGCTGACCCTTTGGAGGGGCCCGACCCCTAGGTTGGGAACCACTGGACTAAACTAGCTAACTGTATATAAAGTAGTGTAAACTAGCTCCACCTCCAGCAGCTACAACAGTAACATGCTGCTCTAACACTGATGCTTCACTATTAATAATCTAATGATGTCATATATAATAATATATCAGTCAGAGGGACCAAACCACTACTTTTACTGCAATACTTTAACTACATCAAGCTCATAATACTTATGTACTTTTACTGCAATACTTTAACTACATCAAGCTCATAATACTTATGTACTTTTACTGCAATACTTTAACTACATCAAGCTCATAATACTTATGTACTTTTACTGCAATACTTTAACTACATCAAGCTCATAATACTTATGTACTTTTACTGCAATACTTTAACTACATCAAGCTCATAATACTTATGTACTTTTACTGCAATACTTTGACTACATCAAGCTCATAATACTTATGTACTTTTACTGCAATACTTTGACTACATCAAGCTCATAATATTTGCACTTTTGTACTTTTACTGTAGGAGGATTTTTCATGCCGGACTTTTACTTGTAGTGGAGTATTTTTACGTTGTTATATTATTATTATTATTATTATTATTATTATTATTATTATTATTATTATTACATTATTATTATTATTATTATTATTATTATTATTATTATTATTATTATTATTATTATTATTATTATTATTAACTATCACCTGTTTGAATACTATTGTTTTTAGTAATTGCATTGTGGGTCTTGTAGTCTCGTCTGTGATGATAATCTCGCGGGAAGTCCGTGTGAACTGGAAGCAGAAGAAGAAGAAGTGAAGGCGCTGCGGGGAAAATTAAAATGTCTGCTCCAAAAACCATCCCGAAAGATGCTCAGGTAACGTTAATAAAACAGTTAGAAACAGTTTTTCCTCACTGAGCTGCAGTTTGAACAAATCCCGGTCGTTGTTTTTGTTCAGTAGCGCGGTTAACGTCAACAACGGATGCGACAAACGTTAGTTAGCTTGTGAAGCTAACGTAGCTTTCAGACGTCCATTCACAACAATAGCCACCAGCTAGCATGTTAGCCTAGCCGGTAGCCGGTGTTTGGGTGTAAACAGAAGTGTCTTCAGTGCATATTTGGCTCAGAGTTTTTAAATATTCATCTCTGCTATAAACTGATGCTGGATTTATTAACTTTAACGGTACTTGTAGCTTTTATCAGAGACACCGAAACACCGGGACGTGACTGCAGAGGTGTTGCGGTTAAACTGTCATCTGAGTTTAAAACCAACCAGGGAAGTTGTAGTTTACTGGTGTTTTCAGTGTGTTCTGGTGTGTGTTGGTGTGATAAACAAGCTGCTGGTTGTTACTGAACATGATCACAACCTGTTCACAGTGATGCACTATGTGGCCAATAGTATGCGGACAGATATTAAAGGACGCGTTCACTGTTTGTCGGACAAAACAAGACGTTAATCACAGACTCTGGAAACTCGGGATGGACGTTTTGCACAATTTGCCGCACAAATAATCGATTAATTAATATTGAAAATAATAGTTAGTCGCAGCCTCAATGTCTCATAAGGCTCCAAAGTCCAGCTGTTCCCTGTGGCTGCAACTAATGAGTGTTTTCATTATTGATTATCAGCATGTTTCCCCTGTTTTCTGATGTTTTATAAACCAATCGATTAATTGAGAAGTTAATCAACAGATTATTTTTTATCACCAACTCATTTGAAAACTGTTTTCACTCTGGAGACGCTGGAAACAGGAAATTATTGATAAATTAGACAAATTCTCACTATAAACTGATCCTGATCATGTTGTTTTAGACTCTGCTGTGTTAGTTGAGCTTTGAACCTTCGTGTAACCAGTGTAACCACTGGACTGGGAGTCAACCAGTACAACCAGTCTGCTGCAATGGGGCAGCTGAGAAATCTTGAATGTGTCACTGTGGATTCAAACAGACAACTGTCCCAAACAGAAGCTTCAGCAGAAGTACTCTGAAGTGTCAAAACACAGAGAAATGTACAACTGCAACAATTAATCAGCAGCGATTTTTATAATCAATTAACTGTTTCAAATCATTTTCAAGAAAAAAAAGATCAAATTCTCTGCTTCCAGCTTCTTAAATATGAATATTTTCTGGTTTCTTTAGTTGTTTTTGGGTCGTGGATGAAACGACTTCTAGATGAATGAAATGAAAACATGAGTCGCGGTTCTGATGTTTAAACGTGTTTGTGTTGCAGGTGATGATCCAGATCCTGAAGGACATGGGCATCACTGAGTACGAACCCCGAGTCATCAACCAGATGTTGGAGTTCACCTACAGTAAGTGAACGTGGCTGTTTGATCAATATTCTCTATTGATCACAGACGTCGTTGTTTATGTGTCTCGTAAAAACTACAGACGGAAACATCTGCTGAGAGAAATGAAAGATTTGATCAGAGCTGCAACGAACAATTAATCTGTTGATTGTTTCCCTGATCAATCGTTTCATCTATAAAATATCAGAAACCTTCAGATGTTTTGTTTTCTCTGATCAACGTGTTCAGTTTATTGTCATAAACGACAGAAAAGCTTCAAAGACTCACATTTTATATTTTCCAACCTGCACATTTTCAGCATTTTTGCTTTTAAAAAACGACTAAACGATTATTTGATCATCGAAATGGTTGCCAATTAATCTTCAGTTGATTGATTAATTGATTATCAACTAATCGTTGCAGCTCTACGTTTCATGAGTCGTCACTTTTTTTCCAACATGAATCGAGTCACATCAAAATAAAACTGAATCTGACTTTGATGAAACTTTCTTTGATCAAACTAGTTTTTTATATTTAGCATCTAAAAACTTATTTAATAATAAAAAATCATGTTTATTGATTGAAGGAAGTTGAGCTGCAACAATTTGTCAATTAATCAGCAAATATTCTGATAATCAAGAAATTGTTTTAATCATTTTTTTTAAAGCAAAAAATGCTGCAAATGTTCTGATTTCAGTTTCTCAAATGTGATGATTTGATGTTTTTATTTGTTTACGTGACAGTAGATTCACTAGTTATTGTCAGTTTTTCACTATTTTAATGTTAATTGACCAAACAATTAGTTAGTTGCAGCTCTGATATCAAATATTCACATCATACTTGTTTCTCTGATGAGTTTTAATAAAGATAATTAATTAATTACTGACTGAATCCTTTCAGTGTTTTTAACCTTTTGAATCCTGTTTTTACGTCGTGACGATGAAACAAACGATGATTTTCACGTCTGTTTTGAATGTTTTATGTCTCTCAGTCTGTTTTCATTATTAATTAATCTGCAGATTCTTTTCTTGATTAATCGATTAATCGTTTTGTCTATAAAATGTCAGTTTTTTTTATTCTTAGAGCTGAAAGTGACGTCGATCAACAGTCCAAAGATCCTGAATTTACTTCCATGTTTGACACAGAAAAGAACATTTGAAGCATTTTTTAGATGCTTTTATATTGTAGTAACAGTTTCTGATTCACTTCCTGTCGATCAGCTGATCGAAGCTTTAACGTTTGTCATCACCAGGATACGTGACGACCATCATCGAAGACGCCAAGATTTACGCCACACACGCCAAGAAGTCCAGCGTGGACGCCGACGACATCAAACTGGCCATCCAGTGTCGTATGGACCAGTCCTTCACCTCGCCGCCGCCCAGAGACGTAAGAAGCCTCCTCGTCCTCGTCTCCTCGCCGTCCGCCATGATGATTGTTTTTTCTGAGAGCCGGTTGCTTTAATCTTTGATCTCTGCTGTGTTCAGTTCCTGTTGGAGGTGGCGAGGCAGAAGAACATGACGCCTCTGCCACTGATCAAACCGTACACGGGACCTCGACTCCCTCCGGACCGCTACTGTCTGACGGCGCCAAACTACAGACTCAAATCTGTTCAGAAGAAGGTGAGAAGTCGCCGCTTCTCCTCCGAGTTCTTTTCTTTCTCTCTTTTTTTTTTTTTTGTTTTTATCCTCTGAAACTGATGTTGTTTTTTTTTTCTTCCCTCCAGGTGTCGTCGTCTGCCGGCAGGATAACGGTGCCTCGTCTCAGCGTCGGCGCCGTCTCCAGCAGACCGAGCACGCCGACCCTCGGTGAGCCTCTCGCCACGTAGAGGGTGCTACACAGGATGCACACAGTCTTAACTTTTAAAACTACTCGTAGCCGCCATGACGTCATTGACTGGTTTGTGGACTCTCGGCCGGTAGAGTCGCCTCCTGCTGGTCGTTAGAGAGGACGAAGGTTAACGTCGCTCTTCAGATCAGCAGCTTCCTGCTCGTTTAAAACACGTTTTCTTGTGCAAACGACTTTAATCCACATCAGCGTCTCCAGATAGTTTTTATTTGTCTACTGAAACTGAAACAATCTGGTAAAATCAGACCACGTTTAAAACCTCGTTAAGTTTTTATATAATCAAAGAAAACATTCATTCATTCTTCTTCTTCTTCTTTAAATAGAGTCTCTGCTTCACTGCTGCTGAGAGTTAAATAATAATGAAACACTCATCAGCAGCACATTCCTCCGTTCTCTGTTAAAGAGCAGCCGAGAGCGACGCTAAAATGAGAATTATTGATCCGCTTTAAAAGTCCGTCCACCTTAAGTGAGCCTGGTCAGGCTACGCTAACGTCGCTAACGTCGCTAACTTCAGGGCTAAACCCTCCTCAGATAGACGAGTGTTTTCTTTGTCTGGAGGAGCTGCAGCCGATCAACAACTTCCTGCTAAACTTTTCCTGCTCCCTTCTTACCCCACCTACTCCTCCTTCTTCTTATTCTCCTTCTTCTTCTTCTTCTTCTTCTTCTCCTCTTCCTCCTCCTCCTTCTCCTCCTCCTTCTTCTTCTCCTCTTCCTCCTCCTCCTTCTCCTCCTTCTTCTTCTCCTCCTTCTTCTTCTCCTGCTGTACACCGTTTATGTCACTTTCCTGCCGCTCGCTCATTTACACTTATTATTCCTTAACGGAGCTGCGCTGCTCTCGTACGTTTCACGTTGACGTTCTTTGAAGAACGAAGAGAAAATGACTCAAAACATCCACAGTAACGTGTTTCTATTATTGTGTCACACAGTGAGAATCATTTAGTAGCTCGTTTATTAATGATCGTCCGGTGCGCCAAGTTTTTATATAATCAAAGAAAACATCCGTTCATTCTTCTTCTTCTTCTTCTTCTTCTTTAAACTGTGTCTCTGCTTCACTGCTGCTGAGATTTAAAATAATAATGAAATGAAACAGAAGTTTTAAAGTAAATGTGAAGAACAACGACAGTAAAACTGTTTATAAAAGTCATTATATGTTAAAGTTAAACTGGATTTTATTAAAGCTGCAACTAACATTTATTATCATTATTGATTAATCTGTTGATTATTTTCTCGATTAATTGTTTTGTCCATAAAATGTCATAAAATAGTGAAAATCACCTGTTTTTATTTATTTCTTAGAGTCCAGAAAAACTTCAAATCTTCTCTGTTGAGAAGCTGCGGAGCAGAACTTTAAAAACAATTTGATTATCAAAATAGTTGCTGATTGATTTCCTGTCGATCAGCTAATCGATCATCAATAATTGTAGTAAATATTAATAATGAAGCTTTGATGCTGTTTAATGTTTATAAAAGTCATTTTCATCTTGTTGCTCATAAAACCTTTTAGTGACTGAATGTTTTTCTGAACCAGTAACAGATGTGTCTGTTGTTCAGTCCCAGTTAAACCAGTACGTGTGAGTACTGGATCTATCTGTGTTTTTCTCTGCAGGAACTCCGTCTGTTCAGTCCGTCACCACTAAAGTCGGAGCTCCGGTGTCTCTGACGGGTCAAAGGTTCACCGTTCAGATCCCACAGCCCTCCCAGACGGCCACCACCAAAACCAGTAAGAACCACTTAAATACATCTGATACCAGTTTAATATCAGACTTCAACCACCGACACGGTTCTTTATCAGGAAAACGACCAGATTTAAAATCTTTATTTAAAAAATTTAATGAATTACAAACTAAATGAAACAAACGTTGCTGCAACGATTAACGATTGATCACCAATTATTTAATAATTGATGATCAATCGTTTTGAGTCTTTTTGTTTAAGAAAAAAATAGTAAAATTCTCTGATTCAGTTTCTTTAATATAAATATTTTCAGTTTCTTTCGTCTCTTTGACGATAAACTGAAAATATTTGTGGACAAAACAAAACATTTGAAGACGTCTGATCAATATGTTTGATTTCATAATAATAATAATAATAATCAACAGATTAATCAATAATGAAGTTAAACAGCAGGAAACAGAGTTAATGTAGTTTAAGGATGTTTAATTTATTTTAAACTATTTACAGTTTTTACAGGAAGGATCAATAAAACAAAACTAATCAATCAATAATAATCAATCAAACTGAACCAGAATGAAACAAACAAACTTTATAAACAGGTGAAGATGTTTCAGCTGACTTATATATTATATTTAATGTTCTCGTCACATTATCAATATTATTATTAATATAATTATTAATCTAATAATATAATCAATATTGTAGAAAGACGTTTATTTATCACTGACGTCTGAAACTGCAACGATTTTAATAATCAATTCATCGTTTTACAACGTTTTAAAGAACAACATTATTATTAAATCATCATCAATAAACAGGTGAACATTAAACAACACTGGTAACCACGGTAACAGCACATTAAAGATGGCGACAGCTGCAACTAACGATGATTTTCATCATGAATCGTCTCTAAAACATCAGAAAACTCTGAAATATTCAAGTTATTATTATGTAAAATAATTATTTAATCTCCTGGAATCATCAAATGTTTGTTTGAATTAATTAATTGATTATTTAATTAGTTGCAGATTAATTAACTTTTAATAATTAAATGAGCAAAATGTGACTAAAATTAAAACAGATTAACGTGAAAATATAAAATCTACTGATTTACAGAACAAACTGTAAATAAATATCAATAACAGTCAAAACAAAGTGATTATTTTCTCAGTTAATTGATCGTTTAATTGATCTGTCAGATATTTGAGAAGGTGGATTATTTCCTGTGGAGTGAAAGTTTAACCGTCTCTTCTTCTTCTTCTTCTTCTTCTTCGTCCCGACAGCGACGCCGTCCACGCCGGCCGTCTCCAACGTCCTCATCAACCCGTCTCTGATCGGCTCCAAGAACATCCTCATCACCACCAACATGGTGTCGCAGAACTCCGGCGGCGAGTCGCTGAAGAGGAAACACGAAGACGAAGACGACTACGACGCTTTATGACGACGAGACGGAAGACGACTTTTTAATAATCTATAAAAAAAAAAAACAACCCCCCCAAACATCGACCTTCGCTACAGCTCGCCACAAACTGAACTCCTGTTAGTTTGTTTTATTTTTTAGTTTTCTAGGACTTTGAATCTAACGTCACTTCCAGTCACACCAGTAAAACCAGTCTGCTGGGTGTCACACCAGTAAAACCAGTCTGCTGGGACGCTCAACAACCAGAGGAAGCTGCGCTCATGTTTCACTGATTTACAATAAACGGCATTAAAACAATAAAAAAACACAAAAAAAACGTGCTGCGACTCTTCATGTAAAAGATGCTTTAAAGGAACATTTCACCCAAAATCTACATTTGAAACATTAATATTAATATTTAAATAAAAACATGATATAACCTTTATTATTAGCAGGTTACTGAAGTGTTACTGTGATGTTTGTAATTAGTTCTGCCTCATTGTTCTTCAGGTTTATTTCCACTAAATATCCCCTTTCTTCTTTGGCCCTTTGTTACCGTGGTTACACCCACTGTTAATACCAAGCTATTACTTAACCTTCTGATATAAAACTAAACTATAAAGTCTCTCAGTTCAGTTTTTCATTAACAAGTGAAACAGAAAGTCAACAAACCTCAAAGTCTGTTTTGTCAGAAAACCTGCAGAGAGTTTTACTGGTTTACTGGGTTCAAACTGGGTTTAATTTGGTTGAAAACAGCGTTTTTTACATCTCCAGAGAGAGAACGAAGAGAGAAGAGAGGAAGAATTTCAGGATGTTATAGAGCAGAAAGAAGAAGATTCAAACTACTGAGATCAACACTTACAACTAGATGAATTATTGTTCTGCATGTTATTAAAGTGTGATCTGTATCTGGAGGGAAAAACATGTTAAAAGGACCAGTTCCCAGTGTTCCCAGTGTGTTAAACCAGCAGTCAGGTGTCTGTAATCATTCCTCCTGTTCATACTGGATATTAAAAGATCCTTCAAATGTGCTTTCAATGCATTTAAAAGTCTGTGTGAAGCTTTTTACAGTCTTTTTAGCATCAAATTCCCTCTTTGTGTTTCCTCGGACAGTGTTTCCCTGTTGAGCTGCAGGTGGAAGTATAGTAACAAAAAGAGGGACTTTGGCACTAAAAAGACTGTAACGTTGAAAGATATCTACTTGATTTGACTCATTTGGACGCTGAAGGACTGTGGATTTTGTCCTCCATCACTTCCATTGTAAGGTCATTATGAAGGGATCTTCTACTGGTCAGTATGAACAGGAGGAATGATTACAGCAGGTTTAATGTTCATATGAAGACTGAATGTTGGTTTAAGACTCACTGGAAAAACTGTGAACTCGTCCTTTAATATCAGGTGTAAACGAGGCCTGAACTTTAAAAAAACGAGACTGAAACAGGCTGTAAAAGATCTTTTAATACAGATATGAACATTACACACGATCGTCTTCTTAATCTGTTTAACGGTTGTTGACTTTTGATAGAAACAGAGTTTCTGCTGCTTCACCAGTTTAAATTTAAGACCTTTAAAGACATTTTTAATACCACATAGAAAACATTTTAATATCTGTTTCAAAGTATGAAAGATAAAAGTGAAAACCGTTAGTGATGATAGAAGTGAAATGTGAAATAAATGTGTCAGTTTATTGAAGTGTTTTTCACATTTTTCTCATCACTTCCTATATATTATAACTAATAATGACCTGGTTGTGGATAAACAGCAGATAAAGAACAGATGAACAGATGATTGATCATCAATTAATTAACTAATTTAAGGTCAGAGGTCTGGAATCATAGAATTGAGGATTTTCCTGTCAGGTTTTTAATTAACATTACTGCTGATGGCAGGTTAGAAAAAACATTTAAGACATTTGTGAATGAAATTAAGACTTTAACCTGCTGAGGAAACTTAAATCAATACAAGACCTGCAGACATCCTGATCAATAACGAAGACAGTGTGCGAATCAGGAAGGAGACTTGATCGATCCATCAATAAGTCTGTTAGTAAGTGACGTTTGTTCACCGTTACAGACGTCCAGGTTACATTTATTAACTTGTTTCAGAAGCTTTTCACTGTCGTATTAAACGTCTGTTGAGATAAACTAGACGTGAGCACAAACACGACACGACAGCCGGATCTGTTAGTTCATTTTACCTTTAATAATAAAAAGAAAACTAAAATAAAAATCTCAAAATAAAAAATACATGGCAAAACAATAGACTCTTAAATGATTATGAGAATAATCATGGTCGCAATGATGATACAGTAGAAGTAATAATAATAATAATAATAATAATAATAATAGTCACCATAATAATAATAATAATAATAATAATCAGAAGCATAATAATCATAATTCTTTTCTGGTGTTCGTCCCACCAGCAGAAATCACTTCCTGTCTTATAGACATTATGGTTAAGCATCGCACAGGCCGGGGCGTGGCACTTGTCAAAATATTTTCACACTTAGCAAAGTTACCCCACATATGCACGACAAAATAAGGACAGAATCACAGCTCGTACGATTCACAGCACTGCTTGGAAAAAAAAAAAAAAAAAAAAAATTACAAAAAAAAATTAAAATCAAAAAAATTAAAAACATGCTCCGTTTCTGTTTCTTCTTCTTCTTCTTCTTCTTCCCTTCTGGGTGACGGTCGCAGCTTCAGTGACTGACTGAGCGAAGGACAGAGGAGGGAGAGTTTTGGCAGTTTTTTAAGATTAAAAAAAAAAAAAACAACAAAACAAAAAAAATAGTTTGTTGGTTTTTTTGTGTGAAGCGAGCTGACGACCCGCGGAGCCTCGAAAGCTTGTCAAAAAAAAAAAAAAAAAAAACAACTAAATTTCTAAATTTGGCCAAGCGTCAAAAAGATCAACATTCTTCTTCTTCTTCTTCTCCTGAAATAAGCGAAACATAAAAATGCAGTTCTGTGGGTTTTTTTGTCCAATGAAAGTGCAGTGCTTCTGTGTCATCTGAAATGTTGATCTGTGCAGTTTGTTTTTTTTTATTTTTTAAAGGGGGGCGGGGGGATAAACACGAAAAACTCGTTAAGAAACGTCGGAATGGCCCCTAACTACTCTTACCCATGATGCATCTGTGTTTAAGAATGAACATACAGAGAAAAAGATCTAGTAGAGGAATAATAATAATAATAATGATAATAATAATAATAATAATACCCGAGCTGCTGAAGTCCTTCACATCATGTCTGAGGTCACATGAGGAAAATAAATTTAAATAAAAATGGATGATGGTCGGGAGAGGAGGAAGCAGGAGGTTCATGTGCTGCTGAGAATCACTGGTGCTGTTTGGTTTGTTTTTATCACATCTCTGGTGTTTCATTGGCACAGATCTCATGTTTAATTTGCTGATTTGTACCTTAAAGTTTGTAAAAAAAACTAAAAAAAATACACAAAAAATTGACCTGGTTGGTGTTGTTCTCTAAGAGGATCAGAATTACGACTTAAATCTTGAGGTTGAAGTGTTTTGAGAAAAAGTTGTACAAATGTAAAAAAAAAAAATTGTAAAATTGTGACTTTATTCAACAGTGTTACAATAATATGTTGATACTTTACAAGAAAAAGTTCAATATTGAGAATAAAGTTGTAATTTTAAGAGAAAAGTTGCAGGAATAAAGTCGTAATAATCATAACGAGGTGTTATAACAGATTTAACTGTTGGATAAAAATGTCAGAATTTAATAATTATAATGTTTTGATAAAGAAGTTAAAATGCTGCAGGAATAAAGTCATAATTTTACAACATATCTGAGATTTAAAGAATTACGTTGAAATATTTTTGAGTGTTATTTGATGATAGTGATAATAATTATGAGGAAAAAAAGAAATTTACAAGTAAACGAGTCAATAATACAGTAATTCTATGAAAAAAAGCAGCGATATTACAGAATAAAGTTGTAATTTCACATAAACGTTTATAAGAATTACAGTTTTTTTACAGAAAGTCTTAAAGACTAAAGAGAAATTCATGAAAGTTGCTTGTTAATGAAGCTTTCAACCACATCTCCTGGTCTTCTTTTGATGTTTTTTTAATTTACTAGAATTAAATCTTGTACTTGTTAAAAATACATTTTATTTCCTGCATTTGAAGTTTTAAACTTGTGAGAGAAAAACTGAATCCGTTTAATCTCAAATAGAAGAATTTAATTACAGACTGAATTATTGGCACCTGCCGACATTTACAGTAGTTTTCTGTAATTTACTGCTTCGTAACAAAAACAAAAACATCACTAACTTCCTCTCAGGCTTTTATTGAAATGCTGCAAAAATTCTGTATATTTAGTATGAATTTATCACAAAAACTGGCAACTTAAAGTTATTGGCAACAGTGAGATCCAGAAGGCACGATGCAGTTTACACAAGTGATTAAAGTAAAGACGCAGTGTTGTCGTGTTTATCGTACGTATTTACTGAAAGTGCATTTGGGTAAATTTGTGGCAAGTGGGGATTCATATTTTTAAACAGAAAGATGATGATGATAAACCAAAAAACACCAGTATTTCCCTTTAAACAAGCTGCTGATGGCAGTTTAAACCAGGCAGCTAACTGCTCTGTTTGTTGTGAGTTTAGCATCAAGCACTTCAGAACATAACTGACGGGAAAAGAAATCCACTTCAGACCAGTTTAAACCCAGTAAAGGTCAAATAAATCCGTCTGCTGAACAACAAGCTTCAATTTATCCAAAAGAGTCGAGCGACTCGAGGTCCAACTCTGGTCTAAAGTTTAATCAGAGTTTAAAAAAAACAAACAAACAAACAAAAAAAAAAACGATTCCAGCGTGATCAGAGTTCAGGCTCCTTTTGTAGGTTTGCTGTTTTTTAAATATTTTCCACATTAATATTTTCACCTGAAGTGTTATTTTAATATAAAACAATCACAATAGGACTTAGTGGCATCTAGCGGTGAGGTTGCCAGTGTTTGGTTTGTCCGTTCTAGGCTACCGTAGCAACACCGTAGATATAAAGATTCATTCTAAAGGTAACGAAAACACGACGATTCTTATTTTCAGATGATTATAAACTAATTAAAACAAACTTATGAACGTTCTGCTGGACGCCACTAAATTCTACAAACTGCACCTTTAAGTGTAGCTGGTGGAAAACGTTTGGTCTGAAGATTCCTGCACATTGTCTTTATTTTATTAACGTCTTTACTAAAGTGAATATAAGTGAACGACGTTTTCAAACCTGCTGCACGTAGAAAAAGTGAGATTTAAAGGAAAAGTCTGGTGATGTTCTATAATTTTATTATTATCAATAAATCCCAAAAAAACACCAAAACCAACGATGAACTGATCTTTCTAACAAGACTTTCTTCTGTAATCTCAGGATTACAACATGAACACTGTGCTGAGTTTAACTTTAAGATTTAATATTTTAATATAACGTTACGGCTCCGGCTTCCTGTCGGGTCATGTGCTCAGATCCTGGTAGTAGAATTTAACAACTTTTTCCTCGTACAATTATGACTCAGTGGTAAAGTTACAAGAAAAACAAAATCATATTACACAATTACTTCTTCAAAGTCAGTCAGATATTTTATACTTTTCTCATCTTTAACGGTGATTAAAACCACAGTAATAAGCTGTAAATTACACTGTAATTACGCTGTAAATTACACTGTAAATTACACTGTAATTACGCTGTAAATTACACTGTAAATTACGCTGTAAATTATACTGTAAATTACACTGTAAATTATACTGTAAATTACGCTGTAAATTATACTGTAAATTACACTGTAAATTACGCTGTAAATTATTGAGCCTTTTTATATAAAATAAAACTAAATATTTGTGATGTTTATAAAGATTCACGTCAGCAGGAACCAGAGCAGCAGAGAGTAACTAAGAGACAGACGGACACATCGTTGGTTTTGGTGTTTTTATGTAATTTGTTTATAATAAGAAAAATATAAAATAACACCAAACTTGTACTTGTTAATCCACTTTATAGAAAGAATTATTTAACCGTCATTTATATATAAAACCTCGTCCTGAAATGACAAACACAATCAAACCACGTAGTTGCACCTTGTGCTTTCCTTCAAGTCTGGATCAAAAATGAAACTTTATATTAATAAAGATTTACTTCTTCAGTAGGAACCAATGAGCCACAGACAGAGCAGGGGAAAGTATTGAGAGACGGACTGAACTTTTCCTTTAAATGTGACGACAGAAAACAAACTTCTTTAGATGGGAAGTGTTTAAAAATAACAACCCGACTCCGTCAACGCTGGAATGGTTCTTATTTAAAAAAAAAAAAAAATAAAAGAACAGGAGGAGTGAAGGGAGGGAGGGTAAAAAAAACAACAAAACAAACAGTGCAGCGGACAAAATGTGACGACGTGACAAAAACATTTCACAAAATGTGACGACGGGGGGGGCGGGGGGGGGTCGAAGCGGAGAGTGGATGCTGGTGAAATTGAACTTCAGTTGCCTGCGTAAGACTGAGTGAGTGTGTGTGAGTGTGTTTCCTCCTCTTGCAGCCATGATGTAAAAAAAAAAAAAAAGCATCTACAGTTATGTACGGCGATCACCACTGAACACAGATCTCTCTCTCGACTGCTCGTAGAAGATTTTTTTTTTTCTATGTTTCAAATATATATTCTGTTTGTACAAGACGGTGATCGTCGCCGCGGGAAACGGGCGACATTCAAAAAAAAAAAGATTTCAAAGTAAAAGAGGACGAACGCTGCTGCTGCTGCGGCTGCGCCTCTTCAGCTTCCTACACGTGTTTTATTTTCTTCTATTTTAAGCTGATCAATCAATTCCTTCACATGTTAAGCCCCGCCCACGCCTTGAACGTGTCGACTACAAAAGAAAAACAAAAAAACAGCAGATTCAGATCCAGACCGCCATCATCTGTCCTGCAGCTGGTTAACATTTATCAGCGAAAAAAAAAAAAAAAAAGAGAAACAAGAGAAGACAGATGGAGAACAAGGCGGCGAAAAATGGCGGCGGCGGCGGTGGCGGCGGCGTGACGAATGGCTGAAGCAAGAGAGGAAGAACACCACCGAGCCCCTGCGAGGCCTCCGTCCAAACATGCCCTCATCCATCCCCTCCACCGGGGAATGTAACGTGAAGAGTGTGTGTGTGTGTGTGTGTGTGTGTGTGTGTGTGTGTGTGTGTGTGTGTGTGTGTGTGTGTTGGTGGTTTCAAAGCGAGCATATGAAGGGGTCGGCGAGCTCCTAGCAGTCCTCGTCCTTGTCGTCCACGACGCCTTTGAGCCGCAGGCGGGCGAAGTCCTCGAAGACGAAGTCGTCGTCCTGGGAGATGCTGCTGAGAGGACGAGGAGACGGTTTATTTACCTTTTATTTATTTATTTATTTATTTATTTCTAACAAGTTTCAAACCCTTGAAAACATCGGACGGATTCAGGTTTCATGCTTGAGAACATGTGGGACCAGATGTGAGCAGCTGTTTTTCAGTGAATGTGTGTGAACGTCGTGAAGAAGAACATCTTCATCATTTTTCTTCTTCTTCTATTTTTTATCTTAATAAACTCGACTGCAGGCTGGATACTCACTTTGTGTCGAATTCTATCAAATTGGTGTCGATGGGGGGGTCCATCTCTGGCACAGCTGTAACACACACACACACACACACACACGTGTATTAGCATGACACCACTGTTTCCATGGAAACTGCCTCTTGTCTCCATGGATATTGAGTGCATGTTAAAGAAGGCGACGAGGATGACAAAAGGGCAAAAGAGTTACATAAAGGCTGTTAGAGCAGCGTGTGACATCTGACGCGTTTTGTGTGAATTAATCCTCTCGGCTGACGACGGGACGGACGGTCGTTAACCTATCAGGTGTGTGAACTCACCTGACTGTGGGCGGGACACCGGCGGCTCCACGGGTTTAGGATGCATTAAGATGAAGGGCAGCTCCACCGACACGTCTCTGGAAAAACAACAAACAAACACACACACACACACACACAACGTCACTTCAGCAGGAAATCACCTCTCAGACTACTTCCTGTTCTCCTGTTTAACTCCGGAGACATAAACAACAACACTGAAACATCATCACCTTTTACCAATGATATGTTCAACATGTTAGCAAACAGTTGATTATTTCCACACCCAGCAGTTACTAAGCAACGTGATCCTCCCATTGATAATGTCAGTAATCACATGTGGGGTTCCTCAGGGTTCTAGTCTCGGTCCTTCATAGTTTTAATCTGGTTAAAGCTGCCTGAACTTGTTTTCAGCAGAATAGTCTGTAAAAACTACTTCTGTCATATTATCAGCTTATAAAGTAGTTGTGGCTAACATGTTAGCAAACAGTTGCTTATTTCCACATCAAGCAGCTACGGTGCAACATTATCGTCACATTGATAATGTCAATAATTACTTGTGGCGTTCCTCAGGGTTCTGTTCTTGATCCTTTATAGTTTTAATCTGGTTCAAGCAACTTGACATGATGTTTTTTGTTCACTTGTTTTCAGCAGAATAGTCTGTAAAAACTACTTCTGTTATATTATCAGCTTATAAAGTAGTTGTGGCTAACATGTTAGCAAACAGTTGTTTATTTCCACATCCAGCAGTTACGGAGCAACATTATCATTCATGTGGAGTCGTGTTTCTGTCCACCTGGTGAATGTGAGTCCAATATTCACTCTCTTTTATCTTCTGTTTTTACTCTCTACCAACTCCTGAGGGAAATATCTGGCTCTTTAGCTGCTAAATGCTCCACTATGTTCACCAGCTAGCCTACAGCTAACTGTTAGCAGGTAGTGTAAAGTTGCAGCTGATAAGATAAAATGAGCTGAAAGATGCTGAAACACTAAAAGAAAGGTGAGTTTGTCACTATAAGTGCTCTGTCTCGTATTTATCTTTTGCTAAAATGAAGAGTTTTGCTCAACGTTTTTTTAATTTTGGAGGCAGAAACACACAGGAAGTGCTGCAGTAAAGACTCATCAGACACGTCGTTTGTGCCGTGATGAATATTGTTCAGCTTTCCTGCAGTCAAGTCCATCAACACAGAGGTTTAGATACTATTAATTAGTCTGACAGCTTTCTGTTGTCATGTGTGTGTTAACAAATAAAGTAGATATTTAGTTCATGTCGTGGACAGACAGTTTATTAGGTACACTTAGCTGAAGCTAATGTAGTCGTGCAATAATACCACAGTCTTACAGGAAATATGATGTTCTGCTTTTCTCTGAGGCTGCAGTTTTCCTTTATACTGACACGTTTTCATCCGTTTATATCAGTGAGTGTAAAAACAACAGCAGCTTCAAAATCACTGTGAAGTTAAATCAACACGTCTGTAAACAAGTTTAATAAAAAACTAATTATAACTTTGATGAACGGAGGATTTACTGCAGGGCTTCTGCATTAGTTTTAGATACGTGTACCAAATAAACTATATGTTGTTGGTTGTGACTCTTCACACCGTGTGCATCATTTAAACCTTCAGTGACGTCTTGTTTTGTTTGTGCAGCGTGTTAAAACTGCTGATCTCAGACCGACGTCACACTGAACACAAACAGCCTGGTTGTGTCGATGTTTTAAACTACAAACAACAAAACTTCTCAACTTCATCATGAGAGTGAAGCAGGTGTGATATGACGACGTGTATCTAATATGTTTATTTCACTCTTACGACAATATTTTTCATCATTTGAAGTCCATCTTTTGATGAATCATATTAATAAATCACTCTTCTTGGTTTTTTATTCACAAAGCTTTTACTGCTCTTACAGTAACTGAGCGTTTAACCTGCGGTGAAACACGGAGCGCAGGAGAGCAGCGCGACCACGAACGACGACAGCAAAAGCGGACAGCGCACAGCGGAGCAGAAGAGAGGCAGCGACAACTACACTCGTTACTGTTAGACAACAAATATTATATTGTTGGTTATACAATATTTATATTTTTTCGTGGCATTTGACGAACAGCGTTTCCCATCAGCCCACAGACGTTTCTATGCATGTAATGTTTATATGTGTGTGTATATAAACACATATATACTGTACAAATATATTATTTTATTGTATTGTTGAATACTTCTACATATACTGGAGTAGAAAATCATTTTAAAACTTATAATCACAACAACTTGAATGCTGTAAAAGTGTTTAGACAGCAGAGTTTACGAGTAAAAAGTAGGAAAAGTGACTTTTATGGATATGAATGAAACTTTTAATGGGAGCTGTCGTGTTTTTAAACGCTCACAATCGTTGTTTAACTGTTAAAGTCAGAAAGTCTTCTGCTTCTCATCTGCATTAGTGATAAAACATGGAGAGTAAACTCCATTTTTTCATAAAGCAATGAGAGTTAGAGCTACAGAAGCTAAACAGGAAGTGACACAGGACTTGGTCTCTATAGTATCAGCTGGTGTTTTTGGTCATGTGACACATAAAACAGATCATTTTCTCATTAAAAACCAGGCTGTTTGATGTTTCACGCGTGCTGTCGGCTTCAGATCAGAACTGAATGAACACTTGAGGCTGTCAGTCACATTTACCTCTCCAACATGCCTCGCAGCAGCCTGCAGGAGGGGGAGAGGAAGAGGGAGGAGGAGGAGGAGGAGGGGGGAGGAAGGGGGGGAGGAGGGAGGAAGGGGGGGGGGGAGGAGGGGCACACAGAAAACCAAAAACACAAGAGGGGAGATGAAACGAAAAAGCAGGAGAGGGCGACACGTTCGACAACACGTTCAAACAACCTACAGTTGGAGGCAAACACAGTGAGGAGCAGCGGCAGCAGCAACAAGCAGACCGTTTCCATGGTAACTGACTGACACTGACAACAAGGAAGTTAAGAGGCAGGAAGCTGCGGCTGAGCTGCAACGACACGAAGCCGCTGATGGTCAACCAGGATTTTAATCTTGTGTGTTTGTTTTGTTTTGGAGGATCAGAGCTGATGTGTCGGTTTCTTTCACTCCCTCGTGACTGTAAAGAGATTTCATTCTTAAAATTAAACTGATTAAACTCAACTTATAACCAGATGTGATGTAAACCCAGAAAGCCAAATACATCCAGACATGTTTTGAGACATAAAAACTCTATAAATATGTTTTTTGGGAGTTTCTGAATCAACTTCTGTCGTTGCCTGGGAAACCACTGGTTGCGTGGCTCCGTTAAGGAGTATGTTTGCGTAGCGAGCGGGGAAAGAGCGAGGAGCAGAGAAGTGACGGTGGATGCGAGCGGAGCAGAGGAAAAGGTTAGTAGTAAGTTGTCAGTCTGGCAGTAAATGAACAGACTACAGTGTTTCAGTTAATAAATGCTAAAAAGTCACGTCTGTTGTTTCCCCAAATGCTGGAAAAGTAAAGGAGGTTAGCTCCAAAGTTAGCAACAATGGGTTAGCATAACCTGAAGATGCTAAACAGAGAAATGTGTGACTGCTAAGTTTACTGTGCACTCTGTCTCGTTACCCCCCCCCCACGACTAATCAATTAGATGAAGATTATGTACGATTTTAGTCGACCAAGATTGTCTTTGGTTGACTGCAGCTCTACTTTTAATGTCTTATTCTGTCCGACCAACAGTCCAAAACAAAAATATTCAGTTTACTCTCGTTTATGATAAAGAAAAACATTAAATCATCACATCTGAGAGGCTACAACCAAAACTTTGTCATATTTTCTTTATAAATGTACTAAAATGATTATTCAATTAACTGTTAAGGGACTTAACGATGGACTTCTGTCACATCGTTCCTGACGAGTGATGAATGAGAAGCTCCGACAGTCACAGAAGAAGAGTAAAAACACACTTTTTATCATCTTTAAATGAACTCAGATTGAATTTAAAGTGGATTTGAAGTGAATCTGATGCAGCTCAGCCGAACCTGTTTCATCAAGAGGAGTCTGAAAGAAAAGAGCTCAAAACTCCACTGATGACTTTTAACTGGAAACACTGAGGCTGAGAGGACAGGAAGTGATGTCAGCAGAGCGGTAGGGCGTGTGTGTGTGTGTGTGTGTGTGTGTGTGTCGTACCCTCCACGTGAGACCACCAGTTTGACTTTGACTCTGTAGGACACCAGGATCCCCAGAACCTCCTTGTTGGTGACGTCCTTCACACTGAAACACACAACAGAGCGCCGAGATCACGTGACTCTGACAACACACCTGTACCTGCTGTGTGTGTTTATGTGTGTGTGTGTGTGTGTGTGCTTATGTGTGTGTGCTTATGTGTGTGTGTGCATGTGTGTGCTTATGTGTGTGTGCGTGCGTGTGTGCTTATGTGTGTGTGCTTATGTGTGTGTGTGCATGTGTGTGCTTATGTGTGTGTGCGTGTGTGTGTGCGCTTATGTGTGTGTGTGCTTATGTGTGTGTGCGTGTGCTTATGTGTGTGTGTGTGCATGTGTGTGCTTATGTGTGTGTGTGCTTATGTGTGTGTGTGTGTGTGTGTGTGCTTATGTGTGTGTGCGTGTGTGTGTGTGCGTGTGCTTATGTGTGCGTGTGCGTGTGTGTGTGCGCCTATGTGTGTGTGTGTGTGTGCTTATGTGTGTGTGCGTGTGTGTGTGTGTGTGTGTGCTTATGTGTGTGTGCGTGTGTGTGTGTGTGTGTGCGTGTGTGTGTGTGTGTGTGTGTGCTTATGTGTGTGTGTGTGTGTGTGCTTATGTGTGTGTGTGTGCTTATGTGTGTGTGTGTGTGTGTGTGTGTGTGTGTGCTTATGTGTGTGTGTGTGTGTGTGCTTATGTGTGTGTGTGTGTGCTTATGTGTGTGTGTGTGTGTGTGTGTGTGTTACATGGTGGAGGAGGCCAGGTTGGTGTCTTCATGTTTGAGTTTCCCGTCCAGAGCGAGTCCTCTCTTCTCTCTGTTCTTGTCGAGCGTCGGGGTCAGAGTGTACACCTTACAGAAGGTGGAGCTGGACGACACCTGGTCACTACGGAGACGACACAGCTGTCAATCACACCGCTAAACCCCGCCCACACAGACTCACCTCAGAGCGGTTAGATTCTCTATCTCTGGTTTACACATGTATACATCTACTTTACCAGTTTAAACTCCTTAAATCCAGTTTAAACCAGTTCAGTTCTGGTGTAAATGAGTTTTAAAGAAGTTCAAACCAGTTTAATCCAGATTATTTGTGGTTTAAAGCAATTTGTGTCTTGCTTGAACATTTTAAACCAGTTTCTATCTCATTTAAACCACTTTAAAAGTAATTTAAACCAGTTAAAACAGCTCAGTTTTAAACCAGTTTAAAACCAAACTAAGTTTAAACAAACTTTAATCCAGTTTATCTCTGGTTTTATCTCATTTCAACAGATTTAAAATGTGTTTATTTATTGTTTATACTTGTTTAAATCTTAATAAAACCAGTTTAAAACCAGTTTAATCCAGATTATCTCCTGGTTAAGAAATGTATCCCTTTATTCAACAGGTTTTAAACCAGTTTTTATCCTATTTAAACCAGTTTAAACTTACATTCAGATTATCTCTGGTTTAATGTGATTAATCTGTTTAATCTACAACACATTAAAACTAAGTTTTAAACCAAAATAAACAAGTTTAGAGAAACAAACTAGAAATAAACCATTTTTTAAGTCTTAAATATCATTTGATTGATACTTTTTCTAACTTCAGTAACTCTGAGCGGATTCTTACTGGGAACACAAGAAGATGAAACTGGGACTTACTCTGCCTCCAGCTGGGCCACTGGACATTTATACTGGGCAGTACTGAACAGGCAGATATCTGCATACTGACGCACTGCAGAGAGACAAACAGTTAGTGAACATTAATCACTTTACACCAGTAAATCCTTATTTTAAACTCTCTAACGAGAGATTCATGAATAATAAACAGACACATTTAACTGGTTCAGTCAGATTCAACTCTGTCCAAATATTCACTTTCCCCTCTATTAGCTTCATTACGACTGTTGTTGTTTTGGTTTCTGATGTCACAGACGTACCGGAGATCTTGACTCTCTTGACGGTCTTGGTCGAGTTGTTGGTGACGTGAACGTTGACGCTGATGGGCTCTCCGTGGTAATATAACTACACACAATGCATCATGGGTAAAAAAAACAAGATACTCATTAGTGTTATCTGCAGTAAAAGTACATAAGTATTATGAGCTTGATGTAGTTAAAGTATTGCAGTAAAAGTACATAAGTATTATGAGCTTGATGTAGTTAAAGTATTGCAGTAAAAGTACATAAGTATTATGAGCTTGATGTAGTTAAAGTATTGCAGTAAAAGTACATAAGTATTATGAGCTTGATGTAGTTAAAGTATTGCAGTAAAAGTACATAAGTATTATGAGCTTGATGTAGTTAAAGTATTGCAGTAAAAGTACATAAGTATTATGAGCTTGATGTAGTTAAAGTATTGCAGTAAAAGTAGTGGTTTGGTCCCTCTGACTGATATATTATTATATATGACATCATTAGATTATTAATAGTGAAGCATCAGTGTTAGAGCAGCATGTTACTGTTGTAGCTGCTGGAGGTGGAGCTAGTTTACACTACTTTATATACAGTTAGCTAGTTTAGTCCAGTGGTTCCCAACCTAGGGGTCGGGGCCCTCCAAAGGGTCAGCAGATAAATCTGAGGGGTGGTGAGATGATTAATGGGAGAGGAAAGAAGATGTATATATATATATGTGTGTGTGTGTGTGTGTACATGTGTACCTCCTTGTCCAGGGAGGCCTCCAGGTGCAGGGATCTGTCAGACATCAGGAAGCTGCGGGTCGTCTCCACCATCGGTTGAGGACCAGGCTTCTCTGGAGCGTACTGAACCTTCCTGATCACCAGACGCACCGAGTTTCTGCACACACACACACACACACACACACACACACAGGAAATGAGTCCACTTTCTCCTTAAACAATCACTTCATTCATGTCAACAATCCAGAGTTTCCTGCTGAGCTTTATTTTGAAGGTGCAGCAGCAGCAGTAAGAACTTGTAAAGTACTGAAGTTCCTGCTTGTGTGACACGTTTCTGTTTCTGCAAACTGCAGCTGCAACGATTAATTAAAACAGTCAATCAATATTAAATTAACAGTCAACTATTTTGATAATCAATTCTAGCAAAAATGTGAGAATTGCTGCTTTTATTTGTCTTTAACATCATTATAAACTGAAGATCTTTTGGTTTTGAACATTTGTTGACGTCACTTTGAGCTCCAGGAAACTGTGATAATAAATACACACAGAGGAAAACACCAGCTGATTAATGGATAACGAGAATAAAGTTGCAGCTCTGCTGAAAGCTGATTGGTCGATCGTTGACACGTTTACAGTCTTTTTAGCATCAAATTCCTTCTTTGTGTTTCCCTGTTGAGCTGCAGGTGGAAGTAAAGTAACAAACAGACTGTAACGTTGACAGAATCTACTGGATTTGAAGCTTCAGATCAACTTTTAAATACATTGTGAGGTCATTATGAAGAGATCTTCTACTGGTCAGTATGAACAGGAGGAATCATACTGACTGTTGGTTTAAGACTCAATTAAAATAATAAACTTCTCCTTTCAGGTGTTTGGAGGTTTTTCCAGTTGTTTTTCCAGCTTCGGGACATAACGGAGTCACGATCTCTTTAACGGTCGCTGCTCTCTGCAGCCGACCGGAATATGATCTTCCTCTTTCTTTCTTTCTTTCTTCTTCTTCCTCTTTCTTTCTTTCTTCTTTCATCTTTAAAACAACCTGTTCATGCTTTTCATTTGTGTGAATCTGCAGTTAGAAGATGATGATGAATTGTTTTCTCTCAGTACTGATGAAACTGATCTGATGAAACAGGGTCTCATTTCTCATTTCTTGCATCCGGTTTCTTGTTCAGCTGCTGATGGTGAGAGATGGTGAGAGAGACGCCTGCACGTCTATCACTAATGTCTTTATTATAAGTGTTATTATGAGCTTTCACTCTTATTCATACAGTTTCTGAATGTTTATGCTAAAATGACGTCTCTGGCTCTGGTCACACAAACAATAAACCTTCATTTATTATGAGCTCAGTCTCAGTTTGTTCTCCTCTCTACACAGTAGTGAACAGTGAACGATTGTGAGCTGCTGATTATTTCACATTCAGCAGACACAGTTTTGGTGTCCTCAGACGGGAGGAGCCGCTGGATAAATCAGGATCAGACGTCACATCAGCGTTATCTCGTTATCCGTCTAAAGAGCTGATCGTTATCTCGTTATCTCGTTAAGCCGAGTCAGCGATCCTCACCGTTAGAAAGAAGGAAGCAGCAGGTTCACTTTCAGTTCAGGACTGATGAGACGCTGCTGACGGTCAGCGACAGGAAGTCAAAACCACAAATTCTCCTTTTTTTTTTTTTTTTGTTTTTTTACATTTCATTTCTACATCGACGTCTTCGTTTGGTTCATGTGTCACAACGTTAAACCTCAAACATCCGAAAATCACTTTACTGACGACTGAGCATCAATTTCATCATCGGTTCGTTATTTTGTTTCCATTAATCGATTAGTTGAGCAGCCGCCAGTCAAAACCAGTCAAACCAGTCAAACCAAACAGCTGCAAACTCAAACTAATGAAGATCATTGAAGTTTAAGGTTGTTTTTAAAGAGATTTGATGGTTTCATTGCTGCTTTTCTTTCTTATTTTTGACAGGAAGTAAAACAATCGTTACGTTTCGTACTGTTGGTTCGACATCACAGCAGATCTGAGAAGCTGTGAACGTCGTCGTTTGATGTTTTTATGATCAAAATAATCATCAGTTTCAAGCTCTGATTTACACAAAAGGTTACATCCTGGTCATAGTTCAGCTAGAAGATACAAACATCTGTTGTAAACATGGCGTCTGACTCCGGGATTCCACCGGGCGCCGTGTTCCGGCTCCAACGCGGTTTTCCCTGTTCCACCGGGAGCGTGTCAGAAGCGGAGCGTCTTCACTGCGGGGAAGCCTTCCGCCGTTTAAAAAGTCAGTTGCATTCCTACTACAGTAATTACAGCAGTCTAGTCAAAGCTGATAAAGTGCCTTAAGGCTACCGTAATTACTGCAGTAGCAGGGCAACTAAACTGCCCAACTTTGTGCTTCTATGGTTCAGTAGCTACGTAGTTAAATGGTTTCTTTATTCATCTGTTTTAATTGTGTTTATTGTTGATATACAACCAGGAGTCTGCACGGGGCGTTTTATTTTGAAAAATGTCCCAAAACTCAACATGACGTCCTCAAATATCTTGTTTTGTCCACAAAGATCTTCAGTTTACTGTCATAAAGACTAAAGAAACCAGAAAATATTCACATTAAGAAGCTGGAATCAGAGAGTTTGGATTAATGGTTGCAGCTCTACGTTTTAGATCCAGAAACTTCCTCCGTTAATCCCTGTGAACCAGGTCCCTGCAGGTCTCAACTCACCTCTTGTGAATCTTCTCTTCTATCGACTTGGCGCAGAAAGCTCTGATCTCGAAGTCGACGCCGCAGGCCTGCAGAGAGACGAGAGAAGAAGAGAAGAAGAAGAGAAGAAGAAGAAGAAGAAGAAGAAGAAGAAGAAGAAGAAGAAGAAGAAGAAGAAGAAGAAGAAGAAGCATCTGTGTTGTTTTATATTCTAATGTGAGTCACAAACAGATCAGATCTAATTTACTGAGTCTCTAAATAAACTTTTATCCACTTAAACTGATTTATCTCAAATCTTTGTGGTCTGACCGACATTAACAGAGAATCTTCTTTAATGTCTTTAAATGTTCTTGTGTATCATTTTATTTATATGTGTCTTTATTGCTGTTATCATATTTATTTTATATGTTAAAGATTATAAACACACAGAAACTTTAGATTAAATTCTGAACTTTTCATCATTATTTATATTTAACTTATTTAATCATGTTTAGACTGTTTGATGTTTCTTAAATGTTTAGATTTACTCGATATAGAAAATCAAAGTGACAGGATGCATCAAATACAAGAAAATAGTGAATCATTTGATAGTGATTACATGTGAACTGTGTGTGTGTGTGTGTGTGTGTGTATGTGTGTGTGTGTGTGTGTGTGTGTGTGTGTGTGTGTGTGTTACCTTCCCAGTGTCCTCTGGTCCGGGCTGTAAAGTGACTGAACACGGGAGGTTCTGAGGAATCTGATTCAGGAGGAAAAACAACAACAACAACAACAACAGTCAGAGTTTATTGATCCATCAGGCTGAACTTCAACTGACTCTCATTCAAAAATCTTCGACTTCTCTCCTGAAATATTATAACGATTATTTTTTTTCAACAAGTCATTATTGTCTGAATCGTTAATTTCCACCATAAAGCTGAAACTCTGAGCTTCAAACCTGCTCCGACACAAACCAGACGGTGACGTCACACGTCGCTACGTCTTTATATACAGACTATGAATGATAAAGCCACCAGTAACACCAGTAAAACCAGTAAAACCAAACAGCTGAGATCTGTGACTTTCTGAACGCTCAAACTAAAACTAATGAAGATAATTGAGAATTATTGTTCATGAAGATGTTTAAAGGTCGTTCTTAAAGCAAAAATGCCAAAGATTTGATGGTTTCAGGTTCTTAAATGTGAAGATTTGCTGCTTTTCTTTCTTATTTTTAACAATCGTTATGTTTCGGACCGTTGGTTCGACACAACGAGCTCATTAAATGAAAATCAAACATCACAGCAGGATCTGAGAAGCTGTGAACGTCGTTGTTTGATGTTTTTATGATCAAAATAATCATCAGTTTCAAGCTCTGATTTACACAAAAGGTGCATCAAACATCTGTCGTACTAGTCTCCTTACAGGAAGTATTGATCTGATAAACCGCTGTCTTCTTTCAATAGATAATAATAATAATAAACGTATAAATCGAGTCCTCAGTAGCCTGTTATTGATGGATGAAGGTGAACTTGAGGGATGTTTGGTTCCTCAGATTACAGAGATTAAGTCCTGATGACGCAGATTAATAAAGGTCTCAGCGACGCCTCAGGAGGTCTAACTAAGACTCTTCATCCATCAGCTGAGAGACTGAAAACATCCGACACTGAACACCTGCAGCACCAGGTCACCCGGTTACATATTAAATATTTAAAGTCTCGTCGTTTCCCTGTTCAAACAAATATTTCCAGGAACTTTTCAGCCGCAGAACTTTGCATTCAGGAGGAACAGGTGGGTGTTGTTTGTCATGTGACTTAAACACAGACGAGGAAAAAAACAACAACAACAACAACAACGCAGAGTGACATGAGGTTGTTTGTGTTTACTGCTGAGCGACTGTGTTCTGACTGTCGACGTTATTTATAAACCTTTCCGACCAAAAAAGTTCCAGGAACTAAGAAGAACCGCAAAAACACTCAAATTAGACCGACGATGATTCAAACATCAACACAGAAGCTTTTTTTTTTTGACCAAAAAAGTTCCAGGAACTATTGAACCAGTGGAACTGAACTCAGGAACTATTTACTACTAAAGGTCCCGTTTGTTCGTTCCTGTTTGCAGTGAGTTAAAAAAAAAAAACAAAACTCCACATTTGTCGACTTTATCTGTCACCAAAGTAGATCATCTGCTGAGTGTTTCCTGGTTATTTATCAGCCTTTTCAACCAAAAAAGTTCCAGGAACTATAAAACTAAACTGAGGAACTATATGTTTATGTCTGTCCACTGAGGAGCCACAAAAACACTCAAATTAGACCGACAATGGATCAAACATCAACACAGAAGCTCCTTTTTTTTGACCAAAAAGTTCCAGGAACTATTGAACCAAAGGAACTAAACTCAGGAACTATTTATTATTAAAGGTAGTAGTAGTTTCCTGTTTGCAGCGGGTTAAAAAAAACAAAGACTTAATATGTCGCCAGAGTCGATCATCTGCTGAGTTCGAAGCTTATTTATCAGCCACAAAAAGTTCCAGAAATGATGAAACTAAAAGGAAGTAAAGTCATAAAACTGAAAAGTGTCTTTTGTGTGTTTCTGAAGAAGCGTGTCGATCAGACTGATGATGGATTAAAAGCCACAGCAGCGTTTAAAAACATTAAAAACACACAGAAGACTCTTTTAAACCAAAACGTTCTGGGAACTATTGAACCAGAGGAACTGAACTCAAACAAAAGCCTCCTTTGAACATTTTACTGTTTGCATCTGAACCTTCAGATCACAAAAATGAAAGTAGAACATAAAGTTTTCTCTCCCCGTCGTTGAAAGAAGCTTCAGATAAAACTTTTTTAAATATATTTCCAGCGTTACTGTTGACGGTTCGCGTGTCGGTGACTCACAGTGAAGTAGAAGGGATGTGCATGCTGGCCCAGTTTCTTCAGCAGCCTCTCCTGCAGCCGGCTGTTGGGTTTCCGCTCCTCGGGCACCGGAGGGAAGGCCTGAAGAGAGACGAGAGAAGATCAACACGCTGATGCTGGTTTCATCTGGTCTGACTCAGACCTCAGTGTGGGTCCACATATTTATGGGTGAAACTTTTTATTTCAGCTTTTTTCACATGGAGACGAAATGTTCTTAAAAAGCATCAACAGGAACATAAACTGAGCTGCTGTGACACTAAATGACCAGACGATGGCGCCTGCACCTTTAAACCTGATTAAAAACAATTAAAAACTACAAACGATGAGACGCTGCAGCGTCACTATAAATATCTACTGATCTTATTATAATAATTAATAATTAATAATAATTAATGAAACTAACTCAACAGTGTCTTTATTTACTGCTCACAGCTCAGGTTTACCTGGAAGGTGGAGATGTACAGATCCTTCCTGAAAGACAAACCCAGCACGTCCAGGTCCTCACGGCCATATCGAAACGCACAGGTGAGGGTGACGAAGACTGCAGGGAGGAAGAGGAAGAGGAAGAGGAAGAGGAAGAGGAACAGGTGAGTAGACTGAGTGAATGTTACCTGTGTTTTATACATTTAGAGAAGAAGAATCGAGTTTTTATTGTGTTTTTTTTTAAAGGATCACTCTCTAGAGTGTTTGGTTTGTCCGTTCTGGGCTACCGTAGCAACATGGCGGCCTCCGTAGATATAAAGGCTCATTCTAAGGTAACGAAAACACAACGATTCTTATTTTCAGATGATTATAAACTAATTAAAACAAACTTATGAACGTTCTGCTGGACGCCACTAAATTCTACAAACTGCACCTTTAAGTGTAGCTGGTGGAAAACATTTGGTCTGAAGATTCCTGCACATTGTCTTTTATTTTATTAACGTCTTTACTGAAGTGAATTTAAGTGATCGACGTTTTCAAACCTGCTGCACGTAGAAAAAGTGAGATTTAAAAGGAAAAGTCTGGTGATTTTCTGTAATTTTCATTATTGTCAATAAATCCCAAAAAAACACCAACGATGAACTGATCTTTCTTCTGCTGAGTTTAACTTTGCCTTTAAGTTTTAATATAATATTTTAATATAACGTTACTCAGCGCTCCAGATTCCTGTCGGATCATGTGCTCAAATCCTGGTAATAAAATTTAAATTTCTACTTTTTACTCATAGAATTATGATTTTTATATTAAACTTTTTCTCGTACAATTATGACTCAATTGTAAAGTTACAAAAATAACAAAATCATATTACGCAATTACTTCTTCAAAGTCAGTCAGATATTTTATACTTTTCTCATCTAATGGTGGTTAAAACCACAGTAATAAACTGTAAATTACGCTGTAAATTACACTATTTTCAGGTGATTATAAACAAATTAAAACATACTTACGAATATATTTTTTCTATTTCTGCCGAGTCTGATCTGCTAGATGCCACTAAATTCTACAAACTGCTCCTTTAAATGTCTTTGTCTGTGTTTAAAAAAAGGTGCTGCGTTAATAACATTTCACTTTCTTGGAACTGAATTTAAGTTTAACTGAACAGGAAAAGTTGAGAGAGATGAAGAAGATGAAGCTGATAAACTGGTAGAAGAAGAATCGTTTCTAAAATATTTAAAAGCTTTAAATCTGTTTGTTACAGACTTGTTTGAACATCAGAACTGTGTTTGTGTTTTAGTGTAATTCAAAGAGTTTTACAGATGACTGACAGATAAAACTTGATAAAACAGATAAAAGGGGAATAAAACATTATAAACCATAAATAGATTGACTAAAGCTTTAAAACAGCTGAGCCGTCGGGTCTCGGAGGACCTGACGGGTCGTGTTGAGAGTTCAGGAGGAAGTTGTTGTTTTACCTTTCCTGTCCTTCAGATACTCGGGGTCGACCAGGATCACTCCATCTGTCAGCAGGAAGGAAGGAAGGAAGGAAGGAAGGAAAACAAACCGCAGCGTCACCACAGTTCGTTCACTCGCTGAAGGGGTTTTAAAACTCTGCAGGTGGATTTCACCTGCTCGGGAACTTTTATTTACACGTTATGTCACATTTTAGTTAAACTTTACACTAAAAACAACCACATGACTGCAGCTTTCATGTTTTATGCAACATGTAAAAAATGTTACAACAGCTGAGGATTTTATTTTGAAAGTTCATAAAAAAGTTTAAGTTTGATGATATTTTACAAACTTTCAGTCCTGCAGTTCTTTAACTTTTCCAGGACTTTCATAACTTTAAGAAACTAAAAAATAAAAAAAAGCTGATAAAATATTAAAATACAAACCTCCAGATGTGCTGACTCACCTACTGGATCCACGTGGTCCAGATGATCCACAAAGTCTCTCTTTCCCAGATAAACTGTCACCTGCACAGAACGACCGCAGCGTTAGAAACACACCTGATGCTACGTTAATATTCATCATCATCATCATCATCATCATCGTCGTCGTCGTCATGCTGCCAGTCGTCAGGAGTAAATTACATCTCTGACGGTCACATGACCTCCTCTCATATCAAAGTGTTTATTCTGCTGCTCTGACGACGCCGACTGCGACCCGATGCTCGTCCGGATAAACGTCAGACTCACTTTTACGTAAAAGCTTCGAGCCGACCGACATCACGCTAAAACGTTTTCCTGTTTTTAACCTAAAACTTTTTTTCTCTGTGAGATTTGTCTGAACTCGTAGTAAATCTAGATGAACGTCACCTGCTCATGAGGAGTTTCTTTTCAAAATAAAGTTCCCAAAGAGTGTAAAAGGTTTCTGCAGAGTTACATTTAAAACATTTTTAAAACATTTTTAATATCACATAAAATGCAATTTACTACATATTTCACAGTAAAAGTATGAAAGATATCAATAAAACCCATTAGTGATGATGCCGAGTGTCACGTGAAATAATTTATTTTAATGTATTTCACATTTTTGTCATTACGTCCTCACAATATATAATATTCAATCCCAATAATATAATGAATTGCTCATAAATCATAAGCTGGAAAGAGAAAGATATAATATATAAGATAGATTAATTAACCAATTAAAAAATACTTCATTCATTTAAGAGTCTGGAACAACAGAATCAGTGATTTCCTGACTGTTTTTGCTGAAATTACATTAAAAAACACATTTTATAACAAACATTAAGGTTTAAGACCTTTGTGAAGGACATTTAAGACTTTTATATACCTTTTTTTTTTATATATATAATGATATTTTAAGACTTTTATTACAGACTGACTCACCTTACAGTTGGGGCTCGACTTCTTGAAAACTCTGAGAGGTTTGGAAAGAGGAAGAGGAGGAAGAGAGAAGAGCAAAGAGGAAGAAAAACAAAGACACTTGTGTGAGTTGGATTATTTAGAATAAAATACTGTGACGACGTTTCAAACATAAAGACTGAAAACCTTTTTTTCTTCTTTTTTTAAACAGAATATTTATTGATAATAACTTGAGGAAACGTCTTGAGTTTCAAACGAGGTCACGTTGATTTCACCACTGACAGGAAGCTGACAGCAGGGGAAGTGGTTTAAGAGAAAAACTGGTTCTATATGACCCGAGTTATTATAGGACGTCACCGCAGAGCTTTAATGAGGGCAGCTGGAGGCTTCAGTCCATCCTGTTGTTCTCAAACACACACATACACACACACACACACACACACACACACACACACACACACACACACACACACACACACACACACACACTCTGAGGTTGGTTTTATTTATTTGGTTAAAAACTGCTCAGAGAAACAGTGAATTTACAACATGTATATGAGCTGCATTAACCTGTTTAAAAAGGTGCTTTTTCACTGGTGAGTGAAGCATATTCTACCAGTATGTGACTGGTTGGTTGGTGGCTGCTGGTAATTTTCAGATGTTCCACTTTTTTGAATTTCACAAGAAATGCAAGAAAAAACTAAACTGCATCATAAAGCGGAACGACAACAACTAATAATAATAATAACGAGCAGAAAAGCTTCATCAAATATGCAAATAAAATATTTCCTGCAACCGTGAAAACAACGATGAGACGATATTTTATTCTTATAATTTGTATCTGTGTCAGGCAGCGTTGCATTATGGGTTGTTTTTAGCCGTAATGTTGCTAAGCTAGCAGGTTTCTTCACATCTGTTTATGCTGCATTCAGGTTAGCGTGTCAGACTAACAATTAAAGCAAAGCAACAACTAATAATAACAACGAGCAGAAAAGCTTCTAAACTAAACTAACGTTGATCATTTCAATCACGTTCAAGTCGTCCTGCGACTGTGAAAAAAACAACCATGAGACGATATTTTATTCTTTATATTTATATCTGTGTCAGGCAGCGTTGCATTCTGGGTTGTTTTTAGCCTTAATTATGCAAATCAATAAGTGGCAACAATTTATTTCACAGGTTCCCTAATTTTATACTAATTTTTTTGAGTAATTTACAGGTATTTTACAGCGTATTTTTCATACAAATTATAAGAAAAAGTTGGAAAAAGTAGCTTTAGTTGGTAGATGTTTACAAAAACTGACAGAAATGCTGCATTTTCAGTGTAGTTTTGTTGACAAACGTAACGTCAGCATATTAGTTTTCTTTGTGTTTGTGTTTACAGGAAATGAGCTTTTTATAGAATTATTAAGAAACAACCTAATATGCTAATATGAAGACTGACATGAAACTACACACTGAAGTATTTCATGTCAGTTAAAGGAAAGTTGTTTCTTCATGTCGAGCTGCAACTAACTAATTATTTCCATTATCAATCAATCAATCTGCTCGTTATTTTCTCCGTTAATCGATTAGTAGTTTGGTCTTTAAAAATGTCAGAAACTCTTCAGTTTACTGTCAAGAGGATTAAAACCAGAAAATATTCACATTTAAGACGCTGGAATCAAAAAAATCGACTCAAAACGATGAATTGATTATTAAAATGGCTGCAGATTAATTTGTTTGTTGGTCGATTAATCGACTAATCGCTGGAGCTCTGGTCATGTGACATCACAACACTTTATCCAGACTTCGGCTGATGTGAGGCGTCGGATACGTCGGCGCATTTCAGAGAAGCCGAAAGTCTCCGAGTCGCCGTGACGACGACCTGGAAGTCGGAACACGTCTTTGTGTGTAAATTCACGTCTTTGCTGCAGAAACACGGCGAGAACTGAACCGTCTGTCAAAACAGCAGAAGAAGAATCACTGTGGGGTTTACGCTCTGCTTTAATGGGAGGATGAGGATGCTCTTCTTCTTCTTCTTCTTCTTCTTCTTATTCCCAAAAAAAAAACAAAGCAGCTGTTGGAAAAGAGTCGTCGTCTTATAAATACTTTGGGTCACATCACTCACAAGTAGCCGCACGACCGGCGGGACCATCATCATGCACATGTGCAACAGTCACTTCCTCCGACTACTGACGCTGCAACACACAAACAGGAAGTAACAACTCCAGCAGCGTTGCCTCCTCCTCCTCCTCCTCCTCTTCACAGCTTTTTAAGTCGAAGCAGTTAAAAAAAAAAAAAAAAAGGCCGTTCAAGGAAGAAGTCAAACATGTGAGCTGATCAGGGGGCAGAGCTGGAGCTGTAAAGTGTTTACAGCAGGGCAGCAGCAGCTCCTGCTGACGGCTGCTTCCTGTCACAGACGCTCAACGTTTCCACACCGGCGTTATATTTAGATCACTTCAAAAAAAAAAAAGAAAGAAAGAAAGAAAGAAAGAAAGAAAGAAAGAAAGAAAGAAAGCGCCAATTAAAACTGATTTACAGGTTGTTTTTTTTTCGTTGGCGCCATTTTGGTGTTTTTGTTCATCGCTGTGATGTTTATAAGCTGCAGAAACGACTCCTCCCAAAAAAAAAAAAATTTACAAAAATAAAAGACTTCATGATGAGCAGCAGGAAACACGGCGACTCATCTGTAGACAAGCTGGTTGTTTTAAATACTCACATCAGTGTCATTATTGATCATTTCCTTCCATCGTTTATCAAAAACACAAGAACAACAGTGAGAAAACGTCCGTCACCGTTTCCAAGGTAACGTCTCGTTTTGTCAGAGTTTCAGTCTAAAAGCACAAAGATATTAAAGTTATAAATATATAAATATTAAGAGAAGCTGGATGCAGATCATATTTGGTGTTTTTGTTTGAGTGTTACAGAATAATTTTCTTTATTTCATTTAATTTTACTCTCAATTTCCAAAGTAAATTGTCCCAAATGTGCATTTTTATTTATTTTAGCCAAAATCTTGTTGTGTTTCTGTTTAAATGCGACACTTTACAGCCTCTGCTGAGTGTTAATATTTAACATAATGATTATGGAGCAGATTTATTCTGATACTTTATATTTAAAAAGATTAAAGATTTCTGCAGCTCATTCAGCCGTTTAAAGAGTCAACAGGTTGTAAAATATTATTATTATTTTAAACTTATTTTGTCTGTTTTTGCTGCTATTTTTTCATGATCAGCAGTTTCCATCCAAACCAGCGTCAGTCTGATCGCTTCCTTAAATACAGAGAACACAGAAGTTTAATGTCACGTTTTTAAAAAGGTCACAACATCGATACTGAAGTGACTTTATTACAGGAAACTCATCAGAAATACTTTGTTTTTTAACATATTTATGTTATAAAACAAATATCAGCCAACATCTAAATATATATATTTTAATTCTCAAATATCAATATTGCCCTAATAAACAGCAACATCAGTAGAAACAGGAAGGAACTCTGACATTTCACAGTAAAATCCTTTTAAATAACACATAAGATGCAATTTAATGCTTTTTTTCAGTCATATATGTTGCAAAACGACCTAAAATGATTTATTAATTATTTAAAATCCATGAATTTATTGATTTTTACATCATAATGTCGTCTCAGCTTTAAATAACAATAATTATTTAGTAATATCATGAATCAATTGAACCTGAACCTCGAGACGACGCAGTAGAAAACAGATGAATTAACAAATAATAATTGATTGTTTTGAACTCTTCACTGGTTTATTGTGAGTGGATGACCTTCATTTAGTTGTTCAACCAGCTTCCTGCAGCAGAATCCACAGTCAGACTGGTTGAACTGGTAGTTTATAGACGTAAGACGTCTCCCAACAGCCACAAACTCAGATGTATTAAACACCTACCACACCTAAACTACAGATTCCCTGAAGAAGGTGATCGTTTGGTTCCAACATTCATCAATCAAACAATCATTTTCATTAATCTGATTAATCGCTCGGCCTGTAAACTGGTCACATTCTCCTAAAGCCAGAGGTGAAACAGTTCAAAACCTAAAAGGATATAAAGTTTAAAGTGATATAAAAACAGAAAAAACAGCAAAAATCACACCGAAGAACATTTTCACTGATGCAAATCAATATGTGGCGACATTTTATACTAATTTCCTGGAAATTTTTGAGTAATTTGCAGGTATTTTACAGCGTATTTTAAGTACAAACTATAAGAAAAAACTGTAAAAAGTAGCAAGTTGCTTTAGTTGGTAGGAACCTTCTCATCATTGGTTCGTATGTTGATGTTCTTTCAAAATGTCTTAATAAAGTTTAACTGACAGAAAACACTTCTCTCAGTGTGTGACAAACATAACATATTAGGCCTTTTATTTCTTTGTAAGGGTTATGTAATGTGGTTGTAAAGTATAATAATAATAATAATAATAATAATAATAATAATAATCTGGTCACATTCTCCTAAAACCCAATGTGACGTCTTCAAATATTTTATTTTGTCCAACAAACAGTTAAAAACCCAAAAGGATTCAAGTTTAAAATGATATAAAAACAGAAAAAACCAGCAAAATCACACTGGACACAGAACATTTTCACTGAAAAAATTGGTCATTTTCCAGTTTTGGTACAAATCAATATGTGGAAACATTTAATTTTTGAGTAATTTGCAGGTATTTTACAGCGTATTTTTGGTACAAATTATAAGAAAAAACTGCAAAAAGTAGCGAGTTGCTTTAGTTGGTAGAAGTTGACAATTCTTTAAGTGACAGAAAAGCATTTTCAGTGTAGTTTTGAGTAACAAACATAACGTCAGCATATGAGTTTTCTTTGTAAAGTGTTTGTGCAGTTTACAGGAAATGAGCTTGTTATAGAATTCTTAAGAAACAACCTAATATGCTAATATGAAGTTTGACATAAAACTACACACTGAAGTATTTCATGTCAGTTAAAGACAAAAAAAAAAAAAAAAAAACGGAACCAACTTCACACTTTGTGTACTGAACTGCAGCACCTTCTGTGTAAAAAGGAAACCAGTAGAAGATTAGAGGAGGTGTAAAGTCAAGTGTTACCCGCAGTGTCAGAGAGTTTAAGAGAGTTTGAAGTTGAGCGGATGAGTCAGGATGTGAAGCGATGGGACCGATCCAAAACACAGTCAGTACGCAGAAATGTGTGCCGCTCTGTTTAATGTCTTGACTCCTGGCGTGAGCATCAGATGTTTATCTCTGCACAAACAGCAGCGGCGGCGGTGGCGGCGGCCCCGACTGGCCTCCTTTAGATCCACTTCCCCCCTCCTCCGTGAGTGTGATGTGAGGTCGGACCGGGCCTGTCGTGGGAATAAAAAGCTCCACAAGAAAAACACGTGAAAAAAACGCCGCTTTGACGACGCTCCGCTGGCTGCTTCCATAAAAACTTTCCAGTCGGATAAACGCCTGCGAGCGGCGAGCGATGAGCGGCGGCTGATCCACCTGCAACAGGGACGGTCTGCAGGGACGACGAGCTCACATAAACAACGTGAGGAAAGCCCCCCCGTCCCCCCCCGTGACTGCAGACTGCGTCACCTGCACCTGAACCGATGCTGAGACTTCGTGTCTGGACAAGAACCAGTAACCGATGGTAACGATCCAATGTTATGACACGTTGTTTTTCTGCAGATTAATCCTTCATTTATTCATTCTTTAATTAATTATAAGAGTTTAATGGAGAGATTTATCCTCTATTAATGGTATAAAAGTCATCTGATGGTTGGAAACACAGGGAAATATCAACTTTAGAGCGTTTTGTTTGTCATCATTGATGCTTTAAACGATGTAAATGAATCTAAAGCTGAAACAATTAGTCCATTAAATGATTAATATGATGTTTGATTGATTGTTTTAATCATCTTTTAAGCTTGAGTTTGGTTGTTTTGGTTCAAAATGTGAATATTTGCTGTCGACAGAGTTCACTCTGATAAAGACTCTTTAACTTCTGCACTGGTGAAGCGTTAATTCTCCTTTTTTTTTTATGAACATCGATCGTCTCTCCGAGCGTCTGACGAACTGCTGCAACATCTGGAACCATCCAGTATCATTTTCTACAGAAAAAAATACCAAAATTCTCTGATTTCAACTTCTTAAAGGTGAATATTTTCTGGTTTCTTTCGTCTCTCTGACAGTAAACTGAAGATCTTTGAGTTGTGGATGAAACGAGACGTTCGAGGACGTCGTCTTCAGCTTTGGGAAACATTTTATAGACAAAACTGACCAATCGATTGATCGAGAACATAATCATCAGTTGCAGCAACAAAACACAATAAATACAAATTAGACTTATAATCAGACCATTTTAAACTCTACAAAACAACACGTCTGGGGACACACGATGGATCCGATATGAAATATAACCTATAATATATATAAACTTCCTGTTTCACTGGTCTACAGTAGAGATGTGACAGCAGGGCGCTCTGACTGGTGACTGAAGCAGCTTCTTACATATTTTACCAGCATTTAACTGGTGGCTGCTGCTAATTTAATGCATCCTGTGTGACAGTTTATCTATATATATCTATAAATATATATAGATACCATCAACCACTTCCAGTTCTGTCGTTTCCAGAGGACACTGAACACATCTTCACCTTCACCAGCAGTTTGATTTTGTTTATAATAAATAAGAATAAGCAGTGAAGCACTTCCTGTTCCAGCTCTGACCCTGACTTTCTATATGAACATTAACTGTTAGCAGCAGAAATCAATCAATCAATCAATCAATCAATCAATCAATCAATCAGTTTTATCACTGAGCTGCGTTTAAAGTCAACAAGCTGCTTTTGATGCTTCAGTGAATAAAAGTTCTCACATCTAATGATGTTAACACTGTTTACTGTTGATATTTTTTACCCATGAACACTTGCTTCTGTCACGGGTCAGAGAGCAGGAGACGTCGGGTCAGTTTTCATCAGTTATTGATTACCGAGCAGCTGGACTCAGAAACAGAGACTTGTGCTTCCTCACGTTCTCTCTCCGGACTGGTTCCTCATCGTGTTTCCTCTGCAGCGGTTCACATGTGTGTCGACTCGCCGCCCCCACAAAAAAACTACTTGTGACACCTTCTGCAGATCAGCTTCACCGTCGCTCAAACGGTTAAAATAATCCTCCAGTCATCAGCTGCTCAACAGGAACATAATCTGGCTTTTATTTTGGCGGTTTTGTCCTGTAAGTCAGCCGGCTGTGAATCTACAGAAACCATCAGTTATATTAAAGTAAATACTGTGGAAGCAGGAACTCAATCAGTCTGATGGTTTTCATCTGATACTCTGAACTGGATTTAATGGTTAAACTGGTAATGATTTGAGGGAAACGTCTAAATCGAGACTCCATCAACAGAGAAATTAATCATCAACTGTTTTAATAACCGATCAATCGTCTGACGTCATTTTTTTTAAGTTAAAAATGTCCAAATGCTCTAATTGCAGCGTCTGAAACGTGAAGATTTAACAGTAAACTGAACCAAACGCAGTTGAAGATATTGATCTTGTTGGTTTAAGTTAGACGTCAGATGTAATTATGTCAAAGTTTCCTCTTAAACTGTCATTAATATTCATTTTAAACGTTTGTGATGTTTATATTTATTACTTCTGTCTTCTTGTTATTTTCATGTCTTGTGAAGCATCTTTCAGTATAAAACGTGATGTATAAATAAAGTTTTATATTTTATCAGTAACATAATTGCAGCTTTTACTCTGAAAGTCAGTCTTCTGTCTTATTTTTTTTAAGGTTTTCTTGCATTTAGAGACGTGTTTGTATCAAACTATCGTCGTCACAATAAACCTCCTGAAACACTTTTTAGTGCTAAAAAACAGTGAAATGACTTCACACCATGAACAGATCACCTCAAAAACCTCTTTAAACTTTAACAAATCAGTCTCCAGCTGATGTTAATAAAGTTAATAACTGCTGATGAAGGCAGGAGAAAACCACTATAACCACAGTGATGTTAGTAAAACCAGTAAAGCGTTTCCAGCAGATACTGTGAAACCTTTCTGGCTGCCTCTGATCCTCCGTCTCCATGGATACGGAGGGTTTTTTTCCCCAAACATATCGCGCTGCAACTGCTGAAGATATTCAGTTAATTATCACAGAAGACGAAGATAAAGCAGCTGATCAATCAGCTGATCGATCATGTGACGTGTCGCGTTCTCTCGGCCAATCACGGGCCGGCATGGCAGCGTTTCCAGGAACACCTGAAAGCACCTGGAACGTCCTGAGAGCGGTACCCAAATTTATTTCCAGGAACCCGGGAGAGCAGAGAGCCGACCCGTGTCACATGACCGCTGTTTGTTCAAACTCTTTCATCACTTTCTAAGCTTTCATGTCGTTTTATTTGTTTACATGTTTATTCATTTTCCAGTCGTGTTTGTTTCCATGTGAACGACATAAATCTGACGTCGACGCTGTCGGTTCTGGTTTGGACTCGTCTCTCTGACTGCTGTTTGCTGCTCAACAGGAAGTGAGAACTGGTTTTATCAGCGAGTCTGGACACGAGCTGGAAGCTGCCAGAGAGCTTCATCAATTAATCAATTAGTTGTTTGAGCCATAAAATATCCAATAATGACGTCATCAAACGTCTTGAACTCAAATATATTCAGTTTACTGTCACATTAAAGAAGCTGCAATCAGAGAATTTGCACATTTTTTCTCTTAAAGAAGATTATTGAAACAGTTGGGAACTAATTGATTGATCAATTACTCCGTTAATTAATCTGACAGACAGCTTCTTCTTCTTCTGGTGTCTTTATGACAGTAAACTGAATATTTTTGGACTTTATTTTGGTCAACTAATAATAAAATAACCGACAGATGAATCAATAATGAAACTGATCGTTAGTGGCGTCATTAGATGATTCTTTGTCTCCATTAATTGATCTGTTAATTAATATAAAAACATTCATTATAAATCAGCTTTAAGTTCAAGTGTGTGAACAGTAGTGAGACGTGATGCGTTACGACAAACAGGAAGTGTTGGCGTCCGGCGATCGATACGCCGATGATCACACACATCATCTGATATCATCAGCTGATCGCTCGCCGCCGCTGCTGCTGCCTATAGAAGCCACATATCAGCTGTTTTCTTCCACAGTCGTCACCGCTCCGCTCGTATGACGTTTGTCTTTTCCTCCTGCTCGTCCCGTCCCCCCCCCCCCCTCCCTCCTCCTCCTCCTCCTCCCTGGTTTCCCACCTGTTTCCTAACAGGAAGTAACTGGGAGTCGAGTGTGGAAAGAGAGAGAGAGAGAGAGAGAGAGAGAGAGAGAGAGAGAGAGAAAGAGAGAGAGAGAGAGAGAGAGAGAGAGAGAGAGAGAGAGAGAGAGAGACGCAGGAAAGTTTAGAGTGGACGGAGCTCCGACTCTTGAATCACAGCGATCGTGTTACGGATGATGTTTCGTTTATTAATGTAAAGTTAAAGCAGCTGATCATCGACCACGTAACGAGGAAACACGTTCAGGTATTTACATGAATTCAAAGCAGCTGAAGAAGAGCATGAAACCAGTAAACAAAGGAGGCGTTTGTGCACCTATAAGCCTCCTCTTTTTTTTTTTTTGTCTCCACAACAAACAAAGCAGGAAGTGGATGTAAACACTGTCAGATTCATCGTTTTATTAAAACTCTGACGTGTGTCAGATTATAACAACAACAACAACAACAACAACAACAACAACGTCAGGAGCTGGAAGTGTTTGTGTTTAGTCTGAAAACAGGGTCTCTAATACTGATCAGGATCAGATTAAGACAAAAAAAAAAAAAAAAACACGGAGAGGAAAAGCCGATATCGACCCGGTTAGCAGCGGAGTAAACACACACACGCTTTAAGAAACCTGGAAATCTGTTACATGTTCATTTATCCACTGTGAGATGTTCCTAATATATATATATATAATACATATATACACAGTAAACGACCAGTATAACCGTCGTTATCATCTAGTGTGAATTTACTCATTTATCTGCTTTTTTAAATATTAATTTAACTGTTAACAAGCAGCAGATGCAAAGTTTTTGCTCTCCAGAAATCAATTTAAGCTGTTTTATCTGGAAAAAAAATCATTAATTTCCAAAATATGAGCTGCATTTAAAGTCATATCCTGTCAACTGTTTTTAATATTTAACTGTATTTGATGTTATTTCTTAAACTAAACTGCACAGATCGCTGCCAGCTCGTTTAATTTGATATTTTAGCGCTAATAGAAGGTTTTCAGGCAACGTTATTATCGTGATTGTACCGTTTATCGCGATATTTTTAAGTGTTTTTTTTTTTATATACCGATAATCGTTGCGTGTAAACGTGATACCGGCACATCCCGACAGTCAACACGCATCTTTCATCTGTCACAAACAAACCGAGTCAGAGGCGTTTCCACTGTTTACCTGCTGTTAAAAACAAACAACATACATCACAGAGTAAAGTCCCATCAGATAATATTTAAACTAAAACAGACCTTCAGACTCCTCTACATACATTTACAGCTGATTAGCATGAGCCTGCAGTTCCCCACATACCCGAAACCAAGCCTGTACTGGGAGCAGGCTAACACCAGTACGCGGAGAGATGCAACCAAACTCCATTGTAAAATAGCTTAATTTTAAACTTTCCTTGTGTTGTAAACAATATAAAACACAGCTGTGCACATTTTATGAATCTTTCCAGTCTTCCTTTACAATCGGCATCGATATCATCCAACCAAGCGGGACTTTAACTCGATAAAACCTCCCGTTTAGCTGAAGACTTCTCCGGGTCGATGCCGCCCACTACGGCCGTATTTTTGCTGGAAAAGCACCGTGGGGATTCCTACCTACAACGCTATAACGTATTTTATATTAACATAAAAAAACAGCTGCATGTGTGTTGTGTATGCTGTGCTAAATATGCGCTGCTAATACTCTGCAAAATGTTTAGTTTTTAGTGAAATCGGTGCGTTAAGCGAAGGGACGAGATTTGACTGATTTGTGAGCGGAGGCTGGAGCAGCGTCCCGTCGGTTAGCTAACCCCACCCTGCCGTGCTAACTCTGCCTCCTCCGGACGAGGGCATCGTCTTTTTTAAATAAAAAAAATAAAAAAAGCACAAACATCGGGGAAACATTCAACGTTATCTGTGTCGGGTTTTCCTCACAAGGTAGCTAAATGCTCCCTGCACAGGCTGAGAAAGCCTCCTTCTTCTTCCTCCCCCCCACCTCTCTCTCTCTCTCTCTCCCCGCTCCCCTCTCTCCCCGCCGCCCGGGCCAGCAGCGGCTCGGCTCGGCTAGCAAAGTGCGTGAGAGCGGATGCTAACTAGCTGCTAGCTGCCTGCTCCGGGGCTGGTCGTCCTACCTGGTGCCCGCCTTGTCCCCCATCTCCTCGGCAGGCGGACGACAGGAAGATCCCGACAAAATGAGCCCGGACTCGGTGGTGTCTCGACTTCGGAAAATGTGTTTCTTCAAGCAGCTCCGTTCATCCGTCCATCCACATCGGCTCAACGCTAACTAGTTAGTATGCTAATTTAATTTAGCGCCGCCTCGGCTCCTCTGGCTTCCGCAAAGGCAGGATCTGTTGTTTGTGTGTGTGCGTGTGTGTGCGTGTGTATATGTGTGTGTGTATATATGTGTGTGTGTGTGTATATGTGTGTGTGTGTGCGCAGCGGCTGCAGATCACGTTGCGCAACGCAGAGTCTCCAGCAGCAACATGACAACACGAAACATTAAATGTTAAAAAGACAGAAGATGATTCATCTTTAAAGAACGGTGACTCACTGAGGGTCACTACGACCAAACATCACGTTTATCACACACACACACACACTACTGTCCTCTGATAATAAACCTTTAATTAACTTAAAGGACGGAGTCACAGTTTTTCAAGTGAGTCTTCAAACAGTCATAATGCGCTGATGGAGGACAAAATGTATTTCAAAGTTGATCTGAAGCTAATATGAAGCTTCAGCGTCCAGATGAGTCAAATCTAGTAGATATCTTTCAACGTTACAGTCTTTTTAGAGCCAAAGTCTTTCTTTTTGTTACTTAAAAAGACTGTAAATGTGTCAGATATCCACTTGATGTGACTAACTCACACTGCTGAAGCTGAATAGAAGCTTCACACAGACTTTTAAATGCATTTTTTTCACTAAATGTGGATTTTGGCCTCCATCGCTTCCATTGAAAGCACATCCATCCAGCAAATATCCAGTATGAACATGAATCTGTTCTTGTTCCTGTCAGTGTTTTAAATGAGGTGAAGAAACATATTAAGAAACATAATAAAAACCTGATAAAATCAATACTTGTGTAGCTAAAAAGCAGCTGACTGCTTCTCTAAACATCTAAAGCACATGTAAACACTCACCTGTTCCTCCTCTTCCTCCCTGCAGTCTTCATCACCCTCGACTCAGACTTAAAACAACAGTCTGGAGCCCAAATGAACATTAAAAGAAGTTTTTTCTTTGGGGAACAAACTTCTCATTTTGTGCAAAAATGTATTTAAAACGAGTCTGTATCAGTCGGTAATAAAAGAAAGTTTTTCCATTTCCAGCTGCAGATTAATACAAAATATAATCAACTACTAAATTCTGATGTATTATAATAAATATCAGCAGTGACATCAGTGATGCTCAAACGTTAATGCTTTAATAATTATAATACAGTGTTTATATTATATATATTATTCCAGAAAGGACCATCCTGCATTATGAGTACTTTTGTTTTTGATATAGTTTGATGCTAATATTTATTTATTTTAACTCAAGTAACATTTTGAAAGCAGGACTTTTATTTTGTAACAGAGAACTTTCACTTTATGTTCATGCTTTTACTCTTTAAATCTGCCTTTTGTTCCTTCAGTTGGACTTTTGTGTTTGTTTTAAATCTCTTGAACTTCTGGACAGTTTGTGACGTTACAACTAGTTTGGAGCCAATCGAGGTTCAATATTTAACTTACAGAACTGTGATCATATTTATAGATTCTGTTATTTTATATTATATATATATATATATATATATATATATATATATATATATATATATATATATATATATACACATCCAAGCAGAGTGTTTTGTATCTTAGATCACGTCTGGACGAGATCTTTACATTAAAGATCTGAATATTTCGTCCTTTGCCAGCGTCTCTAAAGCTCTAAAATACAAAAACTAAGAATATTAAACCACCGACTGCTGACGTGTGGAGGGTCAAACGAGGGTCGAACCACAAAACGGTTAACAATCATCAAATAAAGTCCTGAAAAGAGAAGTGAAACCGGTCACTGAGCAAAAAATAACCAATAAACCCACAGAGTGTGAATTATATTTCTGGATCTGCTGCTGATAAAACCATAAATATTTATAAACATTAAATACACATAAAGATATGAAGCAACATTTATTTACAGACATTTGAACTCATCCTGTGGTCACATGATAGAAACATATTTTACACTTGTTGTTTTATCATTTGATAATAATGTTAAACCATCTTTGTGATGTCATGTATGTTAGAGTCCAGCTTTAATAACAAATAAATAAAGTCCACAAAATGTCCACAAGTCTCTTATTTTGAAAGGACAGGACTGACGTCGGTCGGGGGTTAAATCCGGACGGTGTAGGAGTCGGAGTGGGTGACGTATCGGACCCAGCGCTGCGACGGGCCGGGCTGGACGGGCGACAGGCGCAGGAAGCGGATCTGCAGCCCCGTGGCGGTGAACTTGGGCAACTCGAAGCTCAGACCGACCGGACCGACTTCCAACATGGAGGCCGAGCTGAGACCGGAGACCTCCAGCTGGAACCAGGAGGAAGGAGATCAATGAGGAAGAGTCCAGACTTATATATTAGCAATATTAGTATTAGGAACATTTTTCAGTATAATGAAGTTCATCACAACACAGAAGGACGTCAATAATACACAGACAGGAGGATCAAACAACAACTGAACATTCATACACATATAATTTATGGCAGAGCTGTTGGGTTAGATTACACAGCTGTTCCTAATAAAGTGGTGAGTGTGTGTGTGTGTGCACATGTGCATGTGTGTGAGTGTGCACGCGTGTGTGTGTAAGTGTGTGTGCGTGCATGTGTGTATGTACGTGCATGTGTTAGTGTGTGTGTGTGTGTGTATGTGTGTGTGCGTGTGTGTGTTAGTGTGTGTATGTGCGTGTGTGTGTGTGTGCATGCACGTGTGTGTGTGCATGCATGTGTGCGTGTGTGTTAGTGTGTGTTAGTGTGTGTGTATATGTGTGTGCATGTGTGTATGTGTGTGTATGTGTGTATATGTATGTGTGTGTGCGTGTGTTAGTGTGTGTGTGTATATGTATGTGTGTGTATATGTATATATGTGTGTGTTCACCTTGAACAGAGCAGACAGTTGTGTTCCTCCGGGGAATCGAGGGATCTGCCAGACGACGGCTCTGCTCTGCGGCCTCAGCTCGGCGCTCTGATCCGGGCTGCTGAGCTCCTGCGACAAACTGAACCAACAAACAAACAAACAAACAAACAGTTTCATTTACACCTTCCAGACCATCTTCTCCTCCACAGCGACCTGTGAAGACGAAACCTGTTGCTTCATTTAACGACGTCAGAAGCGTCAGATGACCCCGGAGGAGTGTCGGGGTCATCAGGGTCACCGGGGTTCAGGTGATGAGCTGAGGTGAAGCAGTGAGGCAGAAAAGCTTTCAGACGTGAACACGCTGAAGGTGATTTGATAGATAATCCCGCTGAGGGCTTTCAGCTGATGTCATTTTCCACAACACTGCTTCACTCCGCAAATCAAACCAGCAGAGAGCCGCAGACCCGACGCTGTTCTTATATGTTGGCTGTAAATTCAGCCGTGTGAGATTCACTATAACAATAATAAACGCATCATATAAAGTTACATTATATAAACCTTCAGGAAACAGGAAAATATTCACTTCACTGTAATATAAGCAGCACATTCTCACGTTAGAGCTGTTTTTACATGAAATAAATGACTTAAAGGATTACTGGATCATCAAAATAGTTGTATAACAGCTGGTTAATATTTTCTCCTGCATGTAACAGTCTGTGTGAAGCTTCTATTCAGCTTCATCAGTCTGAGTTAGTCATATCAAGTGGATATCTGACACATTTACAGTCTTTTTAGCATCAAATTCCCTCTTTGTGTTTCCTCGGACAGTGTTTCCCTGTTGAGCTGCAGGTGGAAGTATAGTAACAAAAAGAGGGACTTTGGCACTAAAAAGACTGTAACGTTGAAAGATATCTACTTGATTTGACTCATTTGGACGCTGAAGCTTCATATTAGCTTCAGACTGTGGATTTTGTCCTCCATCACTTCCATTGTAAGGTCATTATGAAAAACAACAGCTTTAAGCTCCTGACTGTTGAATAGAAGTCAGATCAGGGTCACAGAACAGCCTGATACTCACTCATGTGTAATATTTTACTGTGTATTGATAATTATCTGTTGTTTGAAAGAGAACTGGAGGAAAAGTTTTCTTAAAAATATTAAAGCTGGATCGACCTTCTACGTCTTCATGCTGCTCTAAAAATAACAAAACAATAAAGCAAAAATGCCAAAAATTCTCTGGTAGCAGTTTGTCAGATGTGAATATTTTGCTATTTTTCCAGTTTTCTATGATAATAAACTCAACATGTTTGTGTTTCTGACTGTTGATCGACATGTTGTACGCTGATCAATCAATAGATTATCCTCACAGTTCAGTTTGATGAAATACAACTTTACAGCTAATCAGCTCAATAGAAACTAAAACTATTAAAGTCTTCAAACAGAGTCTCTCTTCTAGACCAGGACCACAGGACGGAGGAGTTCAGATCATTTATAACTAATTTATGATTAATCAATTAATTTAGATCCAACTGATAGAGAGGAAACCTTCTCTGAAGTCGAGCAGCTTTCTGCTCTACATGAACTAACATCTCTACCTGCTGCTGTGTAGATCACATGACCCTCCATCCATCCATTTGATTTCCATGACTTTACATAACAAATTAAGAGAAGCTTCCTTCTGCTCTCGCTGATGCTTCCCCACTTATTTAACGTTGTTTTCTATTTAAAAAAAAAAAAACTTTAAAAATTTCCTCAAAGAGAGACGAGGAACTCATCACTCACTTCCTCCGCCTCACCTGTAACTTCCTGTTCCATGTTTCAGAGCGTCGATTTAACAACAACAACACACGAAAATATCACACAAGAGTCATATTCAAATATAAAAAAAACCTAGGACGTGAGGAGGAGTCCGGACTCGGGACTGTGAGGCCGCAGCAGTTTTACATACGGACTGATTTCCATAACAAACATCAGTTTTAGGAGAGCAGCAGCTGATTTGAATGGGAGCGTCTCACCTCACAGAGCCTTTAGGAACAGGGACGGTGGCAGACACGTTGATGGCAGCGCTGCAAAAAAAACAACAAACCAATGACATCATCGTTATTATCATCATCAGCTGACACTAAAGCGTCGCTGCTCAGGTGTCGGACTGGTTGATATAAAGTTTGGTTGTGACAGCTCGTCTCAGATTAGAAACTGACCTCTTCGGTGGCAGATCGCAGCGCAGCTTCAGGTACATCAGCAGCCTGCGGAGACGGATCAACAGCCTCGTTTTTAAAAATGACACCACACATTTTATATATATATATATAACAACACTTAAACACCTCCGATTTCACGTGTTAGAATTACATTTACGCCTACGAGCCACAATTAAGAGTGAAGAGACATGAAAACACACGTCAGTTTGTGTTTGGTTAACTGGTTTCAGGCTCTGAGATGAATTTAAACTCGACCAGCGACGGAAGAAAGATTCACATCGTTTACTTAAAACTGCATTAACAGATTTTTTTGACCTTTTGGGTTGAACACAACTCTGACTCATCATCAGGTTTTAAGTTGATATGTTCAACATGTTAGCAAACAGTTGATTATTTCTACATCCAGCAGTTACGTAGCAACATGATCCTCCCATTGATGATGTCAATAATCACATGTGGGGTTCCTCAGGGTTCTGGTCTCGGTCCTTTATAGTTTCAATCTGGTTAAAGCTGCCTGAACTTGTTTTCAGCAGAATAGTCTGTAAAAACTACTTCTGTCATATTATCAGCTTATAAAGTAGTTGTGGCTAACATGTTAGCAATCAGTTGTTTATTTCCACATCCAGCAGTTACGGAGCAACATTATCATTCATGTGGAGTCGTGTTTCTGTCCACCTGGTGAATGTAAGTCCAATATTCACTCTCTTTTAGCTTCTGTTTTTACTCTCTACCAACTCCTGAGGGAAATATCTGGCTCTTTAGCTGCTAAATGCTCCACTATGTTCACCAGCTAGTCTACAGCTAACTGTTAGCAGGTCGTGTACAGCAGCTTTTTACAGCTTTTACTCTCTGAAAACGACGCTATGAGACGCTGAGAGTGAACCAGAACAGTATTTACATTTCATAAATATCTCTATACAGTAGTTTTTATTGTCTGTCCTTCCCGTCCTGGTGAACAGATACAGCAGCTGCCTCTTGTGTTCAAAATCATACTAAAGTAAAAGTATTATTATTAGCAAAATGTATGAAAAGTAAAAGTATTTGTTGTGCAGACAAACAGCTGCTGTGATTGTTATTATCATATATTATTGGATTATTATTGTTACTGATTCATTAATGTAAATGTAGCGTTTTAATGTCTCAGTTGGTAGACATGTTTTATTAACTGATTATATGTTTGTATGTGAAGTTTTAAGCTGCTAGATGAACATAGTGGAGTAAAAAGACTTAAGTGACCATTTAGATACCAGTTAGTTTAATTAATAAACTCATATCAGTGTGTGATGAGTCTCATGAATCAGCTGTGATGTGATTGTGTGTTAAGTTGAGAAGATCTCAGTGGTAGTGATATTAGTAGACGTAGACGTGCTTCGACGTCCTCCAGCAGGTTCTTTGTTTTGCTTTCTTTCTCCTTCCAGGAATTTTCCCTCTCAGACAGTAACGCTGACTCGCTGGTATAAACATCCCTTCATTGTCTTTGTGTGTTAATCGCTGGAAATACAGTTTGTTTATAATGTAAACAGAGAAACGCTGCAATAAAACCACCTCACACTCAGTAACACTAAACTATCCGTCTGACTACTCAGCATCAATAATCAGTATATAAACATTTAACACATGTTTATAATGTAGTTATATTTATAACAGTATTAATTATAACTTTCCTTTGAAGACATATTATATCATTACAACTGTTCATACAGCAGCTTAAAACATTAATAAACACTTATATCTACATTATAATGTGTTATAAACTATTTATTAACTGTTTACACACTGAATATTAATGTTAGATATGAGGATTTAAAGTGTTGTAAGTTTTCTACGTCTCCTCCTTGTAACATTTATTTATACTTTTATATTTTAAGAACATCACTGCTAACGAAGCTACGCTAACTCTGTGACATATTATTTAACAGCTGCTTCACACTACGAGCCTCCTGCTGCTTCCTCCTTCTGTCACATCTGTTTTATTTCTATGATGTGGACTGTGTCTTTACAGTAAGTGTATGAACTCTCTACCGTCCTCCGCTGTCTCTCTCGACGGTCGGGAAGAGACGGAAAGGAAGAGCTGAGGGCAGATCGTCAGCCAGCTGGTACTGCATCACCGTTTGCTGCGACAGGAGAAGAAGAAGAACAGAGAGAGAGAGTTAAAAGATCACGGATCAGGATTCTCACTGTTCATACGGACTCCTGACGGCTGTCTGAAGACAATCACTGCTGAGGAAGACTGCGACAGAAAGCTCCAGAACAAGTACTAAACTGACCTGGTGTTGGCAGCTTGGTGACGTAAACAGACAGTAAATCTCAGCTGGTGTTTTATTCAATGAAAAGTTACTAAAAGATTAACGAGAGTATGAAATTACAGCTGGTTAACGAACTCGTTAGCTTAACGTTATGTCTCAAGCTAATTACAGTAACTTCAATAAGACGTAAACTTCACACACTTTATTAAAAAGACATGTCTGTTCCATTGATTCCTGTCTCATAACTGTATAGAAGCCAGTATATAACAGGAGTTCAACTTGAATCCACTCTCAAGATATTGATTTAATAATGTTTGTCTATATCTGAAAGAAAAGAAACACAAGATTAAATGAACACAGAAGATTATTCTCATATCTTTAAAAAGGAAATATTATAAATTGTGGTGCAAAAGAAACTTCTTACTAGTTCTGCCGCCACCGTGTAGAAGTGAAAGAATGAACGACAGTGAGGTGTTTAAACAGGACTAGAGTGCTAATGAACCAACCGACCAATCAGTGAGAAGGAAAAGGGACGGCAGGAAGTCAGGTGACGGAAAAGGAAGTGGAAAGAATAAAGTAAAACTAGTGAATCTTTACAACATCCAGTAAACAAAGTTAAATAAAAGTGGATGTTGAACACAGCTAATAGACTCTACGTCCCCTCAAAAGGTCTAGAAGTTCCTCAAATATGAACTTTGAGAAATCTGCAACGTTTCAAACCTCAACGTGAAGAACAGCAGCAACACAAACACAAACAGACATGAAACCAGACGACAGACGAGTGATGAAGAGCGAGAGCGCCTCTTCCTCCCTCACCTCTCCCTGGCTCGGACAGAGTCGGAGGATCCGGTGACTGTCGAACTCGTCCAGTTTTACCGCCTGATGAAAGCTGCACTCGTCCACACGGACGGCGGCTCCGTAACCTGGAGACGACAAACAACAGTCAGACGCTCGTTTTGTTTCCTGATGTCGGACTCTGAACGCTGCTGGTTTTAATAATTAAAGTGTTGTTGTTATTTCAGACACTCGGGTGAATGAACAGATGTGGTTTACATCTGGCTGAGATCTGATCACAGCAGCTGATCCAGATGTGGACGATCAGTTCTGTGCGTTAACATCTGTTTGTCTTGATCCAGATCACGTGTCTATCTATCAATAAAACTCTCATTTCCACCTTTAAACAAACATCTGTCCGCTTAATTTTTTGTAGATTCTGACATTTATTTATCCAGTTTTTCTCTTTTCCATTGTATTTATTTTTATTCCTGCAAAAGGGAATCTTTATCCATCTCTCCACATCTAAACATCAATTTCATCTTTGCATCTAAGTTAAAACACATCCTGTGAAAAGTGACTGTTGCGTAATAATCTTCCTATTTAACAAACACACTGAATGTTAAGAAGTAAATTATTATTAATGAATCCTACAATAATCCAACATGAATCAACATCCGGCTCTCAGAAAGTGTTTTAACACTTTTAAATTCACCTTGAAAACAACTTGAATAAAAACTATAAAGACGCGTCGTTTGTGTGTTTTCGTCTCTTCATGTGAAAAACAACCGCAGGAAATTAAAACGTTGGAGGAAATGAAGTTCCTCCTGTTTTTAATAAAGCTGACAGGATAGAAACATGTTGTCTGTCAAACTGGTTTTAATGCTGCGCTGGTTTTATCCAGCAGGGGACGGACGTCATGTGACCAACTGGTCACATGACAACATGAACCAGTCTATTTATATTTATATTAAAAACTAAACTTAAAGGATAATTCTGGTGATTTTCTACTGATCGACAGGACTAATAAATACAGAACAGAGCAGAGCAGAGTAGAGCAGAGCAGAGCAGAGTAGAGTAGAGCAGAGTAGAGTAGAGCAGAGTAGAGCAGAGTAGAGCAGAGCAGAGCAGAGCAGAGCAGAGCAGAGTAGAGTAGAGCAGAGTAGAGTAGAGCAGAGTAGAGCAGAGTAGAGCAGAGCAGAGCAGAGTAGAGTAGAGCAGAGTAGAGCAGAGCAGAGTAGAGCAGAGTAGAGTAGAGCAGAGTAGAGTAGAGCAGAGTAGAGTAGAGTAGAGCAGAGTAGAGCAGAGTAGAGTAGAGTAGAGCAGAGTAGAGTAGAGCAGAGTAGAGTAGAGCAGAGTAGAGTAGAGTAGAGCAGAGTAGAGTAGAGTAGAGTAGAGCAGAGTAGAGCAGAGCAGAGTAGAGTAGAGCAGAGTAGAGTAGAGCAGAGTAGAGTAGAGCAGAGTAGAGTAGAGTAGAGTAGAGCAGAGTAGAGCAGAGCAGAGTAGAGTAGAGCAGAGTAGAGTAGAGCAGAGTAGAGTAGAGCAGAGTAGAGTAGAGTAGAGCAGAGTAGAGTAGAGTAGAGTAGAGTAGAGTAGAGCAGAGTAGAGTAGAGCAGAGTAGAGTAGAGCAGAGTAGAGTAGAGCAGAGTAGAGTAGAGCAGAGTAGAGTAGAGTAGAGTAGAGTAGAGCAGAGTAGAGCAGAGCAGAGTAGAGTAGAGCAGAGTAGAGTAGAGCAGAGTAGAGTAGAGTAGAGCAGAGTAGAGCAGAGCAGAGTAGAGTAGAGCAGAGTAGAGTAGAGCAGAGTAGAGTAGAGTAGAGCAGAGTAGAGCAGAGCAGAGTAGAGTAGAGCAGAGTAGAGTAGAGCAGAGTAGAGTAGAGCAGAGTAGAGTAGAGTAGAGTAGAGCAGAGTAGAGTAGAGTAGAGTAGAGTAGAGTAGAGCAGAGTAGAGTAGAGCAGAGTAGAGTAGAGCAGAGTAGAGTAGAGCAGAGTAGAGTAGAGTAGAGTAGAGCAGAGTAGAGCAGAGCAGAGTAGAGTAGAGCAGAGTAGAGTAGAGTAGAGTAGAGTAGAGCAGAGCAGAGTAGAGTAGAGCAGAGTAGAGTAGAGCAGAGTAGAGTAGAGCAGTAGAGCAGAGTAGAGCAGAGTAGAGTAGAGCAGAGCAGAGCAGAGTAGAGCAGAGCAGAGTAGAGTAGAGCAGTAGAGCAGAGAAATGATATAATATATGTTATTCGTCATTGTTCTGTGTGACTTTATACTGATGTTATTTACGATGTAGCACAAAGTCCAGATGTTGTTTATCTGCAGCGCAACAAGCTGTTGAAGCTGTAAACAGAACTGAACAGAACTGCTCTCCTGAGACTGAACACATGATGCTGTTATTAATGTTTGGAGTCGTTTCTAAACAAACTAACGAGACTAAACTCTTCCTGATGAGGGAACATGTGACCCAGAATCAGATATATCAGGCTTTGATACACAATACTGGTTAGTAGATCAGTTCGTTGCTGGTTTGGATCCAAACATGAAGAGAAATATAGAAAATCAGCAGAATGATCCTTTAATCTCGTCGTGTATCTCGTTTCCTCTGGTTTGTGTGTGTTTGTGTGTAAACTGACCTCTGAGCTGTGACTTGCCGATGCTGAACTCCTCGTTCAGACCGATTCTCATCTCTGTTGACAGAAGAACAGCAGCGTGTTAGAAAAGTTAGAAAGTGTTCAGTCAATGTTTCTAGAATCAGGTCGAGCAGAAAAACATCTTCTGACATCAAGAGAAAACAAACAAATCAAACTGTTGTGATCTTTATTTATTCTGCATGTTCACATCTGCAAACATCTGGAGCCAGATGACTAAAACTCTGTAGATTCATGACTAAGACTGTGTGTCTTCTAGTCAGACTTTGTACGTTCACATGATTCTATTTATACATTTCAGTCATTGTGAAACTTATTTACGCTCCCACAACGTGCTATAAATAGATGCAGATCCTTCATCAGCTGTTTTCATATCAGTTTGCAGCTTTGTTGCAGCAGTTTGTTTTTTTTTTATAACTGTCAATGAAACAAACCGGAAAGAACGAGTTCAGTTCCACCGACTGTGCAGCACCAGCAGAACAGCTGTTGCAACACAAAGCTTATCTCACTGTAAACTAGAGAAGAACAGAGAGCTGCACACACGTGTCTCCTACGGGACATGTACAGCTTATTAAAATGAAACAACAGCTGATCGTTATGTTCTAAATCAATAAAGGATTAATTATCAGAACATAATGTGCAGCTGTTTTCCGCAGTTTAATTTTCTCAAACATCTCCAGAGAACCATCACACTGATGACACGTTCAGTTTATTAAAACGTTTCAACATCAAGACGATTCAAGATCATCGTTAATTAATCTCATGGATCCGTAAAACCATCATCATCATCATCATCATCACTGACTCGTCATCGCTTCAGACATCAGAGACGTGATCAATGATAGTTTGTAGAGTCCCTTGTCAGGGACGCCGTGGTGACGAGATAAGATATTTGTGGATGACGCTCATCTGTAGAGCGTACTCTACTCTACTCTACTCTACTGTACTCTACTGTACTCTACTCTACTGTACTCTACTGTACTCTACTGTACTCTACTCTACTGTACTCTACTGTACTCTACTGTACTCTACTCTACTGTACTCTACTGTACTCTACTCTACTCTACTCTACTGTACTCTACTGTACTCTACTCTACTCTACTGTACTCTACTGTACTCTACTCTACTCTACTCTACTGTACTCTACTGTACTCTACTGTACTCTACTCTACTCTACTGTACTCTACTGTACTCTACTCTACTCTACTGTACTCTACTCTACTCTACTGTACTGTACTCTACTGTACTCTACTCTACTCTACTCTACTGTACTCTACTGTACTCTACTGTACTCTACTCTACTCTACTGTACTCTACTGTACTCTACTGTACTCTACTCTACTCTACTGTACTCTACTGTACTCTACTCTACTCTACTGTACTGTACTCTACTGTACTCTACTCTACTCTACTCTACTGTACTCTACTGTACTCTACTCTACTGTACTCTACTGTACTCTACTCTACTCTACTCTACTCTACTCTACTCTACTCTACTCAGCTTCACCAGGCTAGGATCATTCGGGATGTTTTTACCCGCAGAGGTCTCCTCCTCTCCAGAACAAACGGACCCGGTGATTACAGGTAAAAACACTGAATAAAACTGTTTCACCTAAAAAAATCAATATTTCTCCGACGATGTTTGGTGACCACCGGACTTCCTGGAGGGGCTGTTAGCCGAGCTGCTGCTAACGTTTGTCCAGTTTATTTCTCTGATAACTTAAGATCCAGACGTCCAATGACTAAAATCCTTCTTCCGGCTAAAAGATAAAGTTAAAAACCACCTAAATTTATCATGAAAATGTGGCTTAAAACTGAATAAAAGTCCATTTATAACAGTTTGTGTGGAACAACCACAACGCCGATGTATTATCTTGTATGTGTGTAAGTTACTCTTTGGTAGACGCCATTGTAGCGGACAAACACAGCGCCGCCGTATGCATCTGGTGCGTGTTTACTCTTTGGTAGAGGAGGTATGACGCCATCGACAGGCGACCAAATGAAACGGTCCGTTACTTTGATTAAAAGTAACATTTGGGATAATGTAAGTACAACAACATATATAACAGGTCTAGTTGTTTTTAGACATTTTAATGTGGAATAATTACATATTATAGCTTTAATGTCATGTTGATATTAGATTAAACCAACACACTGGTTACCTGGAAACACAGCTGCTAGTTTAACATCCTCTATGTTACGTAGTTCAGCTATTACAGTATTTACGGTATTTATTTCAGGCAGCATCACTCTGGTTTTAATGATGTTTGGGGAGATGAAGCATGTGGTTTTGGACTTGTGGGGGGTGGTGGGGGGGGCGGCTGGGACTCACCTGAGCAGCTCGGCATGTAGCACTTGACTCTGATCTCTCCCTCCACGTCGGCCTTCATTAAAACTCCCTGCAGCACAAACACATCAGATTAAACATCTTTCAACGCCGCGGGTCGTCGAGGCGTTTCAGACGATTTGTTTGATTTGTTTTTTTTTCACGCTGATGTTGTTTACTCACGTTGGAGCCGATGACGACCGACATCCTCTCGATCACGTCCACAAATATCTCGCTCTTCCCTCCCTGGAAAAACACACACACACACACACACACACACACACACACACACACACACATACACACACACGTATGGAAACTGTGAGGTCTGTTCCTGCTTTCATCACTGATGATCAGAATAGTTTGTTTCAGGAAGTCGACGGTCCGGCTGGGATCAGTGTATTTACTGGAAAATATCAGTCATTCCACAAAAACTCCCAGTTTAAAAAAAACTGCTGCAGAAAAAAAAAAAAGTACAAAAATAACAAACTCAGAGTCACTTTTTATCCTTTTTTTAAGCCTTTTAAATTATATCCTGATGATTTTATTTAGTCTGCAAACAAATGTGTGATTTTGGCTCCATTTGTTTGTTTGTTTGTTTACATTTTGAGGCTGATCACATGACATGCAGAACATGTGAAGCAAAACATCTCTTTTCTGAATTCAACAGTTTGTTTTTGCCAGTTTAAGGTTGAAACTTTTCATCACTGATTATTTTGTTTCTATAATTAATCGTTTAGTTTGTGACCAGCAGCCCAAAAACCCCAAAAGAATCAGTTTAAAATGATTCAAACAAACAGAGAAAAGCAGCAACATCAGAGAAGCTAATTATCAAAAATATTTGCTGCTTAATAAACTCGTTATTAGATTCACAGACTCATTATTTCACATCTCCTGATAATTTAATTCATTCTTTAACCAAATTTGGTGAATAAAACATTTGATCTTCTGTGTAGAATATTAAGTTTATCAACACATGCTGCCAAATTCAAATGATTATTTATTCATATTATGGTCATAATATTCCCAGAGTTCAGGTTTATTAACATTAAAATAATAAAAGTAGAGTTATGAGTGTTTTTTATTCTTCTTTGGTTAATTTAATAAGATCTTTGTTCTCTTCAGTCTGTTCTGAACACGTCTGATGTGTTATTAAATATTATTGATCACATCAGTGAGTCCCCGTCCTCCCAGTGCGTCGAGCTGCTCTCGTGTCTGGTTCGTTCGTGTCACAAACGTCCTCACTGACTTTTCTGAACTTCATATTTAAGTGAAGAGGAAGATGTGAGTAACGTGTGAGAGTACCTGCTCTCTGCTGGACTGGATGGGTCTGGTGGCCGCGGAGCTCGGAGCCACTTTACTCTGCTGCGTCTCCGCGCCGAACTGCAGCAAAACAACAACAACAACAACAACAACAACAACAACAACAACAACAACAGGTTAAATACAGGATCTCAGACATTACATTCAGATCAGGTAACAAACTCTCTTCACTGCTCTGAACTTGCTGTAAACCTGATGAAGGTCACCTGTTCACGAGGAAACTCAACCTTCCTGACATTTCATCATCATCATCATCATCATCATCGACGCCCCTAAAACGTCCATATGCGGCGAGCTGCTCTGCTCCGTTTCATTCATAAAACTGCTCTCATAAAGAGTGAGAAGACGTATTTGAGGTTTCTGCTGCAGACACGTTTATCAGTGCAGCAGCTGCACTGTGACAGAAATAAAGAGGAAACGTCTTTCTAAAGCAAAACCACTGATATGAGAGGAGGTCATGTGACGTCACAGAGATATTAGAGGAGAGAATATTACAGCCGTAACACGACAGCAGGAATAATTACAACAAGATGAACACGTTTCAATGTTCATTCTCCTGACTGATGGTTGAAGACACACTTGTAATAATTGTGAACTCGTCCTTTAAGCAAAAAAACACTAAACAGTGGAAAACAAGTTCACACAAAACTACAGTAATCACAAATAATATAAATATTACAATAAAAATGTCAAACAGATTCTAAGAGGAAGCTTTTATTTTGTACTTCCCAACAGGAAACAGTCTACATGGAAGTGATTTATGATGTTTGACCAGCTGTTTACTGCTGACAAACATCTGGAAACATGATGATCATGAACAGAATATTAACTTTACGTTAAGTTTGTTTTATTTATACGTTACGTACTAAATTCATTCAGATGAAGACATGATGGTTTCAGGTCAGTTGAGTGTTTTTTCTTGAGTCTGTTCTTGGTTTGTTTAAAAGGTTTGAACAGGTGAATTTTGTTCAGAAGAAATAAAAAGGAAAAGAAAATTGGTGAATGCAACAGAGTCTCTGGTAAGTGCCACTTAAGAGAAAATCTGTCTGAGTGTTTCCTGCTCTGATGTCACGATGACCCTCTGATGTTTTTCTGCTTCTAAAAGCAGAAAAACCTCAGAAACAGTCTGAGAGGTTCCGTCTCCTACATCATATAAAATAATAATCATGTTCTGCTTTGTTTTACTCGTTCCCTTCCCCGGTGACCTCTGACCTCTTGTGTAACGGCCTGCTGTTGTGTGTGAAACGTACCAAGCCGACGTTGCTGAGGTCAAAGAGGCTGAACGGTCTGGAGGAGACGGCTTCGGTCTGGATGAAGTTCTTCAGGACGTCAGAGGACGTGGTCTGGATGTAACCGTAGTCCTGACAGACACAGACAGACACAGAGAGATTTATGGTTTCATATCATCCGTCTGAGTTTCCTCCTCCTGTTAAAGCTCACTCTGACTCCTCTGTGTTTACAGAAGACAGACTTTATAAAGATGGAGGAGCTTCCTGCCAGCTTTATTGAAAGAAGGTCTTCAGGAGCAAATATTTATCAAGAACCTCAGAGACGGAAACCGGCTCCGAATCTCACAGTGACACCGTTTCGTTCTTCTTTTAGGACCAGAAATAAAAAAACCTTTGATCTACTTTCTTAAAGGTGAACCGCAGCGATGTTCCAGGTGTGTAAAAGGTCGTATAAAGTGGCTCCACAGTGAGCTGATGATGTCACTGATGATGTCACTGATGATGTCAGCCTGAGAGCAGTTTTATGTTTGAGTGTCGTGAAGTTGAGGTCAAAGGTCGTTACCAGTTATTGATTCATGTATTTGTTTGTTTATGTGTTGTTGTGTTAATTGTTGGGAGATGATTCATGGCTGATGTGAACTTTGCATTTTCTGCTTTATGGTCGACTTTTCACACAAACATTCAAACTTTGTTCTGAACCGTTTGTGATGAAATAAAACCTCAAATTCAACAGTTCTACTAAAATCTAATAAATATTTCTTTCAGCCTGCTGGAGGTGATTTTAGGTTGTTTTAATGTATGTTTGCTTATTTGTTGTCTTAAATGAATATTGTTTATTACATTACAAGCAAAAAAAACATTCCAGTAAAATCTGCAGATTAAACGTGAGCCGGCTTATTAGTTATTAATTATTATCATTAATTTACTGACGTTTTCTCAGCTGTTTCCTGTAATTGTGAAGCTCCAACATCTCAGTGACTGAGTGTGTTTAGTGGTTAAATTAAATCATGATGAAGAAGAAGAGAAACATGTAGAAGCCCTGCGTTAGTTTAGATGATCAACAACTAGAGTCTGGTGTCTTATTTCACTAGTTTATAGAGATTATAATCAACTTTTACACCATAAAACATATATTACTGCTTTGAGCCTTCTGTAATTAGCTTATTATTAGTTTTGGCTTCATGTTTTTGCAGAGAAACAGAAAGATTAGTCAAATTACCTCCAGACACTGTTTACATGTTATATTCTGCATTTTGAACTTTACAACTGTTTAATATTACAAACTGAAACGTGCACCATGATGTAGGAATAAACGAGCGTGTTTTGCAGCCGTGATGTTTGTGCACACAGACTCACCACCACCTCATCCAGCAGCTCGTAGATGAGGGCGAAGTTCATCTGCACCGACTTCTCCGACAGGCTGCCGCAGTAATCTTTAACCAGAGCCGTTAACCTGCCGAACCGTCACAACAACACACACACACACACACACACACACACACGCCTGCACTACATATTTAACACTTATTCACTAGAGTGTCACATTAAACAGACAGAGAGGATGATGATATAAAGATCAGTGGTGGAATATATATACTGGTACAGCTGCTCTTCAGATCAATATGTTAAACGTTATCAGTAGAGCTGCAACGATCAGCTGATTAACTGACGAGTTGATCGAAAGAAAATTAATTAGCAGCTATTTTGATGATCGGTTCAAGCAAAAATACTCAAACTTTGATGTTTCCAGCTTCAACTAAAGTGACAATTTGCTGTTTTTCTTTATTCTATATGACAGTAAATTGAATATCAAAAGGTTTTAGAAAAAACAAGCAAACTCATGACATCACAGAGGACTTTTACATGTTTTGATACCATTGATCACTATTTTTTTTAGCATTTCATTGATTAATCAAGAAAATAATCAGCAGATTAATTGATAATTAAAATAATCTCTAATTGCAGCCTTAATCATTATAAAGTCTATTCTGGGCTGCAGTGATTAAATATATATATTTTTACATGCAATTAAACTGCAGCTTTAATAGATACATATAATAAAATAATAACAATAACAATAATAATAAATATATAAACCATCATTATGTGTTTAATACAGTAAATTATTCTTCTGTTTATCAGAAGCATCGTTTTGAACCCGGAGACAGAAAGCTTGTTTCCATGGTGACACGCTGTACCTGTTGAGGAACTCAATGAGGGTGAAGGGGGAGGAGTCAGCTGTCGTCGTGGCGACCCAGTAGAGTCCTTCCTGTCTGATGTGGACGAAGTGAAGATCTTTGTGAGTCTGTGGAGTGAAAACACAGGAAGAGACGACGAGTTCACAGCCCGTCCGACCTTTCTGTGAGTTTATTTGTTGTTTTAATGGTTTTGACAGTGTAGTTGTAGCTGTTCTTAACAACAGCATCCTCACACCCACACAGACAGACACACACACACTGTGTTACCATGACAACTGGAGGCTGGTCTCCAGTCAGCGCTGTGACTTTCTCATAAAAGATGCTGACAACGTTGCTCCCTGCTTCTCCGCGGACTGGTGGTGAAGTTAAGAACTTTTATACTTATATATATATAAAAAAAAAAACAACAAACAGAATCTGAGCTGCAGAAACAAACATGTTTGTTAAAGTAGACCAGAAACCATCTTGTTTGTTAGTATTTGTGCTGTTTTCTCTGCAGATGCGGGATGTTGCACAGTGAGGATACAGTCTTTATAGATGAGGTGGTCGCCCTTTGAGGACAAGATGAAGATCTGAGAGATCATCCTGCTGACAGACAGAAATAAATCAACCGTAGCTCAAATGTTTCCAGGATGTTTTGAAATGCTGCTGAATAACATGTGTGATGCAGCAGCGACTCCTGCCGGTAAATACAGGCGTCGACGTGTTTAACAGTCTGGTTCCTGTTATTTAAAATATTATTTATGTTTGAGTTTAACTACTTTTTACATCTCTACAGTATCACTTTATATGTCTTGTGCCTGATGAGGATCATTATATCAGTCTGACACCGATATGTTCCGTTTCATCGTTTAAAGAACCAAACTACACTCAATATTCTGCTAATTTAAAGTCTTTGTTTATGTGGAAAAACATACTTGATGACATGATTCCTTCCGTCCTTTTAACATCCGTATATCACGCAGGTAAATTCGATATATTAGTTATGCATCATGCAGTTTATTGATCATTTATTCTCTAAAATCTTCCACCGTGGATGAGGACAGTGATGCATGAACCGAACCAGACATCACATTTATAAGATATTGTGTTTAGTGTTCGCACATAAAACTTCTGCCGAATTTATCAGAGGTTCCGGACGACTGAGTGAAGTTTTAGAAAATGTTTCTAGCGGGTAAAAAAAAGTTTGAAATTAAGTCAAATCACGTTAAATTGGAAGAATATGTATATCAACGATCAGCACTTTGAGTAGATTTAAGTTTCCTTTATTACTGCTTTACTTACCTGCAGGAGACTCGCAGTGAAACACAGGTAGAGGAGTCAAAATCTTAATTTAACGCTACTCTAATTAGAATAAATACCTAGTTTTAATAGTAACTATAAGTTACTAAACCTTAGATGACAGTAAAAGCTATTTTACTAGCTTAAACTGGCTTACCGACCGTAAATAACTGGTTATTTTAGCATCTTTAAGCCTCTAATAACTCACACGACAGTATGTCATGATACACTGGTCGATACTGACGCATTTATACAGATAAAAACATTTACTTAAAGCATTAAAATGCAACTTATCTCTGCATTAACTAACGTTAGCTGTTTGGTTCTCAACGGTCGTGTCTACACGGTAACCCTAGCTTTACGAAACTCTCGCGAGATTTGCAAGGAATAATAATAACTTTAACCACTACGTTTCCAGTAACGCGAACCATGATCTTTCCCTAAACTTAACCAATTGGTTTTTGTGCTTTAACTTAACCAGACCGCAACCTCAGCGTTGTCACATCATTAATCATCACATAAAACAGTGAGACGAGAATATGTTGAAACGTCTCGCGAGAGTGTAGCAAATCCAGGGTTACCATCTAAACAGGACCGGTCTGCTATGTGACCGTGGATGTGTTTCTGACAGACCGGCGTTTACAAACCGGGTCAGCGGATACACTTAGCTCACAGCGCCGCCGTCCGTACAGGCGGATATGTCCATTAAACATGTATTTACTGTATATAGCACATGGATGTATTATGATATAGCGCTATTCAAGCATAACTACGGAAGCCGGAAGTCGAGAATGGCCGTGCTTGCAATTATCTTTTTCAACGCCGTTAACTCGAGCTCATGATTCACTTATCTCATCATCTCCATATATATATATAAAAAGCTCGTTTTCTCGTGATAACGGCTTAATTTATCTTGTTATAAAGAGAAAACAAAACGCCGATAATTCAGTTAAGAGTTAAGTAAAAAAAAAAAAATAATAATAATAAATAAATAAATAAGATCGTGTAAAGCAGACAGAATGCTAGTAAAAGAACAAACCTGCAATATAAAATAAAATATAAAACAGATAAAAGTGCTAAACATATGGAAGTGCATACGAAAATATTAAAATTACACGTTTTAACAGAGTTACTTAGATCAAATATTGTGTTTTTCGCCAAAAAAATAGCGGATAGTAAAATATATCTGATAATAACAATAACAGGAAAAGAAAAAGTAAGGCCGTATCATGGTGCATATACATATAAACACAAATTAATAAAGCAAACAGACAGAAATACGATAATATAAGTTTTATATACAGTCTGAATTGTTTACTTGCAGTTAAGGCATCCAAACAGCAGGCGGCGGCGCAGGCGGGAATTCAACCGGAAGTAATTCATGTCAGGAGAGACCATTTCCCCCGTAACATCGGCTTCTACCGTCGCAGTAGTTCACCATGAAGTAAGTAAACATTTTCACTATAAATTAACATTTTTTCATTCTCTCTACCGTCGGTTATTTCGTCGTGGCGTCTGTCCTCCTTCTCCGGTGTGCGTTACGCCGCTAGCTACTGCTAAAAGCTAACGGTAACGGAAATTGTTGATACGTAAAGTTAACGTTCTCTTTACGCCGAAAGCCGTTTGAAATCCGACACATTAACGATTCCTCTTTATCACACTTAACTCAAACATAACATCTAATTTAGTTATTGTGAGTTTTCAAGAGCAGATGTGTAAATCGGTCTTCACCAAGCAGCTCGTATTTTATTTAAATCAAAGTTTTTTAACGTGTCTCAGGCCGCCGGTTATCGAGCTGTTAAAGTGAACGAAGGTCGTTTTTCTCGGTTGATTTGCCGAACTAAAACGTGGATTCTTACCTTTCATGAAATGCTTCAATATTGAATTATATCACAGTAGTTTACGGTTTCTGTCAAGAGGGAAACATGAAATTGGACATAATCTGAATGGGGTCTGGTGTGACAGTTGCTCCATACAGAGATTAGCTAGTAGCTTCCTGTAATCTATAAAACATCTGGAGATTGATTGATCGATTCATATATTTATAGCTGCAGCTCTAAAATCAATCCAAATCACTTTGCACCACTGTACATGACACAAAAACACACAATTATATAATTATCGTGTTGTGTTTTTAAAAAAAAACTAATGGTGCGTTCAGGCGCTCCTGTATATTTCAGAGACTATCAGTGGGCAGCTGCCTTCAAATACCTCTCATTTATATGGATCTGTAGTGTTTTTTATGATATATTTTTATCAATTTATATTGTTGTATTATGCATCTATACACAGCACTTTATAAAGCCTTTTATCTTTACTATTACTACTATTATTATTATTTTTATAATTGTTATTATTCCAATCAAAGTGTTTCTAATGTATGTCATATCTAATAGGCACACAATTACCGCCCACTAGATGCACCTTTCTAGTTAATGGACCAAATATGGCGTCACCCATGTCCCTTCTTGGACAACAATTGGCCTGAAGTCACATGACCATATATCCAACCCGTCTTTGTAGACGCCCCATTGGCTGATATGTCAGGATGTATATGATTGGTTGTCTTTTATATATTTTTTTACTTTACTTACTTAATTTAAATGTTTGTGGATGAGCAGCTCTGAAACACTGTAGTTTTATTTAAAAGTTCAACATTTTCTCTTCTGCTCTCAGTCCGCTGACGAAGGTGAAGCTGATCAATGAGCTGAACGAGCGTGAGGCCAACCTCGGGGTGAAGGATTCGGTTTCCTGGCACTCGGAGTACAAAGACAGCGCCTGGATATTTGTTGGTAAGATAATCGAACACCTGCAGCCTCCTCAGCTGAATCATTTCATCTTCCTGCTCTCTGATCTCTCCGTGTGTTTCCTGCAGGAGGATTTCCTTACGAGCTGACTGAAGGTGACCTCATCTGCGTCTTCTCTCAGTACGTACCTGCACACTTACCTTACTCTCGTCTTCTTCCTCTACATCCAACAGCAATTATAAAAAAAAACAAACCTACTCTCTGTGCGTCCTCTAACAGATACGGAGAGATCGTTAACATCAACCTGGTGCGAGACAAGAAGACGGGGAAGTCCAAAGGTTTCTGTTTCGTCTGCTACGAGGACCAGAGGAGCACAATCCTGGCTGTGGACAACTTCAACGGCATCAAGGTGACACAGCGTTACTGTCTGTAGGTTCTGTAGTGTCTCTGCCAACACTAAACGCTGTGATAATAATCAGAGAGACACTTTATTAATCAATGTTATCTGATCAGCTGATCATATGTCGTCTGCTCATCATGTAAGTGGGTTTCTCGGCCGCCGCCGCTGCTGCTACGAAACAAGCAGAGCACAGCCGGCGTCTCCGGCTAAAGACGACAAGACAACAGGAAGCTGAACACGAGCAGAGTTTCCATCCTAACGTGGTGCAGATTTTAACCAAATTTGTTTCCGTCTGCTGCTGCTGTCGTGTGAATATCAGGAGATAAACTAATTCTCCAGTCAGTGCCGTTAAACCGTCGCAGAAGAAGAAGAAGACGCATCATTAAAGGAGCGTCAGTCAGAGCTCAAATGATGGAAAACATGACGTTTCTGTTAGTTTGATGTGTTGTTTTCATCTCTTCAGTGACGTTTTAGGTCACATGATTCATTCATTCAGTCTGTTTACATTTGATTTTAATCCACACAGCTGCTGTTACTCCTCAGACAAGAGGAAACAATATTCCTCCTGCAGCCTGAAGCTTCCTGTTTGTGTTCAGACTAAACTGATGAGATAAAAACATGAAGACTTGAACTTTACTCAGTTTGCATATTTTAGTTGAACGTGTTTAAATAAAGTAGAAGAAGAAGAATGTTTGATTTTCTTTTCGTCTGTCTGCTGTCAGATTAAAGGTCGGACCATCCGCGTGGATCACGTTAAAGACTACCGTCCTCCCAAAGACACGGAGGACATCGATGACATCACCAAACAGCTGCGGGAACAAGGCTGCGCTCCCAAAGCGCCCGAGGCGTTGTCCTCCTCTTCCTCGGAGGAAGACGAGCGGTACAGCGTCCCCGTGAAGAAGGCCAAAAAAGGTGAGGTCACTTCCTGTCGTCTCCTTTTTCACCCGATTGCGGGGGAAAGATTTTTCACTCTTCCTCTTTCTGCTCTTCGTCTCAGACAAGAAAGAGAAGAAGAAGAAGAAGAAAGAGAAGAAGGAGAAGAAGAAGGCGGAGAAGGAGAAAGAGAGAGGAAGCCGTGCGCTGCACTCCTCCTCTTCCTCGCCGCCTCCTCCTCCTCCTCCTCCTGCTGTCAGAGTCAAAGAGGAGAAAGAGGACGCCGCCTACGACAAGTACAACCACAGGGGGGCGCCGCCGCCCGGAGGACAACAGAACGGACAGAGAGCGAGGGAGAACGAGAGACTCAGAGGGGAGGACGAGAGGAGGAGAGAGACGGACAGAGGAGAGAGAGACGAAGAGCGGAGGAGGAACCGAGAGAGCGACAGAAGGAGAGAGACGGACAGAGACTACGACAGAAGGAGAGAGTTTGACCGAGACGACAGAAGAAGAGACACGGACAAGGACAGAGATAACGACAGAAGAAGAGAGACGGGCTGGGACAGAGACGAGAGAAGAAGAGACGCTGAGAGAGACAGAGAGAGAGACAGAAGAAGAGAGACGGACAGAGACGACGATAGAAGAAGAGAGATGGACAGAGACAGGGACAGACCCCGTAAACACTGAGACCAGCTGTACACAGACAGAAAAGAGAAGAAGAAGAAGAAGAAGAAGAAAACGTCCTACAGTAAATCGTAGAGGAGGAGCCACTAATTAGTCTCTTGATTTAATAATTAGTGCTCTATGAAGCATGAATTATTAAACTGGAAGCACTAATTACTTATTTTCTCTGCTGAGTTTTGTAGAAATCTGACCAATGAACTTCCTGTTTTTGTTTCTTCCTGTCCAGTAAAGTTTGTGTTTGTAAAGTTTAGATTTTTGTAATAAAAGATTAAAACATGTTTAACCTGCAGTTTATCAGTGTTTTTTATATATAAACTGGATTTAAAATGTTATAATTCCTTTTAAAAAAGTGTTTTTGCATCTTTTAACTCAGACCTGAACATTTCAAAATAAAAGCAGATGTTTGACTCTTAAGTGCAGCTGTCGACCTCACGGTGGCGCCGCAGGAGAAGAAGAAGTCAGGATGTTATTAAACCTGCCAGCTGATGTTTCTACTGTCTGGTGACGCAGCAGATGATCAATATAAGTCTCAGTCAGAGCTGCAACGAACAATCATTAAAAAAATATTGATCTGAAACTGTTTTCATAATCAATTAATTGCTTTTTTTTTAAAAAAGTAAAAATGTCAGTTTTCTGCTTCCTCGTCGTACATGACAGTAAAGTTTTGGATTGTTGATGTTACTGAAATTTTCTTGACAAAACAATCTAGAAAATAATCAACTAATAAATTTACAGCTGATTTTCTTGATTGTTTTGTTTCTTAAATGTCAGAAAATAAAGAAAAAAATGATTAAAAAATCTCTTAAAAAGATCAAAGAAACGTCTTCAAATATCCCGAAAATATGGAGTTTACTGTCAATGATAACAAAGAAAAATCACATGTGAGAAGCTGCAACAGCAAATATTTAGAATTATTAATTAAAAAATAGTTTTTATTGATCAACTGATGAATTAACTGATCGTAGCCGTCTGGTCTCATGAAGATGTAAACATGATGCTCCACTGACTTTATTATTATTATGATTATTAAGGATCAATAATTCAGTCACAGAGAAACAAACTGCATCCGTTTATTAAAGAAACATCACAGAACAAATCAAACATCCTGCGAACAGCTTCACATTCAGCTGCTGACAGAAAATCCCTCCGTCGTCATGACAACGATCTTCACTTCTTGAGTGAAGGAGGAAACATCTTAACGAGGAAAACATCTTAACGACTCACTGCTTCAACACTTTTATCTGACAGCTTCTATAATAAACAGAAGAAGAATGAAATCATTTGGTAAAAGTTTCCTTCATCCAAACAAAGTAAACAAACATTCGTTTATCATCGTTTGTGTTGATTTGTTTGTTTGTTTACAGATAAACATGTAAACAGATTTATAAACCAAATTATAATCTCAGACATGTCAGAGCTGTAGGATCATCTGCTAATTAGACAAACAGCCTCGTTAACTCCAGACCATGTTTGATGTGTGATGACTCCATAACGAGACGTTAACGAGGGACCAGTCAACACCAGTAGCTCTAAACAACTGGTCCCAGTCCAGGTTTCTTGTCTGATGGTTTGTGGTCATTTGATTTAAAGCTGAAACGATTAACAGATCAATTAATCCTCCGATACTTTTAATAATCGTTTAAGTAACGAGACATTTAACACTTAACGAGTCACAACTAACAATGATCTTCATCATCAGTTCAGCTGATCGTTATTTTCTTAATTAATTGATTGTTTTGGTTCATAAAATGTTAAAACACTTCCCCAAATTGGCATATTTATATTTCTTGTTTTGACTTAATTGATTATAAAATAGTTGCAGATTAATTTTCTGTCTGTTTCACTGTTTTCTAACATTTTACAGACTGGACCGTTAATTGATTAATTGAGAAAATAATCAGCATATTCATTGATGTTTTGGTTTTAGGATGAGATCTTGTCACAAGATCAGTTAATAACCGTGTTTATTTTGTACTTTTAAGGTGTAAAATTCCCTAAAAAATAACCACAAAATGACCAAAAACCAGCCGACAGACAGTAAACCTGGAGCTTTATGGAGCTTTGAGTTGAAGACAAACGAACAAAGAGAAGCACCGTCGTCCCCGGAGACCGATTTAATAAAGTAAAGTCTGTCCCTGTTTCAGTTTCAGTAAATCTGTTGATCAGACAGCGAACACAAACATCTAGCAGTCTTTTCTTTGTAGAAAATATACGTCATTATAGCTTCATTTACAATATATCTCAAAACATCTTGTAGAAAGTCGGCGGGCTGTGAAGGTGGAAGTGATTATCAGAGAGAAATAAAAGAGATAAATCGGTGTTTCCTCTGTTTTTATTCAGCGCTGATGATGATGTCATCAACTGTGTTTGTTACCGAGCTGAGTGAGCAGAACAGACTGGAAACGAGACAAAAATGTGTTTATTTGAATAAATTATTTGAATGAATGATTCCTAGTAAGTTTAGAATTTAGGAAGATGCAATAAGTGGCAAAAATATTGATTTATTGGTCGCTACACACCAATAAAGTTAACGATAACGACACCAACTAATCATATGTTTATATGAAAGTTGTGTTGTGACAGTAAAAAGCTGTTTTAATTAAAGCTGCAGTGCAGGACGTTTGTCTCCCTCTTCTGGCAGTGAGAGGAACTACAGACACGATTAACAGGAAGTTAACCGGCTCTCTAGTGAGCATGCTCCGACCGTACAGCAGATTTATTTAATCAGCATCGTGTGAACTCGTTTGGCTTCAATGTAACAGTCGTTCATTTATATGTAAAAGTTCTGCACTGCAGGTTTAATATCCAACATCTGCTGCTTGTTAGCTAGATAGCTAACTGATCACTGTCTGGGCTAAGATACGTTAGCTCGCTAAATAATAAAACTTTAGCTTTTACTGCAACATCACCACTAGATGCCACTAAATCCTGCACACTGCACCTTTAACTTTTTAGACTAATTCACCCGCTAGCTGATGTTAGCATAATATATGTATACATGGTGATGTTTTCATTAATATACTCCAATATCTGTTGCTTGCTAGCTAGCTAACTATTAACTGCCTTGGTTAAAATATGTTAGCTAACAAACATTAGCATTTTGGCTACTGGTGAGCAGCAGGGAATTAAATATAAAACACCAGACAACCAGAACGTTTACTAGCATGTTAATTAACGTTAGCTTAACTTCTGAAAGTAATTCACAAGTTAGCTTAGGTTAGCATAACTCCCCTGTTGTTGACAGTGTTGATGTTTTCATTAATATACTCCAATATCTGTTGCTTGCTAGCTAGCTAACTATTTAATGTCTTGGTTAAAATATGTTAGCTAACAAACATTAGCATTTTGGCTACTGGTGAGCAGCAGGGAATTAAATATAAAAACACCAGACAACCAGAATATTTACTAGCATGTTAATTAACGTTAGCTTAACTTCTGAAAGTAATTCACAAGTTAGCTTAGGTTAGCATAACTCCCCTGTTGTTGACAGCAGTGATGTTTTCATTAATATATTCCAATATCTGTTGCTTGCTAGCTAGCTATTTAATGTCTTGGTTAAAATATGTTAGCTAACAAACATTAGCATTTTGGCTACTGGTGAGCAGCAGGGAATGAAATATAAAACACCAGACAACCAGAATATTTACTAGCATGTTAATTAACGTTAGCTTAACTTCTGAGAGTAATTCACAAGCTAGCTTAGGTTAGCTAAGGGGTTAAAGAAAATGTGAATGAGTTAGTAGTATTAAACTACTTCTATGGAAATATTCTCAAGATGATATAATGAAACCAGTAAGTACCAGTTAATCTTTTGTAACTGGTCCTTTGTGGTATTTCATTGTAGCTTTAAGCCTTTTATTCTAATCTGACGAATTAACGTCACTGTTAATTATTTTGTCAATAAATCTGTTCCCATCTTGAAGTTTTCCACCTCAACCAAGATTTAAACTATTTAATGTAAGATTCCTGCTTTTTAAATCTATTTCCAACTATTTTAAATGCACAAATTTAAACGTACATCAAACAGCAGGATGGAAACAAACTTAGTAGCCGCTTAACACTTTCAATTCTCAGACAGATCAGTTTTACAGTCTGAGTCACAAAAGCACAGTAATTAAGTTAATTAGAGGTTAATTAGAGGTAACATTTCATTATGCTACATGTCTCCCTCGTTAGCACCTAAATTAAATTATATTAAACCAAACTTCACGTTTTTTTTTTTTTTTTTTTTTAATAGTTTTACATATTTGTATCTTTGTTTCATTTTTCAACAAGTCAAACTTTGTTACAAACAGTTAAAAACAGACTTTATTAGCATGTCGGATACCAGTGATGGAGGCTTTACGACCAGTTTGTCACCAGTTTGTTCGCTCTTTCACCAAGTGGGAGATATTGATCCAGATATTTTAGAGATCTCAGACTAACTAGCAGCCTGATGTTAACGGTTTTTTCCCCAATCAGCTGTTTGTTATCAGGGTTTTTGGGTTTTTTTTCTCGCTAAACAAACACGGAGGAAACACCGCCAAGGTCTGAGAGGTTTGCAGTTTAGTTACAGACGTGTCCGTGAGGTCAGAGGTATCTGGTCAGTTGCTACAAAGGTTTAGAGACGAGGAATGTTGGGGAATCTTTTTGTTTTCCCCCCACACAGAGCCTCGTGAGCCTTTAAAGATAATAATAATAATAATAATAATAATAATAATAATAATATTTGTCCATCAGGTCACTGTGGCTTAAAACAAGCAAACAGAAATCTGTGTTTGTTAAATATGTTTCTTTTTGCATCATCAGTTCTGCAGTAGAGTCCTGGTTTGTGTTTCCCTGGGCGAAATATAACCTGTCGTCAGGTGAAGCTCATCAGCACCGAGACTCCGTCAGAAAAGAGCTCAAAACAGGAAGAAGACGAGGTCGGCGGTACAAAAAATTAAGGCGCTGGCGGCTAAACAGACTGCAGGAGAAAAAGGTCGGGAGGATTATTATCGCTCCGTTTTTCTGCTTTTATCTGAGATTAAAAGAAGGTTTTTTTTTTGAGGATTAACTGGATTCCACAGCTGATCCGGTTTTCCCACAGGAGGTTAAACACTAACTGCACAGTCAAAAAACAGTCCAACGGCCTGATTCTGACAGACTGCTGCAGGGATTTGAACCAGCAACCCTCCTTCCCCTCATCAGTCACACACAGCCCACCGCTCTGCTCGGTACGACCAGCGTGTTCACGTCATTCTGCTGCTTTACTTCAAGCCTTTTAGAAGCAGCGTCGTTTGTTTTAATCCGTCACAAGACACAAAAACGACTCGATGTGAAGAAAGTCAGTCCGATATTTCGGCCACAACGACGGAAAAATTATCTGCACACTGGTGATTAAAGCTTCCAAAAAGCTTCCTGGACTGAAAAAAAGGCAACTTGACCAGATCTCCATCAGGAAAATGATCAAACGATCAAAATATTTGCCTTTTTTACCATCAAATAAAGTTTTGGGAGCTTTTTTTAGTGCAAATATTTAATTAAATTCAATTTTTCCTGATATGACGGCATATTATACAGTATGTTTTACCGTTCATGTCTGTCTTTAATATCTCTGGTTGCTCCGGGTAACGAGCAGCACTGATACATGTTAAATATGGATTTTTATACGATTTTTACATCAATATAATTACGTACTAAAACTAATCAGGTACCAAATTTGCGAAAACATACAAACATATCTGGTTATTTATGTTTTTGAGATCTATATTACATCATAAAACTATATATATATAGTTTATAATTAACTCTCTCAGTTGTTTGGAGCCAGAGGAGCAGTCAGATCTTGACAGAAATTGAAGGTTTTGCCGTCGACGTTCATCAGAGCGACATCTTGTGGCCACAAGAGGAACTGCAGCGACGGCGCTACACCGTTAATTAACCCGGTTACCGACGACACCTTCGATAGAGAGAACATGGACTCGTTTCGGTGCTTGAAGGTCGTTTAGAGTCTTTAATAGAAATCACGAGGACGTGTTTCCGATGTGAGGACTCGGCGATAAACCAGTGACATCGCCACCGTGTTCTCCGATGTCGTAACTTTTTCTACGTTCGCCGAGAAGCAAAGAAAAGAGCAGCTGACAAGAAAGACGACAAAACTCATCACAACTCGTAAAGCCGTTGCTGATCTCCCTCCTGCGACATCGTGAACAGTCGCCGACTCGACGCCGTTTGAACGGATCGATACGAGATCGAAGAGCAGCGAAGCAAAGTTCAGAACATTGTGAACACGCCGTCCGGCTGACAGGAAGTCTGATGAACCTGACAGAAGCTCGTAGGCCTCGTGTGGTAAAGCGTTCGTCCGTTTTTCTTCGGGTTAAGAGTCGACGACTTCCTGTTTGGGGTGATTAAACCCAGGACAGCTCGCTCTCTGTCCGGCTGGCGCTTCCAGCCCGGATCACCTCGCCACGCCGCTGGCTGACCGGAGGGCCTGGCGCTCTCTGCCGCTGGCGTTTCCTCCTGCTTTCAACACGTAGAGAGACAAAGCGTCGTGTCCCGTCATTCGTTAAATACAAACAGACATCATACGGGGGGCGGAGCCGGCGTCCTGCTGCCGTCGAGGAGCCGCTTTCCAACGTCCTGGTGGCGTCGTCGACAGTCGCGGCGAGACAGAAGGTGATCTCGACACCTCGCTAGCTCTCAAACCCGATTCCCGCGTCGCGTCTCCGTCGCGATGTCCGTCCCGTTACCGCCGCTCCCTCAGCACATGGAGATGGTGACGTTGATCCCCAGGTTGCCGTTGTCGGCGAAGAGGTGAGCGATGGAGGTATCGAACACCAGGCAGTCGCTGTTCATGATGGCGGCCGCCACGCCGTCGTGGATGGAGCGCGGCGTGGCCTCCCAGGTGAGGCGGCGGCGGTTGCCGTTGAGCTCCAGGCGGTAGGCGAAGTTCTCCGCCTGCTTCCGGGTGCCGATGAGCAGCACGACGGCGAAGAACTGCTGGTGTCCCTCGTACTTCTCCTGCTTCTCCAGGACCAGCATGAAGTGGTGGCTGAAACACGACTGCATCATCACCCAGTCCACGGCGCCCGGCAGGTTGATGTCCGTCGCCAGGAAGACGATGTCCTCCCCCTGCAGAGACAACGACATCATAACAGACAGCAGCGAAGAAACTCTCAACATGTTTTGACATTTTTGTGGTTTAAAGCAGATTGAGAAAAGCTCACTTCTTGTTGCCGTGGTGATTTACTGATGACTGTACGCAACATCCTGTCAGCTTTATCATGTATCTGTATTTCCTGAATAATGTATATTACATGTTTATTCTCTTTGCTCCACATTGGTGGTCGTTGGGGGTAACAGAAACACAGCAGACTGAATTTAACCCTTAAAACAAGGCGCGAGGCTGCTGGTGGTTGGTTGGTGTTTAAAGTTCTGGTGAGACAATTAAAGTCCAGTTGGAGCTACAGATTAACGTGTTTAAAGGTTTATCAGAAGCCAGACGGGATTTTACAACTCTGGAAAGCAACTGTTTGTATCTTTTGTTGCGACAACTGAGAGGTTAAATCAAGCAGCAACCTCTGAGGCTGCAGTTCCTTGAACGACCACTAGAGGCTCCAACAGTGAGTCAATCCCCATAGACCCCCATGTTAAAATGTCCAACTTTACAGTAGAAGTAAACATGTTTACAGCCTGGTACTGTGGTTTGTAGTCATCCAAATCCCTTTTAAACTTCTTAATTTTGGCAGATTTTATCTCCATTTTAAGATCTGCTTTGTATCTGAGCAGGTTGTTTTCAGCTAACAGCTCAGTTTTCACAGTTTGTATATAGTCATTAATCCTAGAAAGTTGATCAGTAGCTTCTTGGATTATTAGTACCGTAAGACTTCACACCATGTATCACAAAAGGCTTTGTTGTCCCATCCAACCAAGCGACAACCTCTGGGGCTTTAAAATGAAGCCAATGCTGAAGTACCAAAAACTGCAGTTCCTTGAACGACCACTTGAGGCTCTAAAAGTGAGTCAATCCCCATAGACCCCCATGTTAAAATGCCCAACTTTACAGCAGAAATAAACATGTTTACAGCCTGGTACAAACAACGGTTTTGGTCTCTGTAGCTAATTTCTCCTTTCATGACAACTTTACGGAGGTGAATTTTTTTATAACTCACCTGTTTAAATTTTATTAAACCGTAAAGTTCTGCATAATGAAGGACATGGCTGCTTTGAGTGACAGGTCCGCCAGCCGCTAGGTGGCTTGTTTCAGCCATTCGGCCCGCCTCTTTGCCCATTTTTGATTGGCTGGGAGTTAGGCAGCGACACGCGCTGCCAAGATGGCGACGGCCGGAGCGGCTCACTTTGAGCTTCAAAACTGCTCTTCAGAAACCAACGGGTGACGTCATGGTAACTACGTCCATATTTTTTATACAGTCTATGGGTGAAACACTCGAATACAGTTTTCACATTCACGTTCACCAGGAATGTGCGCTTGTTCGTGATTGGCTAATGAAGCCCTTTGCTGGATGATGTCACACTGCAGCAAAAGTTGAGCCTGTTTCAACTTTGCTTTGTTTTTCTGAACCAGTAAGATCTAACCAGTATTTCAACCAATCAGACTGGAATTAATTAATTAAAAAATAATATAATAAATAACATGTAATAGTTTTATTTAAGCCATAATGTGAATAAGAATATAATCCGCTTCATGTTGCAACTGAACGCAACATTTAATCTTGACAACATGCCGTGTTGAGCTCATGTTAAAGGTTACGTTTTGGTGCCGACCTGCAGCGTGGTGATGGACTTGTGCGCATGCATCAGGTGAGGCATGACGGCCTCCAGCGAGCCGTGCCACTTGCAGGTCGCCCCGGGACACGGACAGGTGTACGGCCTGAACTCGCACACCTCCTCGTGATCGGGCTTCTCACTGTGGTGAAGAGACAGCAGACAGCCGGCCGACGAGTACTGCGGAGAGGACACAGAGAGGAAGACGCTTTCATCATCATCATCATCATCATCATCATCATCACCTTCCTGTGTGTGTTTCACTTGCAGCAGAGACAGATGGAAATCACAACGTCACATTTTAAATTCACCAAACCACAATTTATTCTTTTCAGCTGCATAATTAACAGAATACTGTGTTGTAAAACATCACAGGTCCATAAATTTGCATCTCATCAGCAGGTCAGCATGTGGGAGTTCTTCAGACGTTCAACACAAGTGTGAAACTGTGAAAAAATAAATAAATAAATAACATGAAGTAGCTTCTGTCCGACCTCCCTGTTAGTGTGGAGTCGCTCATTAAAGCAGCAGGAATCACTTTCAATCATCAAACTCCTCATTTCTGTCGCTGTAATTAGAAGAAACGTATCAGTTCATAAAAACCTGAAACACACGATGCTGTAAAAGAAACGTGACGTTAGCATCAAGCTAACAGATCAGCTCAGGATGAAACATCAGGATTTATAAAAGATAAATAGATTTCATGGAGCAGAGGCTCAAGCTGGCAGTTTGTGTTTCCTTTTAGTGCTGCAACCAACAATTATTTTAAGTTAAATTATTATAAATGACGTCTTCAAACGTCTCATTTTAAAACAAAGATTTTCAGTTTACTGTCAGAGGACCGAGGCATACAAGGGCTTTTTTTACCCTTATGAATTACATTTCGGGGACTAGGGCTGTAGTCAATCAAAGAAAATCTTGGTCGACTGAAATTGTACATAATCTTCAACTAATTGATTAGTCGTGGGGAGGGGGGGGGGGGGGGGGGGGGGGGGGGGGGGGACAGAGAGCGCAGTGAACCCTGCAGTCACACATTTCTCCGCGTCGGTTAGGCTAACCTATTGTTGCTAACTTTGGAGCTTCACTTTTCCAGCACTTGAGGAAACAACAGACGTGACTTTTTTAGCATTTATTAACTGACACACTGTAGTCTGTACATTTACTGCCAGACTGACAGCTTACCGCTAACCTTTTCCTCTGCCCCGCTCGCATCCACCGTCACTTTCCTGCCGCTTCAAACGTACCACGCAATGACGTATTCCTTAACGTAGTTACGCTACCAACAGTTTCCATGGCAACGACAGGAGGTTGACTCACGTACCGGAGCAGCGCTGCACAGAGGCTCCCAAACGCTACTGATTTCCGAATGAAAGGATATTTAGCTTTATTTTTGACACTAAAAAAATATTTTTTTTAGCCTGGCGGGAGTTCTTGTTGTGATAATTATAGGAGAAACACAGATTCAGTAAACGTTGAGTACAGTTAGAACCAGCAGTCTCCGTTAGGTTGGGCGAGTTCAAAGTTGTGAAAACAACGGGGGTGTTTTGAATACACCCCCGTTGTTTTCACAGGTAATTTGTTAGTCTGTCCCTCCCGCTGCAGGAAATAATGGATTAATCCTGGATTAAAGCTGTTGATGTAGCACTTTTCTCCTTATGAAAATAACACGGAGATTATTCGACCAATGAGAATTTAGTCGGACGAGAGCATATCGACCAACTAATCGACCAGTCGACCAGCAGCCATATTGGAGACATTTTGGATAGAAATACTTACAGATATAACATCTCAACTACACCGCTGATTGTCTGTATGTTACGTACGCCACTATGACGGCTCTGGCAGCTCTTTTAAGCTCAGCGACCGTCCACATTTCTAACTGATTGTGACTCAGCTGGAAGCGTGACAGGTCTGTATATTTATCACTAATGAAAATAATCATTAGTTGCAGCTATAAATCCTTTATTTATATAGACACACACAGTGATATCTGCTGGATGCTTGTTTACATCCATCTACAACTCTGAGTCATCTATAAATGAAGTGTAATATTTTCATGCTGATATATTCAGTCAGTATGTTCCTACATGCTGCTGCCTGCAGCCTGTGAATTAATTTACTCCTGATTAAAACCGTGCAGATGAAGTGTGAGGCAGACTGTGATGTAAATATAGCCTGAGTGTGTGTGTGTGTGTGTGTGTATGTGTGTGTGTGTGTGTGTTCTGCTCATTCAGGAGCAGATTACAACATAATGGCTGCAGCTTTTCTCCTTGATTTTCGGAGAAGCTGAAGGTCACAGTGATGGGATTCATCAGCACCTACAGATACGGTTGGAGCCTCTATCGCCGCGCTGATGATGAAGGTAAATGAGGTATGAAAACAGCGAGGTGGCGAAGAGCTCAGGAAGACAGAGAGAGGTACTCGAGGGAGGGAGGCGGCGGCGGTGTTGGTGATGCAGTTTGAACATCATGGAGAGCAAGCATCCATAAACATGAGGAGAGGGAGGGAGGGGGGGGGGGGGAGCATCACGGCGTCGCTGGGGAGATTCAAGACGACAGAAACAGAGCGAGAGACGAACACACGCAGAAATATCAAATCAGTTTCACATTAAATCTGCCGCTGATGGCGTCAGCGTGTCCAAGAGACATGAAGGAGACAATAACCCAGCCTCTCTATAGCATATCATACACTAAAACATTTGAATCTATTTTAAGGCATGTTGTATTCTTATTCATGAATGATTGATGTCTTTTACTTCAGATTTTTAGTCTCCTCTGTTTTAATGTATCTCTCATTTGTCTTGTTTGCCTCCTTTTATTCTTCCTCTTAATGTTCTCAATTATTTTCTGGTTTCAAGACATTTTAAATCTGTGAAATGTCCCTTTAAAGTCATCATGTCTGTCTGAAGACTTGTTGAATGTTTTCTCTCTAACAGCTGTTTGACCTGCAACATCTGCAGGTTGATGATGGACGCTTCCTCTTTCTGTTTGTTTTTGTTTACTCCTGACGCCTGGCGACACATTTCTTATTTACAGCAGCGGACGACACCGAATCTGTCGACAGCAACACGAAACCGCCGACAGAACATCAAGAGTCCTCCACAGATTCATCAATGAAACACTGTAAGAAGAAGAAAAGGATCAAAACCGAAGCTTCAAAAGCAAAACATGGTGCCTACATTACCCACGATGCAGCTGAAGGGTGTGTTATGCTAGTATAGTGGAGCTGCTACAGATGTGGAAACAGATTTTAAACGTGACCAGAAATAAAAAAGACGTTTAGAGAGGAGCTGCTAACTGCTCAGCAGGAGGTTCAGTGTTTGTCTGATGAAATATTCATCTGCTCTGCAGGTCACAACGCAGCAGCAGCTTCCTGAGAAAACCAGCAAACACACACCTGCTTTATAAAAAATGACTTTCCCCGACTCCGTCTTCATCCTGCAGGATGTTATTTTAAATCCTCCTGGATCTAAAGTTCTTAATTTCTATTTTACCACCTGTTTCTGTAGCTCTGCAGGACTGGCAGGAGTAAACAACAACAACAACAACAACAACAACAACTTCAGCCTCATTCAGACGAGATAAACGTCACAGGAGGCAGCGAGGAAAGAATCCAGAAGACGTCCAGCAGGACAAAGCCGAAAGAGACAAAAACGTCAAAAAGAAAAGAGTCAAAAGTCCTTCTCAGAGTCAGAACTGAACATACAGACATGAAACACATTCACACACTTCCTGAGGATTCATTATCTCCAGTAAACCTCCATAAATCCACTAAGAAACCAGAGAAAAGAGGCTGCAGACGCCTGAGTTTTCCTCAGTTGTTACGCTGCAAACAGGAGCAGCTAACAGCTGATTCACAGGAAACTATTTGACTCAATGTGAACAAATCAGGTGTGAAAACGTGTCTTAAAGAGAACAGCAGCCGCTACGTGCAGCTGACGATACGACAACGAGCTTTTATTGGTTCTTGCTCTCCTGATGTTGGTTCCCGAACAGGCCGACGCGTTGACGTTACTGAACGACGAGTCACATACAGAGAGGGACTGGATTCAAAACACCAAACCTCCACCACAGACCCGAACCTGATCACATCTGCTGTAAACCTCTGTTGTTTAGTGGATCAGAAGCTGAAACCAGCAGCAGAAACAGACTCTGATGTCATCAAAGTTACTTCAATCTTTAAAAAAAAGGAAGCTGAGTCATTGCAGGAATCTCACATCACACACACACACACACACACACACACACACACACACACACACAGACTCCTCACATATGAGTGCAGCAGACAGGAATACTCTTATCCAGCTGCATTCATACATTTTTCAGAGGATTAAGAAGTGAACGTATGCAGGGATCACATTAAACTGTCTGAGTGCACTTCTGTCTTTATGAAGAACCTGCAATAACAACACTGACATCATGATAGAAGTTAACATGTCGAACATGTTAGCAAACATCCAGCAGTTACGGAGCAACATTATCGTTCATTCGGAGTCGTGTTTCTGTCCAATATTCAGTCTCTCCACCGACTCCTGAGGGAAATATCTGGCTCTGTAGCTGCTAAATGCTCCACTATGTTCACCAGCTAGCTAACTGTTGTCTGTTAGCAGGTAGCGTACGGCGGCTAAAGTTGCAGCTTTGACATCTTTCAGCAGATGGTGACCAGCTGCCGGTCTGAAAACAAGAGCAGGATTTCAGCGATTCAGCCACTGAAATATTCAACTGAACCACATTGTGAGTCAGACTGACTGACTGACTGACTGCAGGTCAGGAGCAGGAAAACCAACACAGCAAGAAAAACACTCTGCAGAGCCTCAGCTGCACCACCGCAATCAATACCAATCTGGATAAAAGTACTCTGTGTGTGTGCGTGTGTGTGTGTGTGTGAGTGTGTGTGTGTGTGTGTGTGTGGTGAGACAGCCTGGTGAAGGAAATCTTTTTACCTCTAACTCGTTTACCACACAGGTTTTTTTTTTTTCAGTGGACTCAGTTTGTTTGAGATCAATGATGAAATAAGATAAATGGAGTCTTTAAACAGATGAAGTCAGAACATTAAGACCACGTCCACAGTGAGACGGATACGTTAGTCAACACCTCTTCTTCTTCTTCTTCTTCTTCTTCTTCTTCTTCTCTCCGGTGTTTTTCTGGAGCTTTTACCAAACGGCATCCAGAGTGAATAAACGTGAAATCAACGGCTCGGAGTGTTTGCAGGATTTAGTTGGTTTAATGTAGACGTCGTCTGACAGCTGAAGACCTCCCGGCGTCTCCTGCAGGCTGCAGTGTTTACTGTGTGTAAACAAAACAAACAACATCCTGATGATGTTGTGTTGCTTCACATACAGGTGAGATGATGAAATACAAACCAACACGTCGTCCAGTTTGAGGAACAGATTCATGAGTTTGAAGGTTTATCAGAACTGTGTTATTATTATTATTCTATCTTTGTTTTTTATATTTATTATTTCATCTTTCATCTTTCATCATCATCATCATGAGGTAAACTGAAGAAATTCAGCGTTCATGTAACAATTTGATTGGCCGGTTCAATTTGATCCAAATGTCGTCTGATGAATAAACACACAGCTTTTCATTCAGGAAGAGGCTGAGACACAGTCGACCTTCAGGAAGTGGAAACATGTTTTTAAAAGAGCAGAAAGCATCAGAGAAGAAGAAGAACGTACGGGAACACAGACGGCGTGTGAAAACAATTAACTGCTGCTTTACGAGGACGTTATGAACAAACAGAGACATGCTAGCTGTTTCCACTTGTTTCAAGTCTTTGTGCTAAGCTAAGCTAACCAGCTGTTGGCTGTAGCTTCGTATTTACCGCACAGACATGAAAGAAAATAAGTAGAATTTAGCTCCCAAAACATGATTTCACTTTATCTGGTCTATTACATTTAGTATAGTTTTGCCTCGTTACGCTGTATCTCAATAATTAATATATTACCACAAATAACTGAACAATTATGAGGATATTTTTGGATATTTTGTGGTAACTGTGACTGTTCTTGCTCATGTATCGAGTGATTTGTACATATAATAACGTCAGCATGTTGTAATTTGGTGTCATGTTTGCCTGATGAAGACCTGATGGTCCAATCATTGCTTCTGTGGGTGAAATTAATTTTTTGGGAGCTAAAATTCGATGCATGAACACTTTACTGTCTTCCTTCATTGAATCGTCCTGTATGCGACCAACTCTCTGCAAGAAAAGCGATGAAGTGTTTTCCCTCAAAATCTCTTCCTGTAAACCCGTCTGGGATCTTCCAGGACTCACCTGGCTGCCCGGCAGAGGTTTGGTGTGGCCGACAGGTCGACTGGCTCTGTCCCTGACCTCTGACCCCTGCTGCTGCTGCTGCTGCTGCTGCTGGTGCTGTTGTTGTTGTCCGGTGTTAGCGGTTAGCCCTGCGGCGCTAGCTGAACCGACTCCGTGGTGGCGATGCCAGCCCAGCAGGCAGCGCCACTGAGCCAGCTCCCTGAGGAGAGGCAGGCAGGAGGCCGGACACAACATCGAACACACGACCGCTGCACAAACACACACACACACGTTTACACACAGCTTGATTACTTCCAAACCTTTAGTCCAGAACTTTGTTGCAACAGTTGTTCGTGAATCCGTCGCCAAGTTTGTGCGTATAGTCTTTGAGTTCTCAGAAACAACCAGCTGGTTTCACACTGATCAGGTTGAACCAGTAAAACTGAAGGAACGTTAGTAATGTGTAAATCATTTGCGAGGAAACATCTGTAACGCCGTCCGACGATGTAAACAGGAAGTGACTGTAGCATCAAGAGCTGTGACATAACTTACAAAAATAAAAGGAGCCAAAAGATGAAATGAGATAAAATAATAACTGTTTTATTTCTATCTGCAGAGATTATGCTAAGCTAGCTGACGTTATCTGGTCGTTTAGTTGAACATCGGTTCAGTAATTTGAGGTTTGTTGTGTTTTTAGTGAAACGTGAAGCGTCGGCGGCTCAGACGAGTCTTTAATCTCCAGTCAGCAGCTGTAAATTATCAGCAACAAATCTGTAACTAGTTGGTTTTCATTTAGTGACGCGTAAACGTATTAAACACCGACGATGTAACGAGGCGAAGTTTAAAATTACAAACAGCTGCTGCAACAAACACACACACACTCATACACACATCTGTCAGGGGATCGTCAGTAAACCACACACACTGTAGATAAAAACACAACGATACCACAGAGCAGCAGAGACAACAACAACAACAACAACAACAACATAAACGTCTCTGAAGCTTCTCCACATACAAACACACACGAGGTGGAAAAATTAATACAAGTTTTAAAAAATTACTAAATAATTAATGAAAAATTTAAACTGATCAATTTTCTCTTAAATTAAAAAAAAACAAAAGATGATTTAAGTGTTTATGATTAAAGCGATTAACCAATTAACTAATTAACTAATTAGTCAATAGACCGTAAATGTATCTGCAACTATTTTAATAATTTAATAATTGTTTTAGTCCATTTTTAAGCAAAAAAAAGCCAAAAATGTTGCAGCTTTGAGGACGATTTGAATGACAGTAAACTGAAACATCTGTAGATAAAATGAGACTTTTGAAGACGTTGACATGAGCTCTACTAAAAATTTTAAATCGATTAATTGAGAAAATAATCAGCAGATTAAACGATAATGAAAAAGTCCTCGTTAGTTGCAGCAGCTGGAGGGTTAATGTTATTATATAAACAGTAAAAGACTCACAGCTGGAACCAGTTCACCACTGGTTCTTTTCTTAAACTGGGTTTTAAATGTTGTAAATGTGGTTTTGAACTCAACAAAACCAGAAAAACTTTGAGCAGGAAGTCATATTTTTTTCCTCTCATTGACAAAACGATTTCATTCATTGCTTCACTTTTCTAAAATTAGATCTCACAACATGTCATTGTGAAGGGATTTTGTCCCTCCCGGCTCTCCGTACATAAGCAGACAGACAGCAGCTGCTCAGACAGACTGCAGCGGAGCCACGTGGAGATCATATAGCAGAGATCCAGACGACAAAATAAAAACACATGAAACGAGGAGATTAATCCTCCGTTTACTCGCTGCCAGCATGTGACTCATCAGATTAAAACTTCAGGACACTTGTTGATAAAGTTTTTATAAGTTATAAGACTTTAAACTGATGTTTTATATCATTAACGAGTCATCTGCAGATTATTTCTGTCTATTAAATTTCAGAAACGACGTCATTAAATGTCTCGTTTTGTCCAAAAATCCAAAAAAATATTCAGTTTATCATCATTTCAGACACAGAAAAGCTTCAAACATTCACATCTGAGAGTCTACAACCAGCAAATATTTAACTGTAACGATCAAACTCGTTAGCAATTAATTCTCCGTCTGTCAATTAACACCTAAACTGACGAGATTAACGGAAGTGAAGATCAGATTATTGATGATGTAACAGATTCAAGCATGTAAACACCTGAAGTGATTCATCAATCAGCAGAAAATACAGAAAAACTGTGACAATCAATTACAAAACAATCAATTAAGATAATTAAATGAACTGAATGGCAGGATGGTGCGTTCTTGGGCAGCTTTCTAGATGGGAAAACAAACGTCTCTAATGAAATACATGAAGCATTATGGCTGCAATTAATTATTATTTTCATCATCGGTTCATCTTGTGCCTTTTTTTGACCAACTGATTGATCATTCAGCCTATTCTTTCAATAAGTATTGACAGTTTTCAGCAGGATTATAAACTGAATAATTGATCCGTTAACTGATCGACAGAATTTGATTTAAATAAAGTTTATGTTTGTTTATTTGTGGTTGTTTATTTCCTGCATGTTGGTTAATCAGGATGTGAACTTGAATCTCAAATGTTGTAAATAAATTGAGCTTTTTGAATCTTTAATAGATTAATTTAATAATTCAGTCATTTATTAAGCAAAAACACTAAATATTCTGTGATGTCAGATTCTCCTGTTTGACTGTTTTTATATATTTTAACTGGAAACTGAATATTTTGGGGTTTTGAAGACATTTGAAGACAATTTTCTGACACATAAATGAAGAAAACAACCGTCAGAAGAATCAATAATGAAGATAATTGTTAGTTAAAGGCCTGTTGTTGTTGACGCACACACACACACACACACACGCACACACACAACTGGGCAAGTTTAACAATGAGTCAATTCATCAGGATGACGTAAACATATCATATCAACAATTCCAATGATCAATCGTTTAAATCGATTATCTCCAGTCAGAATATTACAAACATTAACCGACACCGACTACAGGACTGAAAACAATAACCAATAAATAATCAATCAACACATCACAATTCTTAGACGCGTCCCCAGTCTGCTCACACACACACACACACACACACACACACACACACACACACACTAACACACACACACACACTAACACACACACACACACACGTACCAGCTCTGTTGGTGAATCTAAACAGACGCAGCAGTAATGCAGCTGAATCTCGCCCGCTCTCTCTCTCTCTCTCTCTCTCTCTCCTGCTGCGGCAGCAGAAGAAGAAAAAAAAAAAACAACAACAAACTGTTTTCTTCTTCTGTGGTGAAAAAAACCCCTCAAAGCACCGAAAACACACACACACACACCCTGACACACACAGATGCCGATACACTCTGTCAGCTGTGCAGCGTTTCGACCGTCCAAGGTGAAACACGCTCCCTCTCTCTCTCTCTCTCCCTGCCTCCTCTTCTTCTTCTTCTTCTTCTCTGACTGAGAGGCAGAAAAACATTCGTCCTCCAACCGTCCGCGCAGCGCCGTCACCGAGACACACACACACACACACACACACACACACACACACACACACACACACACACACAGTGGGGGCGGGGAGAAAGAAAGCTGAGATAGAGAGAGAGAGAGAGAATAAATGGGCAGTATCGCTCAGCCGAGTGCGATCCTCCTCCTCCTCCTCCTCCTCCAAGCATCTGTCAACACCCCCCCAACACACACACACACACACACACACACACACACACACACACACACACACACACACACACACACAGCAAAACACACACACTGTAGGACACACTGATCTGCTTTGATGCCTCTTTCCTTTTAACTCTGCTGTGTGTTTATCGTCTGTCATACTTGTATGTAAATGAAATATTCTGCACATTTCCAGCCTCTATATTTATATTCTGGGGCTCTATTGGAATAAAAACTCCTTATTGATCTTCTACTGGTCCTTTATGCAGCCCCTCAGTTCAGCCTCTGTCTGAAACAGGCTGTTTTAGCTTCCTGTCTCTTTAAGGCCCCGCCTCCTGATGAGCTCACTCTGTTCTGATTGGTCAGCTTTCAGGAAGCTTCCTCCGGCTCCGGAGGCTACGTAAACAAACTATAGTCGCCTTCTTTACTCCAAATGTCAACTTCTCAAATCCATCCGTACACATTGGACAACGTGAACAACACATGGAAACACCTTAGCAACCACCTTAGCAACCAAGTCTACAGAACAGACGGCTGTTTATGAGCATATGCGAATGATCTGATGTGGAGGAAGTAGACGTAACGTTGTAAACGAAGCGTTCACAGCAGGTTGAAGCCCTGAGTTTTGACTTACAGGCAGCATTTTTATATACGTTCACGTCAAGTTTTGGACCTTTGATCATGTTTAGTCCTCCTCTGACCTTTACCTTCTTCTTTCTTGATAAAACACCGAGGTAAGGCTGCAGCTAACGACTGTTCTCATTATCAATTATTTTCTCAATTAATTAATTATTTGTTTGGTCAATAAAATGTCAAAACTGTGAAAAATACAGCTGCAACAATTAAGACATTAATCAAATTGACAATTTTTCTGGTTTCAGCTTCTCAAATGTGACGATTTGCTGAATTAAATATCTGATACCTGGTTTGTTTTTGTATTTTGATCAAACAGCGACATATAAAAACAGGTCACGAGCATCGAAACATCAGGTTTGTTTGAAAAGAAAGAAGAGAGATCCTGACTGACGGAGTACATGATGTTCACGGTCACACTGAGTCACTTCAATAAAACACGACGACGGCGGCGAGTTACACAGAGAGAGAAGCAAAACGGATCAAAGAGCTGAGTGAAGCAGAGACGGAGGATGAGGAGGGAGCAGCTCCATAAAAAAAAAAAACCACTTTAATTCAATTACACACTGATGGAGAGTTTAGTGAAGCACTCAGGAGGATCAGATTCATCACATTAATGACCTCACAGAGGAAGGTGAGGAGACGTCAGCCGGCCATGATGAAGAGCGTGGGACTGAAATCAATATCATGATGTTAAATAGGACGATGTTCTAATGTTCAATACTGCAGACGTCTGCAAAACCATAGAGGCATCAAACTGATGCTAAAGGACATTAAACAACAGAAACCTTCAGAGTAGAAACACATATTTAAAGCTATGATATGTAATTATTCCACATTAAAATGTCTAAATACAACTAGACCTATGTTATATATGTTGTACTTACATTATCCCAAATGTTACTTTTAATCAAAGTAACGGACCGTTTCATTTGGTCGCCTGTCGATGACGTCATACCTCCTCTACCAAAGAGTAAACACGCACCAGATGCATACGGCGGCGCTGTGTTTGTCCGCTACAATGGCGTCTACCGAAGAGTAACTTACACACATACAAGATAATACATCGGTGTTGTGGTTGTTCCTCACAAACTGTTATAAATGGACTTTTATTCAGTTTTAAGCAACATTTTCATGATAAATTTAGGTGGTTTTTAACTATATCTTTTAGCCGGAAGAAGGATTTTAGTCATTGGACGTCTGGATCTTAAGTTATCAGAGAAATAAACTGGACAAACGTTAGCAGCAGCTCGGCTAACAGCCCCTCCAGGAAGTCCGGTGGTCACCAAACATCGTCGGAGAAATATTGATTTTTTTTGGTGAAACAGCTTTAATTAATATTTTAACGATTTTAATCTGCATGTACGTTTGTTTTTGGAGAGGAGGAGACCTCTGCGGATAATTCGGCTCCCGGGAGAAACCGGCTGAACGTCTGGATCTAAAGTTATAAGATAAATAAACCGAACAAGTGTTAGCAGCAGCTCGGCTAACAGCCCGTACCGGACGTCCGGTGGTCGCCGTACATCGTCGGAGAAACACTGATTATTTAGGTGAAACAGCTTTATTCAGTGTTTTTACCTGTAATCACCGGGTCCGTTTGTTCTGGAGAGTAAAAACATCCTGAATGATGAACACTGGAGTAATCCTATCCCGGTGAAGCTGGTTATTTAACAACGAAGACAACAACTCCCATGATCCCTTGCTACTTCACACCATCATCACACTCCGTCTGTTGTTATTGTTTTGATTGAGACGCCTAGCGGTTGAAATGACATATTGTGCGTTTAACATAAAGCACTTGAACTATTATATAACTGTAATTATATTCAAATATCTAAAATACAAACATACTGTTTATGAGTCACACCTCATTAAGGCCTTTGGAGTCATTATTCCTGCACATATGTTGCTTATATACACATTTTCTTCATTATTTTATGTCTCTTGTTTATTTATTTATTTATTAATGTTCATATCAGGGCTGCAAACTCATCAGTGGTGGAAAAAAAGTGACAAAGATGTGAATCCCAGTCCAAAACTGTATTAAAGTGTATTAAACCCACTAAACAATAAAGTTCATAATGCAAAGCAAACACACAACATGCACAACCATTCAAAAACTCATCAGATCTACACGAATCACACAAGAGACTTATTCTGGATTTAAAGTGACAAGTTGCCCCCCGTCATTTATACAGAAGAGGATTAAAGGACACGTGAACATTTTATTTGCGTTCTGAGTTTAAAGTCAGAATTCTGACTAAAACATATTTTTTTAGAGCTTTGTGTGCAAGACAGTTGACAAACTAAGTGAAACCTGCAAACTGTCCCATCGACTCCTAAAGATCAGCTAAACCTCCGCGGCTGCAGTTCCTTGAACGACCACTAGAGACTCCAAAAGCGAGTCAATCCCCATCGACCTCCATGTTAAAATGCCCAACTTTACAGCAGAAATAAACATGTTTACAGTCTGGTACAAACAACGGTTTTGGTCTCTGTAGCTAATTTCCTCTTTCATGACAACTGTACGGGGGGTGAATGTTTTTATAACTCACATGTTTAAATTTCATTAAGCCGTAAAGTTCTGCATAATGAAGGACATGGCTGCTTTGAGTGACAGGTCCGCCAGCCGCTAGGTGGCTTGTTTCAGCCATTCGGCCCGCCTCTTTGTCCATTTTTGATTGGCTGGGAGTTAGGCAGCGTCACGCACTGCCAAGATGGCGACGGCCGGAGCTTCAAAACCGCTCTTCAGAAACCAACGAGTGACGTCACGGTAACTACGTCCATATTTTCATACAGTTTATGGTTTGGATGTAGTTTAACTTTTTATGTCACAGTTTCCATGACTGTCGTGACTCAAGGCGGCTAATGTTGCATCTACGTTTTTTTGTTAACCTAACATTTAAACACAAACATTACCTTAAGACAGTTACAGCACCAGCTAACGTTCTGTGGTTCGGCTTGATGTGAAACGCTGATTAACTGCAAAATTTCATGTCTCATTGCAGACAAAGTAGAGAAACTGCTGTAAGCACAAGTCATGAACAGACAGCGTGTCGGGACGTCTGCAGGTATGTTTACCTGCTGTTTAATGTGCTGCAGGTCAGCAGCTAATTAGCATTTAGCTGCTAACACTTTTCACAAGCTAAGCTACAAGATGTGTTCATGTTAGTAAGCTATCATCAGGTTTTGATGACGTGGACACAGGATGTTTCATTCACCACCGTGTTTAAAGGAGAAAGTTATCAGGCCTCTTGTTCTTGTTCCTTCCTTTAAACGTTTTACAGAATAAATAGAAAGTTATATTTGTTTCCTGTAGTTTAAACACTGACATTAACTTCAGAAAGTTACAGCGCAAGCTAACGTTTAAACACTAACTAACTTTAGGAAGTAAAATTAATGAAGCACATCGATAAGAGTTCTAAGTATTGATAAGCAGTGCCTGTATTAATATGTTTATACTTTAATTAGTGCATGGAAGTCATGATTTAAAGATTTCTAATCTCTGTAATGAGTCAACCGTCAAATCAATCAGAGAAGAAAAGCATCAGCTGTCAGCTCTCTTTCTCCTACATGACCTCTTTTCCTCCTCCTCCTCCTCCTCCTCCTCCTCTTCCTCCTCAGGCTTCAGCTTTCAGTCGACCTCACTTCAACTTTAATGTGTCTGTAACGCAATCAGAGAGTCGCTTCTGACAGCCAGCGAACTACACGCCAAACACACACACAGACACCCAAACACAACACTCGCACAGCTGAAGATGTGACTGTTGACACAAAGCTGGAAGAAAACAAACCAAACTAAACACTGAATCACTGAGGAGCCCTTCAGCAGGTGTGGAGGGTGTTACAGTACACCTCCAAAAACAATCCGATCGACTGGTTTGAAACAGAAAAGACAAAACACACAGACGTAACTCTCCTTATTATTTACACGCATGTCAAAGAAAAAGCCACGTAAACATCTATAAGTCGTCATATACTGTGTGAATGTGATCAGGAAATAGAGAGTATTGATTTCCTGGATCAATAAACGCAAAAAGAATAAAAACCTTTTCTTTAAAAACAAGCAGCAAAGTTGTAAGAATGATCTGAAGCACCGAGATGTTTTTGTTTCCACTTTAATGTTTCATACATGTGAATAAAGAACATAAACCAGCTCCACTCTTCTTCTGTGGAGAAGTCTCTTGCTGACTTTGTTCTCCTTTAAGTTTCCACAGAAAGTTTTCAGACTCTTTTTTTAAACACAAGAGTTTGTTTTGGTCCTTGTGACACCCTGTGACGTCACATGTGATACGCACACACACCTGTCAGCGCCGGTTAGCTTGTAACAGAACGAGGAAGTTTGGTTAAAAAAAAGTGGACTGAAGTGAGCAGTTAGCTCGTGTTTGTGTCGGCCCTCCGTTAGCACGTGAACAGGTGCGTCTGCGGGAGTCTTACCTTGCAGGGGAACGGCAGCGTGGAGGCCACCTTCTCCATGGCCAGGTTGCGGATGCTCGGGGTGAGCGGGCCTCGGCAGGTCGGGCAGCAGCTCAGCTTCTGGCGGCACTGGTTGCAGACCAGGTGACCCGCCTGACACTGCAGGATGGGCGGCAGCACGTAGTCGAAGCATACCGGGCACTCGAACAGCCCCGTGAGCTCCGCGGACTGGCCGGGCAGGCCGGCCGCGGGCAGGGACACCGCGGAGGAAGCGGCAGCCGACCCTGACCCCGCCACGGAGCCTACACCGGCGGCTACTGCCGCTGCGGCAGCCGCGGCGGCGGCGGCGGCGGCGGCGGCAGCTGCGCCTCCCGGTCCCCCGTGCTTTCCCCCGCCTGCCTTCCCGGCCCCGAGTCCTCCACCTCCGGCTCCGGCACCGGCTGAGGACGGACGGCTCATCGCTTCCAGCTGCGGTCCCTTTCCTGCTAACTGCCGAGCGGCGGTACCGTCATCTACTGTTTACTATCGGACGTCGCTCCGGGCCCCCCGGAGACACAACATGGCGGCTGCCAGTTTGTATCGCCTGCCGCCTGCTGTCATTGGCCGTTACATCATTGATTGACAGGCCGCTCAGCCAATCAGAGAGTGGACTCGTGTCATTATGTAATGTTTGGCAGCAAAAAATAAAAGATAACGCACAGATTGTAGAACTAACTGATATTATTATTATTATTATTATTATTATTATTATTATTCCATTATAATCCATTATGTAGCTGCAGTAACACTCTGAAAGGGGATATTCTGCATTATGAGTACTTTTACTTTTTATATTTTCGGGATATTTTGCTGATAATAGTTCTGTGCTTTTATTTATTAAATACTTACAGTTAGTGACAGTATTTTCACATTAGTATATAACTGCTTTTACTTCTTCCACCAAATGTGAGGTACCATACTTCTACAACTAATACAACTGTACATATACTCTTACATTTACTACTGTCACTACTGTTAAAACTACTCATTTATTTGATCTCACAGAATTATTTTATTTTAATTTTACTCTGTTGTATTTATTGCTTATTTGCAACCTTTAATTTGTTAATTGTTTTTATACAACTCATGTAAAATAACCTGAGCTGCATCTCATATATGGAAGATGCTATATAATAAAGTTTATTATTGTTGTTGTTATTATTATTACTGCACCTTTGTTACAACCACTACACTGTTATAAGATGGTTTCCTTGCTGGACTGACTGTGTGTTTTGGAAAACTGGTAATTTAGAAACATTTTTTAAAAATGCATATAAATACATTTTTGTAAAAAGGGAAGAAATGTGTTGTCACATCTCACATCAAGTTCTCAGTCGACTCACCTGAAACTCTCTGACGCCACCTAGTGGAGCTTGAGGTGACATTACATCCTCCTTCCCCCTTCATCTCTCTTCCTCATCACATTCATCAGTTTCCAACTCATTTCTTTTCATCCCTCCATCTTATTTTCTTTCTTTCATTTTATATTATTTTGTTGTCAGGTTCAACCACATCATTAAAACCACAACTTACTTTCATTTTTACTGATCTAATTGATGAGTCATTGTTCTCTGCAGCTTTGCTTGTTCTATTATATTATTTAGAGATGAGTTATTACTTCTAGTTGGTGACTGGTATCATTCTCTATGTAATATACATTTCATACAGAGCAGAATTACAATCAAAATAAGAGAAAAAAACACTTAAAAAAGTTTCTCAGCTCTTTGTCTAAACAATGTTAAACAAATAATACAATCAGGAAATAAAGTGCTACAAGCAAGTTAATCAATTAACAGCATCATTGATGAACATATCTGAGCAAGTTGTGGACTGTTGTCTGATGTCATCTCGGGCTATTGAAACAGTGATCGCCATATTTCACTATTTTCTGAGATTTTATAGACCAGACGACTAATCAGTGTAATTTACGGGTTCATGTCCCCTGCAGCTTTTTCAGTATTGGACTAAAAACTATATATACATATTAAAAGAAACAGGAGAAACTTAAACACACTTAACCTGACACACCAGATGGTTTAAACCATCTGAGGAGTTGTCCGTGGAAACTGTTTGGCAGGTCAAGGCAGGTGACTGGATGAACCATCTGTCCGTCACCGTCTTACCTTGAGAGGCACGGGGAGAATCCTCACAGGACGCTGATTGGTCAGAACCATCGGTGGTCCGGACACAAGCATTTAACTTGAAGCCTGACAAGAAGGATCCTCATGTGATCTCGTGATGCCTCGTAAAGTACACAGCAGCTGCCACAGCTCCCAGTCCCCCTTCCTCTCTGCTGATGCTAGGCTAACGTTTACTGAGCAAACATCAATGCACTTTTGCTACCTTGTTACTATTAGTAACGTTGGCTGGCAAGCGAAATAGTCACAAGCCCGTCACATAGTTCCAAAGGAGGAAAAACACATTTTGACAAACTAAATATTTAACCCATAGGAACCAGGACCCATCTCTCCTTAAAGGAAAATTATGGGGAATATAAAACAGACCAAATGGACCACAAGGAACACATTTCTGTAATGTAACATATATGTCATAACGATATTTCCCTAACTTGTTTTATATCAATTTGTTCAGGAAATGTGGTCAGAACAGGTTAAATGTAATACAGGACGTCTCATTAAAGCATCAGAATTGTTAAATGGGTTGAAACCTACCTTTAGTAACAAAAAACAAGCTTTTTAAAATTAGCTAGTTCTGTCACATTTGCTGACCAGGCACACCGCCATTTTGGAAGTGATGTCATGGGTACACAGATTCACACATTGTCACATGACTGCACCAGGATGTTCGGCAGATGTCACGTAGGGACTTCATGAGTTGAAATCAAGGATAAATAAAGCTGTATAAGGAATTTTCCAGAACATTGAAAGGGTTGGTGACACCTGCGTCACAACGGGTTCTTATGGCTTAAGATGGTTGTAAAATGATTTTTCCACTAACTCTATTAACGAGTCCACCTCACAGACCACAGGCTCAACTGGACTCTGCTTTCATACCAGAGATCAGATGAGGTGGAGGAGTAGTTCTAAATACACAGACACACACAGACAAGGCCAGTAAAAACTTTATGAGTTTTTTGATGGTCCACTGGCCTGGGATTTGTCCCAGTATGCCTGAGAGCCAGCACACCACTGGCAGCGCTAATAAGAGGCCAAAATGATCATGGAAATATTATGCTGAAGCTTCTTGTGAATTACTTGGCTTGCGATTGTTATTTGGATGCAAGAGCTAACAGCACTCCGACAGTTTCCTGTTTTTGTGCTTCCTGTGTATTATGGTGCCAAGAGCAGCGAGAAGGGTCCATCTGTAGACCCCTGACCCCTAACCATCCCCCTCCTCACGCCTAAACTTAACCAAGTGGGCGTGTCGTGTAGATGCTGTGGATCTGCAGACAGACCTACTAGAGGAACGAACAGGTGAGGGTTTATTCAGATGAAGCAGAGCAAAGTGAGCTGCTGGTGTTGCTGTGCTGAGAACGGACGTTTGTTTCTGGATCAGTGTCACTCCGCTGGCACTTCAGTGATTATATCAACAGCAAATGCACACAAATAACAGAATAATGCTTAAAATATAAATAAAGTATATTTAATCAAACACTGCACAGTCAACACATGCATTTAAATCGGCATAACAAATATAAAGTGTAATATGATTAAAACAGTACTAAAGTAGTCTGCTATATTTTATAAACTCCTCCCCCCATTTACTGAGAGTTAGGGTTAGGAGTAGGGTTAGGTGTGGGGTTAGGAGTAGGATTAGGGTTAGGAGTAGGGTTAGGGTTAGGAGTAGGGTTAGGGTTAGGAGTAGGGTTAGGAGTGGGGTTAGGAGTAGGGTTAGGGTTAGGAGTAGGGTTAGGGTTAGGAGTAGGGTTAGGGTTAGGAGTAGGGTTAGGGTTAGGAGTAAGGTTAGGGTTAGGAGTAGGGTTAGGGTTAGGAGTAGGGTTAGGTGTGGGGTTAGGAGTAGGATTAGGGTTAGGAGTAGGGTTAGGGTTAGGAGTAGGGTTAGGGTTAGGAGTAGGGTTAGGAGTGGGGTTAGGAGTAGGGTTAGGGTTAGGAGTAAGGTTAGGGTTAGGAGTAGGGTTAGGGTTAGGAGTAAGGTTAGGGTTAGGAGTAGGGTTAGGGTTAGGAGTAGGGTTAGGTGTGGGGTTAGGAGTAGGATTAGGGTTAGGAGTAAGGTTAGGGTTAGGAGTAGGGTTAGGGTTAGGAGTAAGGTTAGGGTTAGGAGTAGGGTTAGGGTTAGGAGTAGGGTTAGGGTTAGGAGTAAGGTTAGGGTTAGGAGTAGGGTTAGGGTTAGGAGTAGGGTTAGGAGTAGGGTTAGGGTTAGGGTTAAGGTTAGGAGTAGGGTTTTATCCTCTCTGAGAATGATGTCGTGGCGCCATCTATGCAAACATTTAAAAAAGACTTTTCTGTGTATTCAAAATCAAATACGACACAGAAATCAAAGCTGCCAACAAAGATGATATGAGATGGATTTTTTTTTTCTATTCAAGCATCTTGTTTTAGGTTTGAGGACACTGCAGCAATAACTCACCTGATGATGAGACAGAGATTAATAGAGTCTGAAAACATTTGGCCGGCAGCACTGCACAAGTTTCAATGTCAGCCAGATTTAAAAGCAATATGTTAGTTTGAAAGTACTTCAACAATACACTTAAATCTTTATTAGAAACAGAGAGAAAAGGAGGGAAATAAAGTGCTGTGACCTGCCCTCACTAGCTGTACCTGTATATCAAATAAATCTATATACACACCTGTGTATACATCAGTGGTGGAAAGTAACAGTACGTCAATTCACATTTTTGAGGTACTTGTACTTTACTTGAGTATTTCCATGTGATGCTACTTTCTACATTTCAGAGGGAAATATTGTACTTTCTACTCCACTACATTTATTTGACAGCTTTAGTTACTTTTCAGATGAAGATTTGACACAATGGATAATATAACAAGCTTTTAAAATACAACACATTGTTAAAGATGAAACCAGTGGTTTCCAACCTTTATGGCTTTTGACGTCTTACAAAAAGCAGTGTGTTGTCTTGACAGTTCTAATGATCAGCAGATGGATTTTATTCTGGTTTATCTTTTTAATTTATGTTCTCCTCCTAAAATTCTGTGGTTGGTTTCTCTTTGCTTTCACGCCATAAATAGCACCACAGATCACTTAGAACAAGACAGAGGTGTGTTTTCAAATCTATAGTTGGTTCGTTCTGGTCTGAATCAGTGGACGAGTTGGTAAACATGTTGGTTCAATTTCGGATTTTCAGATCTGCCCAAATATCAAGAAGAAGACTTGGTTGTTATTCCAGGTCATGAGTTTTTGTTTCCTAGGATGGTGACGGAATGTTCTACGAAGACCCGCCCCTACTCTGCCTCTGACTGGCTCTGACTCTGATGTTCTTACCCTAACCATCTCACTCCTCATGCCTAATCCTAACCAACCTAACCAACAAAGACAACAAGTAATAGCCAATCAGAGGCAGAGTAGGGCGTGTCCTCACAGAACATTCTGTCACCATCCTAGGAAACAAAAATCTGTGTCCTGGTCGGACCTCGATTCATTCTCCAGCAGGCTGCTACCAGGTGTTGATTTCATTCATCCACATCCCAGCATGCAAAGTGCTCCTGGCTATGAGAGCCATGTAGTCGGGTCAGATGGAGGTCGGATCCAAGCCTTCAGGAACAGCACCGGGCCGTGAAGCCAATTTGACATAGTGGTCAAACTGTGTAATTACAACATCATGTGATGCCCAAAAAGACTTTTTTCCATAGACTTACATTGTGAAAGAGACGTCTGTAAATCAGCAGATACATTTTTTTGAGCGTCACAACCCCCACAAAATGACTCATTTCCCCATCAGAATGTGATCCATTCAGTTTGATCACATTTTGAAAGTCTAGAAGAGTGGCACGATTTAACTGTTTTATCACCATTCAAGTTAGCCGCAGAACTAAACTGGAAGAAGCGGAAGTCTCTAGTGAGCATGCTCCATGAGCGCATGTGGCCTGTAGAGCGTGAGCAGTATGTTTTTAACTTCTTTACAGCAGGAAGTGGCTTTTTTGGCTTCATGAGCTACTTCACTGAGCAAATTTAATGGGAATGAACAGGGCCCCGCCTCCAACGCTGTATCCAATTCTCTTTATACATCCTTGGCTCGGCCAGCAGATAAAGTCTCGGATTCACAGGAGAAGGACTGTATTGAGCATGAATGGACGCCATCTAAACGTGATATCCACTTCTCCTTAATAGATCCACCACAAACAAACTGCTTCAGAATTGGTTTGTGAGCAGACCGAGACCACTTCCTCTAAAGGGTCTCTGCGACTGTACGATTGCTGTGTTCAGATCTGCACAAACGAATCATATCAAGGAGGAAAACCAACCTGACTGAACTGCACAGGTTTGAAAACACCCATAGAAACATCTCCTGCCAATCTCAATATAAATTGTCAAAGTTTGGCTCCATAACTGGGTTCTGTTGGCCGGTTCAGTCCGGCTTTGGCCCCCGGCCCACCTGAAAGGCTCTCACTTTTATTTCTAGGAGAACTTAAAGATTTCGCTGACAGCAGCGTCCCAGCTCAATTAACCTTCAGACGCCTTCAAGTTCACTCAACAAGAGACGAATTGCTTGAAAGGGAAGAAAAAATTAACAAAGGCAGCCGGAGTCTATAGTGGATAGATATAGTTTAGTGGATCATATCTCTCCAGCTCTCAGGTCTTTGCAATAGTTTCAGAATTGATTGTAAACCACTGCTACCAGTTGATAAAGCACTAAATGATTTAGGGACAAAATACATTCCTGATCTACTGTTACATTATGAACCATCCAGACCGCTCAGAGTCACAACTGAACATGAAGGACTTCAGTTTTTAAACTGAACTCTGCTCCAGCTCTCACTTCTTTCTGAGGCTTAAAACATCTCTGTTCACCTCTGTCTTTTATTATATTACATTTGTGGGTATATTAGAGACCGTTAATGAGGGCGAGAGAGGCTGAATGACAGGTAACAACAGGATATTTGTCTTCTTTTTTTATTCCGTTTTAGCTTATTTTATCTTCTATTTTGTGTCCTATTTATATGTCTTTTAATTTTACTTTGTGTTTCTTTTATATTTTGTCTTAAAGGCTTTTTATTTTTCATGCCTTCATTCATTTGCCTTGTTGAAAGATCCAAATCTGCTAAAAATGAATTAAAAAGGAGATAAAACTAGACGTACACCAATAAATCATCCAGGCTGATCAACATTGGCCGATATGTAACAAAAAGTAAATAACAAACTACGTTTGTGGTAATTTAGAAAACTGTCATCATGACTTAGTTTGTTGATGACAAGTTTATCTTTCAACCGTAAAATGTTCTGCTCACTATTTTTCTTAAGTTTATTGTTAAAAAAAGTTTGTTAATGTCACATGCTCACGTTTGCTTACTATCGGCCAATATGTTAAAATGTTTTATTCACCATTGTACACCATTTAATTCAAGAAAAGGTCATTGAAGAGGGGAAATATAACAGCTAATGAGCTAAAGCGCTTGCTAACGGTCAGTTAGCAAACTCGTTAGCTCAGTTGTTGTTCTGTATCAGTTTTAAAAATGAATTGTTATACGTTAGCTTCCTCCATTTTTAACTCTCCGGCTATCTGTCCCATATAAGGTCAGCACTCTGAAGACAGCTTGTTATTGGTCAATGGTGCAAATTCGTGGTCATTTTGAATTTTAGCTGTTTTAAATACTGTTGTAATGAAGCTTTAAACTTGCCTTCACTGATGTTTTGTCCACTAGTTTTCATCAGAAACAAGCACAACACTGACGTATCATCAGCTTTTAAGTTAATATGTTAACTTCAACATTGGACTTTGGTGTATGTACTGCACGCAATTTGAAAGTGTAAAGTTATGTTATTTGCAGATTGAAGAGACCAGGCTGTACACACTGACAGCTCAAACATTGTTAATACAAAAATATAAATTGTAGCCATTTAAAAGATGTAGCTTAAGGTAAGCGTTCATCTCTTACAACAGATAGGCCTATAATTATATTACCTCGTGTGTCTGTGTGCCTATAATTAAAGCTGAAACCAAAACTAAACTGAATCCACTATAATTTACAGACAAACATTGTGACATCCTGTTTCTTTCATGTTCACTAGTTTATAAAAAGAAAACCAAGCAGGTCAAACAGGAAAATTTGATCCCATTAAAAAGAAAATAAAAGACTCTTTGACTTCATCTCCACTGTGTCTGTCCGCTAATTTATTTCCTGCTAATCCGTTAATCTCCTCTTAATGTCACTTCAGTCTTCAAACTTTATTATTTATTGTTCATTTATTCATCCAGCTCTCTGAAGAAGAAGAAGAAGAAGAAGAAGATTTATGTGCAAACTGAGGAGGAAGCTAAAAGTTCAGAATGTTATTGTGAGTTATGATGTTGATATTTATCTTAAAAGAACAGTCTGACATTAAGAGAAAGCTTTCATCTCTGTGTGTCCAGTGCAGATGTAGCACGAGGACACAATTACTTTTTTTGGAGTTCTTGTAGCTTCGATGTTGTTCTGAACCCTTTTTAGTGAAGCAGAGTAGCACAAAAAACCTGTGTGTGGATGTTCAGAGTGTCACATGTAAGTTTTGTGTGGTGGCTGTTACTGCGAAATCAAGCTGCAGCATCTCAGCGAGCTGGGAAAGTAACTAACGAGGCTTCGTATCTGATTATAATTCATGGACACGTTTGTTGAAATTGAAAACACTAGCGGGTGATGGGCGACAGGTGAGGAGGGGGGAGGTGTGTGTTGGGTGATGGGGGGGAGTTCAGTAGTTGTCACCCGATGTGTTCAAGGTACAAGCAGCTTCTGGTTCCTGTTACAAAGGACAAGTGGTCGTACTTGTCCTTTAATTATTAACTCACTGAACAGGTTATCTGATGTATTTTTAAAAACCCTGACTAAAGGTCTTTGCACACCAAGCACATACACGTGTTTTTAATCCGTCATCCGACAAAACGCACAGAAACCTCGCACACTGAGTCCGATGCGTTTTATTAAGATATTCATTGCGAAAATGGAGTCGTCAAGCAGTGAGGATGTTTTTGTGGTCCTCTAAATTCTTGAAAGAAAAAGAAAGAACTTCACAGTAAAGAGAAGACCATCAATATCCATGATCCACACACACACACACACACACCTGGTGATCGGCCTTTCGACTGGATCCGCAGATATTCAGGGCACAACCTCAAAACGCTGCAACATACAGACAAGATCCTGATCAACAGTCGTCCTGTGATCAGTCTGTGTGTAACTTCTCTGCTGGAGTTGATAGTATCAGTGTTTCCAGGCTGTGTTATTTGCATGTATGGTGGCTCTGAGTGGTCAAACAACTCTGTAAAGGCCTTTGCAAAAAAAACCGCAGAAAATCAAACCTGCTCCGAAAACTTTAATGACGGACTAAACTTTCGGAGTCGGTGTGTAAATGTGACGTCATATTTATTTTTTAACGTACGACAATATCGGATGAAAAAAACGGACTTAGTGTGCAAAGACCTTAATACTGACACTAAAATTTGATGTTTTCTTCACATTTCATTACTTATTTTAACCACCTTTTAGGAAGAGAAGAGTTTTTTGTTTGTCATTTTATCATCTTGGTCTTGTGGCTCCAAACCTCAAGAATTAAGAAATTAAACGTTACTAATGTTTTAGGGTCATTATCTCGAGATTAAGATTTGATTGTTTTTTATTTTGTTCTTTTTTTTGTTTTTGTTGTTGTTGTTGTTGTTGTTTTCCCTCACACATACCTGCACATTCCCTCGGTCACGTTTACACATAAATGACTAAACAACATGCACAGAAACCATACAAATACGAAATGTCAACACACAGTTCTCCTATTAACTTAAACAACTATAAATCTGTACAAACTCATTACCTGTTTGTTATCTCCTATTGTTATTGTATTGTGTTATTGCAACCCAGTCACCAGAAGAAAACGTTGAGTATATACGTTTCAACATGTGAAATACGTATCATATCAACATTTCTACTCGTTGAATAATGATGTTTTATGGTGTGACAACGCTGTGGTTCAGGTCTGGTTAGGTTTAGGCACAAAGACCACTTGGTTAGGGTTAGGGAAATATCATGGTTTGGGTTCAAATAAAAATAAAAAATAAAATAAAAACGGCCGATGTCTCTCTAAAAAAAAGGCGGTTTTCTCACCAGAAAAACGGCTGCAAATGTCCTGACGTCTCGCTTTTGTCAGTTGAGACGTGGAGCGGACGTTGCTGCCAACAAACTTACTAACCGTCCACCTCCTTTTCCTCCTATATAGGAAAGATCAACTCATATAGATCACATGTGAACTACGTCACTTTAGAAATGTTGAGATGATAGGTTTTTCACGTGTTGAAACGTAGATATTCAACGTTTCTGTGGTTTGTAGAAATGTTTTATTCTGGCAACCAGGCTGAATATTGTCTATATATTGTGTTATACCAGTGTCCCTATATTTTTGTCATATGTCACACATACACACACACACGCGCGCGGGGCGGTTAACAATCTGCCGCCTGAATGTGGCACTAATGACCCCTCATACATCAGTGACCACCGCACTACAGCAAACACACTGACCTGCATCATCAGCTCTCTCTCTCTCTCTCTCTCTCTCTCTCTCTCTCTCTCTCTCTCTCTCTCTCAGTGTGTTTCATCCTCTCTGCTCGGCGGTCTTATGAACATTTACACATCTCTCTGATCACATTATTGCTGTAATCGATCGTTATTTACCGGATCAATAACAGTTATCCGAGCGGGATGAAGCTTCTCTGCAGCGGATCGATCGCCTGTCTCTCGCTTCTCTTCTTTCTTCCAGGTAGGAACGTTTTCAGTTTCACTTCAGTAACTTTAAAAAAAAAAAAAAAAGTCTATTAATTGACGATCAGCTGTGAAGAAAATACAAACTGAGGATTAAAGTCATCGATCCGTTCATGAACTTTCATCTGCATCACTTTAATCAATCAATATTGATCATTAACTGTTCAGCCTTTTTAAAAAAAAAGCATCAGGAGAGATTTTTATTTATGTTCCAAACTGTCTTAATAATATAAATAATAATATTATGCAATAAGGCTGCAACTCATTATTATTATTATCTCTATCTGCTGATTAATCTACTGCTGATTTTTCTTGAATTATTGATTAATTGTTTGGTTTATTAATTTAAAAAATCCAAAATGGTGAAAAATTCAACCAAACCCCAAAGATATTCATCTTACAGTCATATGTGGTTTAGAAAAGCAACAACATTCAGTAAATATTGCTGGAAAAATGACTTAAATAATTAATTCATTATCAAAATAGTTGCTTTTTTTCTGTCAATTGACTAACTGAATAATTTCATTTCTACTTCTCTAAACTCCAAACATTGTAAATCTCATCTCACAGCCTTTATCAGTAACCTTCATGTGTTCATCCTGGTGGTTCAGGAGTCATTGTGGTTCTCACTGATAAGAAGGACAAAAAAAAACAACAGAGTTTACAGCTGTGGACGTGAATCCAGCTGTTTAGAGGCCAAGTCCAAACTCACACTGTCACACAGAATGGTTCCATTAATAAAAGAGTGATTTTTTTTAAATTAAAGGCTCTAAAAAGTTTAATTTATGTTAAAACTTCTGATAATTGATCTGAAATTAAGAGCAAATTGTGGCTTTGATGGGTTTTTTTTTATATTTTAGGGATTTTTTGAATGTAGGAAAGTGTCTTTATCAATTAAATGATGAGATCTTTCCTTTCTCCTCCATCTAAACCTCAAGAAGGAAACTCCAGTAGTTGTTTATGTGTTTTAACTGCAAAGTGGTAAAAAAAATCTCCCGTCAGGTTTGTGTCGTTTGAACATCACATCCTGCAGATACAGACGATATCAACCTTCACATCTTATTTTCTTTTAACACTGATCATTGTTTTCCAACCGAAAAACAAACCTTAAACCTCAACCAGAGGTGTCGGATCAGAAAACGTCATACAGCAGCAGGTTAGTCGGTCATTATATATTAATATATAATAATGTCAGATTGATGTAATTTGATGATGAAAATTTGTACAAACATTAATGTTCCCCGGATGATGAATCCTCTAGAGCCACCATGAGGTCAAAATCTCACTTTTTTTACAACTAAATACTGTAAAACTAACGACAGTCTCATCATCCTCACCTGTACTCTGTGTTTAGTGCTAATTAGCACATGTTAGCATGCTAACACATCACACTGAGATGTTGAACATGGTAAACATCAAGTTACAATATCTGAACCGGTAAATGTGTCGGTATGTTTCAACATTTCAATATGAGAATCTGTCATTTTACGCCCACATCAAAGTACTTTTTTCTCTCTCAAACTGTTTCTTTCATTCTTTTATGCAACTAATTCTGTCATTTCTCATGAGAACAAACAAGTGCAACGTTATAAATGTCCTTCAGGAGCGACTGTCTGAAAACATGCAACATTTCTCGACTTTTCACTCCGCTGTCCCTCGTAGACGTTCAGAACAACTATAAACAAAAGAGACAGATATTAAAAAGACAATTACATCTGATTGACAAGAGCCGTGACACTGTTTACATAAAAGTTGGTAAACTCTTCAAAGTAAAGGCGTGAAACTGCCCGTCCACCTCAAGGTGTAATTATCAGTCTTTACAGCTTGAGCACCTGGTGTGGAAGTTAGTATGAACACAGACTATCTCAGTGGGCTTTTCAGTGCAGTACAGTGCATGTGTCAACCTGTTCCCTTTATTTCATGACGAAATATACCAAAATAATAAAGGAAAAGGAGGGAACGACACCACACAAATACTTTGAATATAAAGGGGGGAAGAGGACTAAGTGCTGAGTGTAAGGGATCGATGGATCGTCCGAATGAAGTCGGCCTCGGATCTGGACATGGCCTTGTCGCAGGGTTTTTATGCCTTTGCGTTGATGTACAGTTGTACAGACAACCTCACAAATCCAACATTCATACTTCTAAAGAAAGCCATAAGAATCATAAACAAACTTCTTATAATGAACCAACAAACTCACTGATTATTAAATGAAAATCATTCAAAAGTGGTTTAAAATGAGGGAAAGTCGATATGATTTGACAGTAATTTACATGTTAAAAAAATTATTATATTTCAGTCGAAGGGATGAATTTATGTAACATGCAGCTCTATAAAAATACTGATGATCACATCCAGTCTGTTTCTGTAACAGCCGACGTCTCTTCTTCTGAAACAAACTGTTTTATAGAGTAACAATAATCTGTTTTCATACAGAAGAATTCACTGATTATTACGTGTAATAATATACACATTTCTTACATTATCAACCATTAAGAACACAACATATTCACAGCCATAAAAAGATCCTCATGTGCTTCCTGTTAGAAACGAGCTGCTTAATGAATCAGCTGTTTAGATCATAAATTGTTTCAGTTTCATCTTTAATAGGAAAATACAAAAAATATTTGTTGGTTTCAGCTTCTTGTCTTCATCATATATGATAGTAAATGAAACATAGTTCAGTTTTGGACTGTTTAAGGACTTTATTGATCCCATGAAGGGAAATTAATTAACCCTTTCATGCATGAATTATTAAATCACAGAGTAAAAAAAAAAAATGATTGTTTATTTTTACTCTTAAACAAGTGAAAAATCATGTCAGTAACTTTTTTTTTTTAATATATTGAATTTTGAAATGTGTCTGTAGTGGACACCATACATCAACGGAGTGATTTATGGAAATAAATATAGGCAATATATATATATATATATGTTTATATATATATTATTTTATTACTAAGAGCAAATGTTATGAATACACATAGGAACATTAAATGACAACAACAATAAAGAGGATATTTGAAAAACAAGACCGAGGCCCAATAGACAGAATAAACCCTTTGTTGCATGACGTCCACTGATGTATCTTCAGTCACAGAAAATAATGTACAAGAAAAATATTATTAAAAACTTGATAAAAGTATTTCACACATCTTATTTAGTTGAGAAATATACTTTTTACCTGTTTTTTCCTCTGAGAATAAAAGTATTTAACAGATATTCCTCCACCCTCCGCCATTTTGAATTTATGATTCAATATCTCAAAATCACAGAGAGTCAGAAATGATAGTCAGATGGAATCATAGACGACACTTTGAGGGTTCAACACCTGGTAGTTGGGACATGGTACTACAACTTAAATGGTTCAAGATGGCTTCCAAATATCTGTCCGCTGTAGTGGACGCCACGCATGAAAGGGTTAATTAACGGGCCTTTATTATTACATTTTTTACATTTCATAGAGTAAATGATTAATTGAGAAAATAACAGCAGATTAATCAACTAAATAATCGTTGGTTGCAGCTGAAAATGTGGTGGACAAGTCAGTCAGTTTGAGACTGTAGCTTGTAGCGTGTGTGTGTGTGTGTGTGTGTGTGTGTGTGTGTGTGTGTGTGTGTGTGTGTGTTGTCGTGACAATGAGTCGAGGCTCTCTGAGCGGCGATAAGCGTCGATGGCAGCGGGGGACTGCAGCTGTCAATCACACTGTTCCATTCAGATAAGAGGAGTGACCTGCAGAGGTGAAACAGCAGATAATCCAAACACACTTCAGCTGGAAAATAACACACACACACACACACACACACACACACACACACACACACACACACACACACACACACACACATCCAGAATGTGAAGATCCTATCCGCAGGTTTATCCTCTGAGAGTCATAAATATCTTTAACGGAGGATTTAACTGTTTAAAGATGATAAGTGGAGGATCAGCGTTAGCTATAAACACACACACACACACACAGGTTTGCACAGCTATACTTGTAAGGACATTGCACTGATTTCCATTCATTGTGGACATCCAACTCAAACCTATTATGCTTTTCCTTATTTTCAGTCATTTATATATAATGTCACAATGTCAGATGTTTTTTTCTACAACTGGTGACACATTTCTTTATATGGTCGTCTGCTGTTCACCGCTCCGCTAACATTATGGTGTTTTTCCTTTGTTTTGGGCCGAGCCGTGACTCCGTTACACAGCAGGACAAAGTTTACCTGTTGGAGGTGTGCTGGTCGTCTGCAGCTCATCATCAAACGTCATCATCACTGTGGCTGCATAAAGGGCTGCTATAAGATAAATAAGGAGTTTTTAACTGTAAATCATGAAAAGCTACACTAGTAGAATTAAAAAAATAAAAATATAGAGCTGGAAATGAGCACAATAGAACCTCAATTCACACCTGACCTTAACCATGACCTCAGAAATGACTCGTTAGGACCGCGCTCTGGTCCCGACAAGGTTGGTGTTTACACCAGAGAAGGTCCCAATGAGGTAATAAAAATGTGCACGCATATACACACACACACATACATACAAGTTGTCCTAAGTCACTTTTGGGGACATTAGATAGATTTACATTAATTTCTTGGAGACTTACCTTAACCTGACACAAAAATCTGACTTTTGTCCCCAACTGGACAAGTCATCCTCATTTAACTGGTCGTAAGTCTGAAATTAGTCCCCAAAAGTAGCCTATGACAGACAGACACACACACACACACACACACACACACACACAGAGAGAGAGAGCTTAGGTCATATTGACTTAACTTGCCTTCATCTGTTTTTTGCTTTTAGCCGTGATGAACGTGCTTCTGACCATCTGTGCACTAAGAATGTATGGACTCAAACGTTGCCATGACGGTGACGATGGTGATGATGAAGGAGATGAAGATGATGTTAAAGTCAAATCATCATGGTGAAGATGATGATAATGATGAATATGTGCTGCAGTGTGTGTGTGTGTGTGTGTGTGTGTGTGTGCCAGCTGGCGTGCTCTCAGCTGTTAGTGCTGACAGTTTAACTCCTCAGGAAGTTGTTGCTGTCACACAAACTGCTGACTCGTCTGCTCGCCGGACCGTGAAACAATAAGAAGCAGAGCTGCAGGCGGATTTATAGAAAGACTTCAGGTCTGTAATCATGTCACCTGGCAGAAAATCAGCACAGACTCATTATTTTCAGGTTTAGTCTCATCTCATTATGAGACGTGTTTCTGGAGTTTACTTTCTATATTCAAACTCAGCTCCACTACAGAAGCTGCTATCAGAGATTCAAACCTTTCTTATTTTAACAAAGTTCAATAATGTTGTCATTGTGTGCACAGAAAAAACTACAGCTCCCATTAAAAGAACTACAAGCATGGCAGCGCGGGTACTTTCATCACTGTAACTTGGTTTAGTCCATAAAACTCCCCGATGCTGTCTTCTAAAGTCGTTGTTGTTTGTAGCTGTAATCTGTGCTGTGTAAAGACGTCTATCTGTCCTGCTGGTATTACAGATAATGTCTAAACTTTAGGTGGTTCTAGTGGTCATTGAAGATGTTCTAGTGGTCCTTAAAGAAGTTCCAGGGGTCCTTTAGGTGGTTCTAGTGGTCATTGAAGGTGTTCTAGTGGTCCTTAAAGAAGTTCCAGGGGTCCTTTAGGTGGTTCTAGTGGTCACTGAAGATGTTCTAGTGGTCCTTAAAGAAGTACCAGGGGTCCTGTAGGTGGTTCTAGTGGTCACTGAAGATGTTCTAGTGGTCCTTAAAGAAGTACCAGGGGTCTTTTAGGTGGTTCCAGTAGTCACTGAAGGTGTTTTAGTGGCCCTTAAATAGGTTCTAGTTTACAAGAAGTTATTTTGGGCATTGAAGAAGTTCTGGTCTTTTAATAGGCACTAGGGGTACTTTAGGTGGTTCTAGTGGCCATTGAAGATGTTCTAGTTGACAGTCAGGGAGGTTTTGTGGTCCTTGCAGAACTTCTTGGTGCCAGTGAGGAAGTTCAAGAGGTCTTTTAGGTGGTTCTAGTGGTCATTGAAGGTGTTCAAGTGGTCCTTAAAGAAGTACCAGGAGTCCTTTAGGTGGTTTTTTGGGGCATTGAAGAGGTTCTGGTCTTTAAATAGGCACTAGGGGTGCTTTAGGTGGTTCTTGGAGCCATTGAAGAAGTTCTTTGGGTTCCTATAGGCGGTTCTAGTGGGTCTTAAGTTGATTTTTAAGGGTTCTTTAGCACTCTCCACCCCTATCATCAAAACACCAAATGAGGTAATATCTTTTAGAGGAATCTTGTTCATCCGTCCTGTAGAGTTCCACACATTTGGAGAATCTGTGACAAAGAACACTGAGGCTGTTCTGGAGGCATGTGGGGGAACATCACCTTACTAACACACATTATACTGAGTTTTTCTTTCAGCATTATTTAGAAAGTCTCAGGGTTCTATAGGAGGTTCTAGTTGACAGTGAGGGGGTTCTTGTGCTCTTTGAGGAGGTTCTAATGGTCATTAAAGTGGTCTTTAAATAGGCACTAGGGGTGCTTTAGGTGGCTCTTGAAGCCACAAAGGAAGTTCTAGTGGTCCTTTGGGAGGTTCTAGTGTTCACTGAAGAAGTCCATTAATAGAGGTGTTAATCTCTGATAATCTCACGACTCGATTCAGATTCTTGGTGTCTGATTTGATTCAGAATCAATTCATGATTCAAAACCAATTCTGGCAGTTCAGATAAACGATCTTGATGAAGGTCACTGTTACCAGAGAAAAGTGTGTGAGAGTATGCAGCTTTTTTTTGTTTTTGAAAAGTTAACTGCATCAATTTGGAAGCATCTTACAGTCTTCTGCCTGTATGAGAAAAAACAAGCTGGTGAGTAAGAGGAGGGAGAGGAGGATTGCTCCACTGTGTTATTAACGTCATATCTCCAGCAGTGGAGATATCGGCCGTCGTTAATCAAGATGCTGAGCAGGTTCAGGGTTTGTGATGTGAAGCAGACTGAGTTGTTCTCTTCACCTCAGACTTGGTTTAAGTTGTTTCAGTGCTGCGTTGGACAGCAGGTCTTGTTTGTCACTGCTGAAGGTATTTATTTAGTCATTAAATCAAAAATGCAAATTCTTGTCTTTTTTGAAGATGAACTACAAGATAAATCTATCGTGTGCTCGCTGTCCGGGTGCTGAGCTGCCTCGCTATTCACACTCACTAACATTTAAAAGTAAACTAAACTAACTAAAATACTAACTAACATTGATTTTGGCGATTTATGAGTCATTCAGAATTCAGTATCATAGAAGATAAGAATCGTAATTCTTATGTGAATCCATTAGGTGGATCTTAAAACCATTGAGGAGGTTTGTGGGGTCCTGTAGGTGGTTTTAGTGGGTCTTCTTTAGTATATTGAATACCTAGAGGAGATTTTGTAGGAGCGTGTTAGGCAGCGCTCGCCACCTCCACCGCCAAAACACCAAATGAGGGAATAAGTTTTGGAAGAGTGATGTTCATACTAACAGTGAAGTGGAGAATCTGTGACACTGAAGCTGTTACTGAAATGTTACTGAAAAGCCTTTTGTTGTGGTTTTCTTTCATTTGTCACATGTCTATATATACAGTGTCAACTTAAAAAGCGTTCTGGCCTGTAGTTGTGATATTTTGCCAGATATGAAGTTGTTGGACTGAGAGACTCGAGAGAAAAACTTTGAGCTGTTTGTGTTGCAGTTACCATTTCAGCTCATGTCCTTTCTATATTAGTCCTGATGAAAAGCCTTGAACAGACAGAGCGGAGGAGTCTCTCCTTCTCTCATTAGGAGACATCCTGATATTCATGTTTGTCTGACAGATTCAGAGCTTCACTTCCACATTTCCATTTCTGTACAAGAGATGTTATGACTCACCTCCCTCCCTTCTCTCCGAGTGTCTCTACAGTCATATTAGTAATATGTCATTTTCTTGTTATCCGATGGTCTCTGAACCGACCCTGGTCTTGTGCACTTCCTTTTTTGTGCAAGGCATGTTGTCTTTACTGTCTCCTCCGGCACTTGTGAACCTTTCTGTTTGTCCTTATTGACACTGAGTGTTCAAAGCTGCAAACGCAGACGTTTTTTTCTGTGAATGCAGGTTCACTAAGAACTGAGAATCTTTTTTATTATAATTTTCCAACAAATCTGTGTCTTTTTCATCACATACTCCCTCTGTCCCTCCTGTTTCCCTCATTTTACTCCTGTTTCTATTATTTATATAAATGAAAAAATACAATAACTTTGACATACACATACAAAAAAAAAAAGAAACACTAGTAGTGATGAACCTACAGAGACTCTGCAGCTCCTCTCGGCTGTACGGAGCTTTATAGTGAGTTTCAGCTCATTGTTTATCTGTCCAGCTGCAACTTTTACTGTTCTGGTTCACTCCCAGCGTCTCATAGCGTCGTTTTGGGCTGCTCAGCACCAAACGACAAACAGACACAGTTAGCTGTAGACTAGCTGGTGAACATAGTGGAGCATTTAGCAGCTAAAGAGCCAGATATTTCCCTCAGGAGTTGGTGGAGAGTAAAAACAGAGCTAAAAGAGAGTGAATGTTGGACTTACATTCACCAGGTGGACAGAAACACGACTCCACATGAATGATAATGTTGCTCCGTAACTGCTGGATGTGGAAATAAAAACAATTGTTTGCTAACATGTTCAACATATCAACTGATGATGTGTCAGAGTTGTGTTCACTACTTTTCTGCTTTGCGAACATCATATATTTGGGCCGATACCTGATGAACAAAAACATTTATGTGGAACTAGAATGCAGCTGAGGATATCATCCTTATAAGGACTTATGTTACACTGCATTAACCAATAACAGCTTTTCTTACAGATGAGTCACCAGACAGCATCTTCAGACAGGTTGTAGTTGAAGTGTTTCGCTGTGACTTTACAGAACGTTTCTTTGGCGGCTGCTTGAAGACAAGTGACTGCAGCTGATAGTGAGGTCTTTGTTAACTATTTTATACACAATTTACATGACTGGACAGTGTTCACAGTTTGTGTTTACTTATATGGTTACTGGACTGAAGATGCAACCGTGACTGCTGCTATAACGCTGAAAGTTCAGATACGTCTTCAGCTTGATCTGCTCTGATTTACATCACTTATCAGATGCAGAACATAAAATATGATGTCAGATTCTTTATCCGAAGGTTTCCAGGAATCTGATCTGGTCTGATCAGACTTTCTGTGGATGTTAAACCTCAATGATACAATATCATTTGAAGTGTGTTTGTGTTTTGTCTGTCAGGGTGTTATCGAGGGTCATAGAGCAGTAAATAGTGGTAAAAAGGTTTTTCTCTTTTTATGAAAAGGTTCATGAACTTTCTCTCTCAGTTTACAGATGAGACGAGTTCATGTCTCGCGGCAGCGTTTCATTCTGCTCTCTTGACTCCTGCTGTGGGACTGGAAAATGTTTTGTTTTTTTTTACATCTCCTCAACAATAAACAGTCTACAGTTATATCAAATGTTTATATGTTCTGTTCTCTGGTAGGCTGCTATGAGCATAAGACTTACCTTGGCAAGTTTGCACATATTCGCCTGTTACAGTCAGTACACATTTATTATCAACCCTGTCATGCATGAATTATTAAATCACAGAGTAATATATTTTTTAATTGTTTATTTTTACTCTTAAACAAGTGAAAAATCATGTCAGTAACTTTTTTTTTTTTTTTAATATTTTGTATTTTGAAATGTGTCCACTGTAGTGGACGCCATGCATGAAAGGGTTAATATATTTCCTTTTTTACTGCTTTTAAACTTCTTAACCTGATACTGTTCTCCTTTATTTCTCCTTGGTAATAGACTTAAATGGTGATGCAGAGTGACTGCAGACTAAGGATTTTAATTACATAGTGTGACCTGTCGTTCTACTTTTGAGTCTTCAGTGCTCTAGTTTAGGCGCTGAACGAGGCCAGATCTGAAAATTATTAGGATTCTTCCTCTGGAGAAGATGAATATCCACCATAAATGTATTTATGGACATCTGTCTGTTAACGGAGATGTTCAGTGTGTTAAGTGTGTCTTAAACCAGCAGTCAGGTGTCTGTAATCATTCCTCCTGTTCATACTGGATATTAAAAGATCCTTCAAATGTGCTTTCAATGGAAGTGATGGAGGCCAAAATCCACAGTGTGTCCACACAGTCATTTAAAAGTCTCTGTGAATGTTATATTCAGCTTCAGCAGTCTGAGTTATTCATATCAAGTGGATATCTGACACATTTACAGTCTTTTTAGCATCAAATTCCCTCTTTGTGTTTCCTCAGACAGTGTTTCCCTGTTGAGCTGCAGGTGGAAGTATAGTAACAAAAAGAGGGACTTTGGCACTAAAAAGACTGTAACGTTGAAAGATATCTACTTGATTTGACTCATTTGGATGCTGAAGCTTCATATTAGCTTCAGATAAACTTTTGGACTGTGGATTTTGTCCTCCATCACTTCCAATGTAAGTGCATTATGAAGGGATCTTCTAATTTGTTCACCTGACTGTTGTTTTAAGAACTGTGAACTGTCCTTTAAGTCTGTAAGAAACTGTGTCCACACACACATATCTAAAGGCAGCGTCCCACTCCGGCCCAGAGGTGATAACGAGAATCCACACCTGGCTGCGCCTCATTATCGCCTGGCTGTCAGGTGATAAACACCCTGCTGTTCCGAGCGATATGATTGGCTCCAGAGAGTCAAACATGCTGATATTTGCGACGCTGTTGCAGTTTCTGTCACTGTGGACGTTTCAGCTTTCAGCAGTGCATGAAGTGTGATGTGTATTTTCATAATTGTTTCATCTGCTGATCATTTTCTTGATTAATTGATTAGTCGTTTGATCTATAAAATGGTGAAAAATGTGGATAATTGGTTCCCAAAGCCCAAGATGCAACTTCAAATGTCTTGACAACAGTCAGGTATTCACTTTACTGTCATAGAAAACTAAATAAACCAGATAATATTCATATTTTAGAAGCTGGAATCAGACTTTTGCCGTTTTTTTTCTCAAAAAATGACTCAAAACAATAAATCGATTATCAAAATATTAGGCGATTATTTTAATAGTGATCAGTTAATTGACTAATTGCTGCAGCCCCAGCTGTGTGTGTATATATTCTACATTCAGCCTGATGGGGTGTGAAAAGGGCATTTTCACCTTAATGTTGGACATAAGGGAGTCAAACATAAAGGCAAAAGTTTTTCTAGCTGTTGTCCTTGAAGACAGGATAAATTTTACAAAAGGAGATAAGGACGCACACTTGGGCAGTCTCTTCTTGAAGACATGCACAAAAAGTGAAAAAGAATTTTAAAAAAAGAGCTTGAGAGTAAAGTTAATGGGTTTTTGTCTTGTTATTTATTATTATTTATTTCTCTTGCATTAATATTTATTGTCTTGCACCTCGTAGATGCAGAGTGAGGGTCTCTGGCACAACTTCACCTACTTCCAAGGTGCACGGAGAGATGAGAACTCCAGCAACACTTGTAGTATGAAGAACAACTTTATCAGTTGACCGACGGGTTTCGGCTTGTGGCCTTCATCAGGGTCATCATAAAACACATTACAAACAACATTTAAATAAAGGAAGTTGGGTATGAAAAAAAGGTCAAAAAAGTTTAAAAGTTTAAAAAAAATATATAAAAGACAATCAATCATATACATCCAGACACATATCAGCCAATGGGGCGTCTATAAAGATGGGTTGGATATATGGTCATGTGGCTTCAGGCCAATCGTTGTCCAAGAAGGGACATGGATGACGCCATATTTGGTTCATTAACTAGAAAGGTGCAGCTATGGGGGTGGTACTTGGGTTTTTTTCTTATCCAAAAACGTGCCTATTAGATATGACATACAGGTCAATGATCAAGTTGTTCTTCACACTACAAGTGTTGCTGGAGTTCTCATCTGTCTTGTCTTGCACCTCGGAAAGTCTTTTCATTCTTCCATATATGCAGTTTGAATGACAATAAACTTGAAGTTGAACTTAATATTATGACTAACTTCCACACACCTGAACAAACACTGGACAGATGTGAGGAGGTTTGTTGAGATATTTCATTTTGAAGCAACATTCAGCAGCAGTGAAGCTCATGATTGGAAGCTTTGTTCTCTTTCTGCCTCCCTGCGTTTTTCCTACAACAGCCCCACCATTAAATAATTATCTCCCAGACTAGTCCCAGCAAGAAAAAACATCTCTGGCCACCTGTGACCACCTTCGTCATCATCATAATTAGTTGTCACAGGATTTAAAGGAATTATCTTCCTGCTGTTGGTCTGCAGACGCTTTCTGATTTAAGTGTAAAACCTGAGGTGATTCCCGGTTAATTGAACTGGGAAATGTGGTTTGTGTGAGTGTTTCTGTGGGACGGACTGAGCTGCAGGTGTACTGCTGGTGATATGAGACAATTCAGGATTAAGAGAGAATCACTGGCAGAGAAAACGACTTCAAACACACTTCAAACCTCGTAAAACATCCAAAATAATAATTCTACAATAAGAATCAGGTCAACATCTGAAATGTGAAGTTACATCAAAGTTTAAAAAACTAGTATAATTTATGTAAAAGTGGTTTAAAAGAAAGATGAGTAAAATGGATGATAAGAAGGAAGAAAACAAAAGTAATAAATTTTCTCTGTGTGTATTTTAGTTGTTTTTGTCTTTTTTCCTGTTTTGGTGAGATGTCTTTATAAGCCCTTACAGGTTTTTTAAAATCTCACCAGCACAATCCTTTCACTCCTTTAAAGCACTGTTTTTATTTGTGTGTGTGTTGTTATTTGTGCAAAATAAATGACATTAAACTAAAGGTTAAACTGATTCCTATAAACTTGATTCTACAAAGCACCAAAAAATGTAATAAGTTGGATTTAAAATGTGATTTATTCCATCAAACACAACAGAAAGAAAATCATTGATAGAATTAGTGTTATGGTCTTCTGAAAAATAAGCCTGTAATTATAAGTAACTACCAGTTTTAATAAAGATCAATAAATAAATGACATGTTAAAGAGTTGTGAAGTGGGAGGGGCCACTGGTTCTGTAAGTGTTTTTCCTCATTCTGTATTCCTGTTTATAATTTATCTTTAAACAATCTCCTCAGTAGGGATGTGCAGAGGGTCCATTATTTGTATTTGTATCTGTATTTGTTGAGGCAGCAAAATTATTTGTATTTTTATTTGAATAAAAGTGGAAAGAGGCTTAAAAATCCTGTTTTTGTTTTTATTACCCTTTTAATTTTAGAAAATTAAAGTGTTACAATAAGTGTTCTCTTGGGAGCACTTCATTTGTGTCAGTAGCTCAGTTTTATCTCTGGGGAACACCCCCAACTCCAGGAGTGATGTCCAAATTAGGAAATGTGCGTCATGTAGCAGGTGGATGTGACTCCCCTCATTGAGACCTGCTGATAGACGTCACAGCGGAGCAGAGGAAAGACACTGAGATAGTGATGTAACCGATATGTGTGCTGGTATTTAACATGTTTTTTTTTCTTCCCGAAAACAAATCATTTTTAAAATATTTGTATGAAACAAATATTCGTAAAAAAAAAAACACTATTTGTGCTTTGCTGAATAACATATTTGTATTCGGGCACACCTCTACTCCTCAGTATTACATAGAACATAACACAGAACTCAGGACTGTCCTGGTTTATTTAATGATCCTGTAGGTTTATATTATGACCACCAGCTTCAATGATTTCAACTTTGTTCCTGAGAAATTAGGTTTTGTTTGTCGTTATGGCGGACGGGTAAAAATACTACCATACCCATGAACCTCGGCTGCCGTTGCTATGGAGAAGAAGTCAGTCAGAATGTTTTGTCATTGAAATCTCAACAAAATGTGGCGCCATAGTGGCTGAATTCACACATGACCGAATTTTAAGCTCTGTGATTGGCTGTCATAGTTAACTTCTAATGTTCATCTTTTGTGCTGATGATTCAAACCGGAGAGTTCAAAGTCAAACAAAGCTGTAGTGCTCAAACTGTGAGTCTTGGAGAAAATGAAGTGATTCTTACTTCCAGGAAAAATGTCCTCCACCTTCACAACTCTACACACCACTTCCTGTCACCTCGCCTCTCTCTCTCGTTGTTCTCCAGTATGCTTGGCCGCTCATGGTCGCTACGCTCAGAAGCTGCTGACGGACTTATTCTCCAACTACACCAACGCTTTGCGGCCGGTGGAGGACACCGACCACATCATCAACGTCACGCTGCAGATCACCCTCTCCCAGATCATCGACATGGTAATCACATCCTAACTGCTGATCTAAGTCCATGTCGTGTATAATCATCAAACGCTTTTACTATTTATATCCTATTAATACTTTAGCTATATTGTGGGTACTTGTTGTTGTTATTATTGTTATTAGTAGTTTTATTGTTGCTTGTTTTTTGTTCCCTTGGATTTTATCACACTGCCGTTTTGCACTATGATTTAATGTTTACTTGCATGGACCACAGGAAGAGTAGTTGCTACCTTGGTCGTTGCTAATGGGGATCCAAATAAATAAACATAAATACGTGTATGTGTGTGGCGTTCTTCCTCCAGGATGAGAGGAACCAGATTCTGACCACCTACCTGTGGATCCGCCAGGTGTGGATGGACGCCTACCTCACCTGGAAGAAGGAGGACTACGACGGCCTCGACACCATCCGCATACCCAGCAGCTACGTGTGGAGACCTGATATCGTCCTGTATAACAGGTCGGTGTGACTTCCTGTCAGACTGCAGAACGTTGGCGGGGGAAACACTCTGATTATGTCAGAAATACTGAGTTATCCCTCTACTTTCTCCACCACAGTGCAGACGACGTGTTCTCCAGCTCCATGGAGACCAACGTGGTTCTCCGTAATGATGGCCAGGTCATGTGGGACCAGCCGGCCATCACCAAGAGCTCCTGCTCCGTGGACGTGGCCTTCTTCCCCTTTGATGTGCAGGAGTGTCACTTCACCTTCGGCTCCTGGACTCACAACGGCAACCAGATGGACCTGTCCAACGCCTTGGACAGCGCCGACCTGGCGGACTTTGTTCCCAATGTGGAGTGGGAGGTGAGTTCTTACCTTGTTCTTGTTCTCAGGACAAGGCTTCATTCCTGAACCATTTTTTTTTCAAACCAGGTTCTGGGCATGCCAGCCAAGAAGAACGTCATCCTGTACGGCTGCTGTTCTGACCCATACCCAGACATCACCTTCACCCTCCACCTGAAGAGGCGTGCCTCCTTCTACATCTTCAACCTCCTCATCCCCTGCATGATGATCTCCTTCCTGGCTCCGCTGGGCTTCTACCTGCCGGCTGACTCGGGTGAAAAAGTTTCTCTGGGTGTCACGGTGCTGCTGGCCCTCACCGTGTTTCAGTTGCTGGTGGCTGAGAGCATGCCGCCCTCCGAGAGCGTCCCGCTGATAGGTGAGGAGTCTGGTTTTTAAGTTTTTCATTTTTTGAGTTTCTAAGTCAAGCAGGTGGTGATCGAGGTGGTTTTAGTACATGTAAGATACCCTGTTAAGTAGTTCTATTACAACAAAGGGCTACACCAAGTTCTTTGGAAGTTGAAACCTGAAGGCAATCATTGTTGTGTTTGATTCAGGGACTTACAACAATGCTGTGTCTCAAATCATATACTTCTGTACTTACACTTAACATTTTGAGTGCATAAGTGCGTTCACACTGAGAAGTATGGAAAATGCAGTGCACTGTGAGTACCTGGATGGTGCACTCAAAACGGTCAAAAAGTTGAGTGTGGAACTATGGACACTTCTCGCCCTCAATGGTCGCCATCTTGGCTACGTAGCAGAAGGGGAGGGACCACTTTTCAAACTGGAAATGGCGGCCGGGTACATTGTAACTACGGTGAACATCGCCACATTATAAACATGTAAGTTAAACATGTGTTTTTTAGTTGTCAGATATAAGCCATCAGAATGTTTTTTGGGTTAATTTAGCAGTCTGTAATGATTTGGTAGCGCGAATGCTAACGCTAGCTAATGCTAATTTGCAATCGTCATTTCCGGTAAGTGCACGACGGCCGTGTTTGATTTGAGACAACACTACCCTGTAGAAATTCGCACACTACGCCAGTAAGTACATAGTGTACACAGTGTACTACATGAAAGTGTACTAACAGAAGTGTACGATTTGAGACACAGCTCAAGACTCAGTTCCCATTCAGAACTGTTTCCAAATTGTCAGATTCCTGAGAATCATTTTGTTTGACACAGTTATTGATGGCTGGATGCACAACGCAAATGACATAACAACAGGACGCACACTGTCAGGATCTCCCAGAGTTCTGATGTGGTCGCTGTGCATGGACGCATATACGAAACCATTCAACAAATGCAAGTAATAGGCAGTGATTTGAAGTCAGAATCAGTCTATACCGGCTGTAAACAACAGTACAGACAAACAAAGCATCTTTTATAGCCTGTCCAGTCTAAATAAAGTATACTTGCACCAGCAAGACCAGCTGCACATCAGCTCTACAGTGCTCAGCTGTTAATGAACGAGTTTATTGTACAAAGTGACAACTAAACATAAAGCCAGACAGCAGAGGTGTTAACTTAGACAGAAATCGTTGCTTCAGTAAAAGTCTCTACATTTTACAGAAAACCGCATCCTCACACTCTATTAAATAAAATATTTCTATACCACTTTGATTGGAAGCACCTTGATTTTCCATTCTTGACTGTGCAGGGAGATACCTACAAATTTGGCTGAGAAGGTTGTTTTGCACATAAACCAGCAGGTGATCCGGCGTCAGGCTGACCGGCAGAAAGCTCTGCACCGCCAGGGAGCGAGACGCCGGGCTGATGAGTCTGGTGGACTCAGTCGATGGAGGCGGTGGCGTTTCTTCTTCCTCAACTCTCGCTTTTTTTAAAATAACACATTGTAGCATTAACGTTACATCGCTTGAAAAGCCAGCGAGTCAGTTGGCTGAACCAGAGAACCAGTTGTTTCACTTGTGTGGTGAAAACTTTAAATTGTGTTTTTAGTTCTGGTGGTAAGACGTTGCATAACTGGAAGCCCTGACTGACCAAAAGTTGTTCAATAAAATGCTGAGATACAGTTATAAAGGAGAAGAAAGTTGCCAAGCAAGCAGATTTGTTGTTGTTGTTGTTGTGTGTGTTTGTGTTCTTGTTTGTAACCAACAGATAAACGGAACAGACAGTAAAGACCTCGGTGTGCAGTTTTCGGCTCGGCAGTAAACATCCCGTTTATGTTTGTTGGCTAACAGCACTGTAACGATCAGGAGGGCAGCAGGTCGATGAGACCTGTCAGCGTTTTTTTAAAAATACAACAATCACAGCTCGATGGTCTCTCAGTCATCAGAGCAGCGGTTCAATCTTTGAGTTTCAATGCTGCCAACAGCACCTCAGATTTCAGCCGAGATCCTTCTGTATAAGCACAAGAAACTCAAAAGATTAAACATCAGCCTTATAAACTCAAAGCTTTCAGAATTAAGTTCAAAAAGTTGTGAATACAACATCAGCAGTTCACAATAACTTTTCTTGTAATTCTTGTAAACAGGGACTGTCCTCACAAGAAAAGATAGCATTGGTTATTTGTTCTAATGCTTTAAATGACCTGTATTACCAATGTAAATCCATCACTTCCTGTTTTCTCCACCAATCACCAAGACAGACATTTGCCTTCAATACTACACATGGATTTTGAACTGTAAATTGTTTTCCATTTCCTTTCCAACAGGAAAGTACTACATTGCTACCATGACGATGGTCACTGCATCGACAGCGCTCACCATCTTCATCATGAACATTCACCACTGCGGTGGGGAGGCTTGTCCGGTCCCAGAGTGGGCCGAGCGCTTCATCCTCAACCACCTCGCCCGTATCTGTTTTGTCTACGAGGTCGGTGAGAACTGTTTCAGTACGAATTCATCCAGGAAACAACCTCTGTCACAGGAGCAATCTGACGCCCCGTCGGCCAATGGCGGAAACCCCAAAGAAACAAACTGGGATGTGAATGGGCGGGCATGGGGAGGGAGGGCGGAGGAGGACGGAGAGGGGGAGTCTCTGAAGCCCGGGAAGGATTTCACCAACCAGACGGACTGGAAAGAGGATCTGTTTGTGACCATCGAGCAGTCGGAGGAGGAAGGAGCTGCTGGAGGAAGTGAAGGGCAGGAGGAGGAGTCAAACAGTACCTGTGGAGGAGGAGGAGGGCGAGTTGAAGAAAAGAAAGGTGTAGGAGGTGAAGGAGGAGGCGGAGCCGGGGAGAACAGGAAGAAGATCTTGGTGAGAACCCAGTGTGTTTGCCAGCACCAGGGACTGTGTGGTGCCGTTGAGTACATTGCCAACTCATACAAGGACCAGCGATCCGCACAGATGCGCATCGGGGAGTGGAGGAAGGTCGCCAAGGTCATGGATCGCTTCTTCATGTGGCTCTTCTTCATCATGGCCTTCTTCATGAGCATCCTCATCCTGGGAAAGGCCATCTGATGGAGGCTTCGAAGAATCATGAGAGGGTGAGGGAAGAGAATCTGTTCAACGATGAAATTATTTGTGTAACGTTTTCTTGAAACAAGTGAACATTGATGGTTGTAATACTGTGTGAATTCCAGATTAAAGGCTTGATCCACCATTTTTTTGTACAGCACATCAACCCGCCATAAATGTACTGTATATTCTATCTGGTATGTTTGCAAACAATGATTTCCACCAGAGTTTAAAATATAGATTTGTGGGTTTGAAAGAGGCTCAGCCGCACAGATGGATAAACAGGTGGCTACATCAGAGTTTATGCAAAAAGATCAAAGATAATTTCAAATATTTTAAAAGAATCACATCAAATATGAAGATTTTTTTTAATTCAATAGTATGATCTGTAGCTTTGAAGGTTGCACTACTGTTGTGCCTGCTGTTACCAAGCAACCAAAACCGCTTGCATCTTTTTGGTTTTTAGCGGCGGTTGGCAACCAGCGTTGTCTGACCTTTCAACTGGATATTGTGATGTCCTTGGACAGAAAGGGTGAAGCAAGTCCTGTGGAGCTGATTAATTCATGTCACACACATGACCTGCAGTTTGCTTGCTGCGTTCAAAAAAGTTGAGATTTTTCCATCTTGGTGCGCTGTGGACGCGCCCGAAAAAACAGGCACGTTGCAACAAACACGTGCTGCGACGGCATTGCTTTCAGTTTAGGCGCACTCGTCTCACCTCTCCATTGAAAATAATGAATTTAAAACATCTTAACGGCCACCTAAGCAACACATGCAGCAACTTGACAGGGATCGTCTTGAGTTGATGTCAACTCGCACATCAACTCCGCAGAAAAGCAGCAATTTTGTCACATTTATTCTCCATATTGGCCAAAACTGGCCGCTGTACCCCGACGACTCCTTCTGTCTGGAGGACGTGTTGAAAGCTGGTGGTTGGAACTTGAGAGTTTAGTGCCCAGTCACGTAAAACTTTCAGGGTTTTTTTTGTTTCGCATAAAGAAAAAACCCAAGAATCGTACATAACACGTCCCCAGAAACATCTGCGATAGATTCCTGACATCAAATACTTTATGACAAAGTCAGATTTGCCACAGAAATTAATCAAATTATTAATGATTACAAACCAAACTGTTGGTGTTATTGATTTTACTGTGGATTTTCTTAAAACTGTCTGTTGGGATTCAGAGAAGAAAAGAGCAAACTAATTAGTGTCCTCAGATGCCTTCACATACAATATATATTAATTTAAAGAGCACAGCGTAAGTTAAATTAGCTAAACTCATCTATTTCTAAGGAAATCTCAAATAAACTACTAAAGAAAACAATGTTTTATGCAGCTGGATGCAGGAGTCTATTTTACACACACACACACACAAATATATATATATATATAAATGTGTATATGTACACACACACACACATATATATATATATATTTATATATATATATATAAAACCATCATCATTTTTCACTTGTTTGAAGAAAAGCCTGATTTTAAAGATGAATATTACTGAATGTTTTTAAGCGCCAGATATGATATTAAATGATGCAATGAGCCTCATTTTATGTTTGTGATGATCAAAAGATGAAAAGATTCTATTTGTTTACATGATGAGATGAATGACATCACAGTAAACACACAACTCACACTGTCACAGTTTTTTTTTAAACGTTATGTTCGTCGCACTGTATTTATACATTTTTCAATTTAATAATGAATGCAGGATTTTTTTGAATTGAAATCAGTGATCTGGGACTAATTGATCTTTAATTAATCAAATTATCTTTTAGGCCAGAATATAAAATGTGAGATATAAATACAATTACATTACATTTTACACTACATTTCATTTAGCAGACGCTTTTATCCAAAGCGACGTACATATGAGACTGATACAACAGAAGCAGGGATCTAGTCAGGAGACAATAACACGTGTAAGTATCATAAAGCTTAAGTTTGGGTCCGATAGGACGTAGATGCCAACAGGCAGTGCAACAAGGCAATGATTAGAGAAGAAGTATGGGGGTTTTTTTGTTTTGTTTTTCACCCTACAGTTCATCAAGTGCAGAGGTGTTTGCGAAAGAACTTGGTCTTTAGTCTTTTCTTAAAGATTGAGAGGGACTCTGCAGATCGAACAGAGTTTGGTAACTCGTTCCACCACCGGGGAACTACAGAGGAGAAGAGTCTAGCTGGTGACTTAGGGTCCTGTTGTGGTACCAGGTGCCTTTCGTTGGCAGAGTGTAGTGGGCGGGAGGGAGTGTAGACCTGAATGAGGGAGTTCAGGTAGGCAGGAGCCGTTTTAGTTGCTGTCTTGTAAGCAAGTGTCAGGAGTACAATACAAGTGGAGGCTTGAATCATTTGAAGTTTAGAAATTTAATTTGATGAATGACTTAAACTTCATGGGGGGGGGGGGGGACAGAATAACAACAATAACAACAATCATAACAACAACGACACGGAACATTCAGTCAAATGAGGGAATAATGGGGAGGTAGTGAGGGAACACTGACCTAAAGGTGGCCTGAGTTTTGCTAATTAGAGCTGATTTTCAGCTCAAATCCAATCAACACCAAAATCCAGCCCAATCTGGCAGCCAGAGACGACTCACAGCTGGTCCTCCGCTCGGTGTGACATCACTCAGCCACGATTGGCCAGGAATGTTGGGTTAATTGAATTAAACCAAATAATTTCTTCTAAAGAGATGATAAAACATTGTGATTTAAAAAGTTCACAGGAGCAGCCAAGTGTCTGTCTGAGGTTCTTGTTGCAGTTTAATGATGATTCATTCAGAGAAAATCCTGCATTATTTATCAGTTTTTGAGCCACACATGAGATGTTTACTTTGGTGTAACTCACTGCATGAACGAGTTCTGCAACATATCTGCACACTGAGTGATAATCATGAAGATAATGTGATGATGGTATTGAGTGATTAAGGATTCACAGTAAGAAATTATCTCAATGAGTATTTTCACAAGCCTGTTTAAAGTCATTATTTACTGAAATAAATCAGAAAGAGAACATTGGATTCAATTAGATCTTCTTGCTCCATGCAGTTCATCTGCTTTCACAAGACTTTACATTTTATATGTGATCTTTTTAAAAAGTAGAAACAACCTGAAAAACAGTATTTAAGTTTTACACTGTAAAATGTTTCACTCCATTCATATCCTGGTCACAATTGTTTAATAACCAAATTTAAGGAATTCTCATCAAAAATGCTTGACTGAAGTGGGAGAAGTTCAACTAAATGAAAGTTAAAATGTTTGTCACCTTTTCATTTTTTGCAGTGTTTCACAGTGTAAACAAGAAATGCCAAATGTATCAGTGTAGAACTATTTGTTATATATCCTGTTTGTGTGGTGTTGATCATTTGTCAAAAAAAGACGTATTAACACATGACACACTGTTAAAGCCATGAAATACATTAAAGCTTTCTTATTAAAAACAACTTTGTTTACTGTTGTTGTTTTGTGGAGACATTTTCTGTCAGAAGATGCACAAACCTTCTACCTACCCAACACTTTATTATTGTTATTTTAATTGGAGAGAAGGGGGCTTTGGGAGGGAGGAGGGGTGAATATAGGGGTTTTGGGTAGACAAGAGATTTTATACATAATTTTCCAAAATTGTCTCATACTGTCACAATACTCCTGCTCAATATTTCTTTTCAACAAAGGTAACACTTTTGATTTCATTCATAATCATTCATCGGTTTGTTTTTTTCTTTTGGTGCATATCTGTGCAAATCTTTGGACAATTTGATATTATGTCCATGGATTTACTAAAAATGTTAAAATATCAAGTGTTCATGCTCATCATGTATCACAGTCTGAGGTTTGTATTTGAGCTGCAGTCTGGTTTGTCTGCAGCAGAGGGCGCTGCTGCTGCAGCTGCTGTCTGTAGAAACCTGCTTCACTTGTAAAGCAGCAGTGGATCCAGATGTTTATCTGCCAACATGCTGCTTTGTTTCTCTGCTGCTGCTGCTGCAACAATAACTGCTCACTGATCTGAACTAGGGGTGTGCCCGAATACAAATATGTTATTCAGCAAAGCACAAATAGTGTGTTTTTTTACGAATATTTGTTTCATCTAAATATTTTTAAAAAATATTTGTTCTTGGGAAGAAAAAATAAACATGTCAAATACCAGCACGCAGGTTGGTTACATCACTATCTCAGTGTCTCTCCTCTGCTCTGCTGTTACGTCTATCTATGATCTGGGAGACTCCAGTTTGAGACCCGGTGTGGGGACCTCCTTTGTAAGGTAGTTTATTTATGAACATTTATTGTAACACTTTAATTTTCTAAAATTAAAAGCATAATAAAAACATGATTTTTAAGCCTCTTTCCACTTACAAATACAAATAATTTTGCTGCCTCAACAAATACAGATACAAATACAAATACTGGGCCCTCTGCACATCCCTAATCTGAGCTCAATGTGAAAGCAAAACTGTTTATCAAGAACTGCAGTAGAAAAATATAGATTTGATGAGTTACTGAATCAAAGTTTATTATCACACCTGCAGGAAGAGAAGATTGAACCAGAATGGTCACTGCAGTCTTTGCAAAAAAAAAGAAGATGCATGATTGTATGAGAGGATGTAAGGGAGAGAGAATACATGAAGGAAATAAAAGTTAGGTGGAAGTTTCTACTACAGCTAAAAGTTTTTGATTTGTAAACAAAACTTTTGTATTCTCAAACAGAAGTTTTTTTTAGGTTTTTTTTTCAGGTTAGTAATATAGAAAACTGTAATCATGTAAAAAAAAATCTGTTTCCCCCTTTAGGCATAAATTATATGAAAATGTATTGCTGAAATGTAAATATAATGGACAAATTAAGGGAAATTATTTTTGCACTTGTGACAGTTTCAGCGAGTCATACAACTGAATGGTTGAGTACAACCACAGCACTGGGAGACTGTAGATATGTGACATTAGTATGACTTCAGAAGATGAAATACTATTAAAATGTATGTGATCCATTTTAAGTTCATGGAAAATGTTAAGGGATAAAAGCAAAGCTGTTGTTTTATGGGTACACATTAACAACCTCAACGCATAACTTTTAAATGTAAAGATAATTGCTGATTAAGACAGAAACAAAGTGAGGCTAAATAAAGACTCAACTCCAAAATATGACATTTCTTCCTTCATGCATTTCAATCTGTATTCATTCACACTTTGAAAGCTACATGCAATTGGTTCATTTCTATACAATAATTCTGTTATCGCTTTCGCAGTTTCAAAGCTTTTACAGATTCTATGTATAACTCAAAGAGCAGACAGGACTATCACTGTTAAGACTGTTTGCAGACAGTTCATTCTAAGAAATTAGATATTAAAAAAGCAGCAACACTACGCTGCAGTAGCAGAAAATGAGCAGCAGATGGCGGTAAAGAACTGTAAAATTCAGCAGCAGCATCTCTGCATTGGACCTCTGGAATATATACTATATTTTTTTTTGCTATATTATACTATATGCTATTTTTCCATTTATTAAGTCGATTTGACACAGATAAGGCACATTAACAGACATTCCTGGTAATGTGTCAATGTGTAATGTATCTTCTATGTAATGGTCTACAACTTAAACACTGAAACATTAAGAACATTTTAGAAAATTCACAGTGTTACAATATGAGCATTAAAATAAAAGTCATCCCAGTTAAAATTTCAGATAAATGCCTAAGTCCAATTGCATGTTAAATGTTTGTTCTAACTATGTGTTGTGTCTGTCCTGCATTCACATTGACACAATGATGAAGTATACTATACAAAGCAAGCTTTAAATGGCATTATGCAGACTAAAATCGCACACACACTGTTGTTCCACACTGCAATGCTCAATGGAAACCGAAGCTGTTCACAGAAATAAAAAGGAAAAAAAAAATGTGACTGTTGGTATTGATGATGGTGCCAATGACATCTCAGGAAATTAAAAGTTTTAAAATTTTGGGAATTCTGTGAAGCTTTTAAATGTGCAATTAGCAGTAGTGTTTGAAGACTGACTTCTACCACGAACACCTCAGAACAAAACTACATCACACAAAACTACGGACAGGTGACAAATAAAAGGAAAAACTGGTCCAGGTCTGAATGCTGGACCCCTACAGTGAGGGGATCTGGTGGCTCTAGTATGCTGTGGGGGGCTATTCGCCGGCATGGTTTGGGTCCACTTGTCCTCTTAGAGGGAAGGGTCACTGCTAATCAATACAAAGTTGTTGTGAGTGATCACTTTTATCCTATGATGAAACATTTCTATCCTGATGGGAGTGGTCTCTTCCAGGATGACAATGCCCCCATCCATAGGGCACGAGGGGTCACTGAATGGTTTCATGAGTATGAAAATGATGTGAATCATATGCTATGACCTTCACAGTCACCAGATCTCAACCCAGCTGAACATCTATGGGAGATTTTGGACTGACGTGTTAGACAACGCTCTCCACCACCATCATTAAAACACCAAAAGAGGGAATATCTTTTGGAAGAATGATTTTCATCTCCCCAGTAGAGATCAGAGACTGTAGAATCAATAACAAGGTGTATTTATGCTGTTCTGGCAGCACATGGAGGCCCAACATCTTACTAAGACACTTTATTTTGTTTTTTCCTTTAATTTGTCCCCCATTTATATGTGTCTTGTACAATACCTTCCAAAACTGGGCTGTGAAAACACTAGCATGTAGTGTATACTCGATAGTAGGCTGACATAGTTTTTCAGTTGTTAGCACTGTTGTCTCACAGCAAGAAAGTCCTGCAAAAGCCCCAAAAGCCCCAGATTGGTTATCACCTAATCTTGTGTCAAAATCTAGTTTTAAGACCTTCATTATTTTAGTTTATATTGTGAGTTCATGTGGTGAATTTTCTAAACCCTTATATACTGTTCATATTCTGACCGAATTTTGAACCACAATTGTATTTGGCATTCATAAATACTGTATCAGTCATTAATAAATGGTTGATTAATCCTTCATTCATCTTTCAGAGAGCAGGGTGAGAGTGTATTCTTTAGGTTTGTTTGTGAAGAAAAAAAAAACTATTTTGGACGGTCTGAAAGCAGGACTGGCATAACTCTTTAAACCAGTCAAACATGAGATATGTAGTAGTAATAAGGTAACTGGGCTTTCTGTGTGCGTTTGAATATCAAAGTTTTCTTTTTTAAAACTTTGTTGTAAGCAATAAGCCAAAACAGTTACTAAGAGCTGTAAACTGTTGCATGTTTGGAGCTCAGGGGACTACACTGCCCTCTAATGGCCCACCAGTTTCATCACTGTGTGCTACGGTTGCCACAACAGCCAGTAATGAGTGTTAATGCTTCTGAAACCAATGCAATCATTAATGAGGTCCACTGTGAGCTGATTCCTGACAAAACACTTATCAACAGTTTCTGATGGTAATTAACCCTCTGGGAGCAAAGAGCAATAGATGTTTATCAGTGATTACAGGAGGCGGTAATGAAAGCTCCTGGGATCCACAAGGACTCACCTCACTATCACTGACTGATGATCCACAGAAAGAAAATCAAAAAAATTACTGGCCAGATATGTTGGAAATGTTGGTGACATTTCCTCTAGTGCCATCATTTTCCATTTACACAACACAAACACAAGAAATATCAATGACTCCATGACATTTCCCCTACAAAATACTTTGCATAATGCTTCTGTCTGGGAAAGGTTTGTTTTGTTTTGCTTTAATTCCAATTAAGAGTAGTCTTAATGCTATGACATAAAAACTTGTTTTAGAAAACAGTGTTCTTGGTGATTTTCAACATGACAATCCCCCTGCACAAAGACAGCTCCATAAACACATGGTTTTCCCAGGTGTGGAGGAACTTCACTGACCTGCACAGAGCTCTGACCTCAACCCCATCCAACATCAGCCAGGCCTTATCACCCAACATCAGTGTTGGGCTTCACTAATGCTCCTGTGACTGAAGCCACAAATCCCTGCAGCCAGGTTCCAACATCTGGTAGAAATCCTTTCCAGAACACACACTCTTGCAGGTTCAGAGAAAGCTCAGATAATGACCAAGTATGTGAAGGCCTTTTGTCAGGTTGGAGTCTCTCCAGAGAGACCGAGTGGCTCCCTGTCCGATGCCCCCTGAATGCCTCACTGCAGCTTTTAATTCAATTAACCTGCTGGTCAATGAGAGGACACCTGGGAGCTCTGGGGCCACCAGGACACTCATTACAGCCCAGTGATAACAGGAATACAAGAACCAAAACACACATGTACACAGGTTTCAATCCCGACACACAAACGGAGGCAGAAATGCATCCACTTCAAGTGAAAATATTTTTACTTGATTGAAAAAGTCCACTTCATGAAGAATTAGAAGTCTACCAGTAGTGGAGCTAAAACTTTCATCCTGAGGTTGGCACCACAGGGAGATACTCCAGCTGACATCTCCATCCTCAGAGGCTGCTGTCAGCACGGCAAAACAATGAATTCATGATTCTCCATATACAGTAATAAAAGCATAAACCATACAGGTTATATTTGTTAATATGAATAAATGATTCAAAGGAGTGGCTGATTAATATTAATAATATTATTCATCAATCTATGAGAAATATGAAATATGAAATATGTTAAAGTTACTACTTCCTTAAAGTAAGGCCACCTTCATTGTCATGGCTACTATAATAACTATGGAGTTAAGGTTAGGGGATGATCGTAGTTACGCTTTTTAAAAAGCTGTCCCGACTCCATCCACCCTCCTCCTCTGAATGAGGAAATCTGTCCACATATATATACGTCATCTGAACTGCACTACCGCTCCAGCTCATAATTATTACAGCTGCTAGATGATCTGTCACTCAAACGTAACTACAGGTCGTATTTTGGCGACTGACATTACGACCTGTTGTGTCGTTTTGTTTTGGGAGAACAGATTCAAACATTGAGTGCTAAACAGGAGGTACTGTGTCCTTTGTGTAGCAAGGTGAAAAGTAAGGGTGTGGGGATCAGGGTGGTGATAGACGTGTCGGACTTTAATGCTAGAGATTAGAGCTTCTGTTGAGTAAAGAGTATTTTTCTTCATTTGGCGAAGCTCAGATATCCTTCCACTTCCAGCCCCTGTGCTAAGCTAACTGTTACATCCCCAGTCTAGGGGAAACCTGGACCTAACATGTTTAGAGCCCTCGCTCTTCCCAATCCCAAGAATGGTTAGCCTGTCAACCATCAAAATTCACTGTAGCAGTTTATTTTATAGACTTCGGAGTTGAGCAATGCCCAAAAACAACAAACAAAAGTAAACCAAACCCCCACCCTAAACTTCCCTAACGAAAAATAAAATAGAAACAAAAGACAGAGTATAACCTAACTCCTAATCAAGAAAAAAAGGAGAAAAAGTTTACGCAAAAAAAGGGCTTCTCACTCCTACTAACTACGACTGCCACCCAAATTAGTGCAACTATTTATAATGTAAATGTACACCCTGGAGCAGTCTGTCTACCGAACACACAAAACTCATGATAACCCTGCATGTAACTCTTGGTAAGACAAAAGCAAACAAGCTGATTGTCGTTATCGAATTTCTAATTGTAATCCTTTACACTACATTACTCTAACAACTTAACTCAGTAATGAGGTACTGTCCAAAACTGTCACTGAAACAGACACCTTCTCCCATTGAAGCTTATTCAGCGAAGTTTCAGGCGCAGGACCACACTTCCTTCATAGGGTCCTGAGGGGGTCCGTTGTTGCCCAGGTGCTACGGCAGATTCCCCATAAGCTTCCCCACAATTCAGTCAGAAACTGGAAGAACTATGCACATCAGACGCATCTTGTTGATGGTATGGTCCTTGCTAGTGAATACCTCATTATCTACTTCACAACTGTCGGAGTTAGATACAAAAGTTTGAACTAAATCTATTGTCCTTATGAATATAACTGGATCAACTTTTCAGCTGCTTACAGTTCAGCTGTGTAGCAAAATATTTTTTAGAGACTGTAATCTCAAGTAAAACGAGACAATAGTTTATAAATGACTTACATTTACGTTTAAGTGACAGAGGCCCTCTAGTGACCACAAGAAGTATGACCGGAGCAAGGGACAAAATCAGATGGCGTCAGTATTTAGCGACAAAGTCCGAAGTTGGGAGGCTCAACAAAACTGAGGACTTTGCCATGGGAGACCACTGTTCATTTCCCGTTTCTAACCGCGAGTCAAGACTGTCTTTTAAAAATCATGATAACAGGCTTTGCCTTACCTTAAGGGCTGGGTTGCACCAACAAGGATTCATTTTTGAACCCGAACCGGAAACCGGAGGGTTTACTACTCTATCAATGTGTAAGTGGTGTGTGATAAATCCAAGATAATCAACATCATGGCATGTTGGCCAGCACATGACATATGACACATCTTTGACAATGGTGAGCTCTGTGTCTTACTGGAGAGCGAAACATATGAAGGTTTTCTCTTCGGGGATAATGGTCATCCATGCCGCTCATACCCCATGACTTCACTTTTGACCCCCCAAACACCAGCAGAGAGAAGGTACAACTCCTGTCAGATCACAGCAAGACGATTGATAGTCTTTGGAGTATGGAAAAGAAGATTCCCTGGCAGAGATGGATTAGAAATGTGTCATTCTGCAGTCATATGGTCACATGATGTATTTGGTTGTTTAATTTGTAGGACTTATTGGGCCTAGGCATTAATGCACTGACCAAGGACCCCATTGTCATTTCCCCTCATTTCCAGCTTGAAACTTGAGCTGCAGGAGATTGTTTAGGGTGGGGCTGATGCTGCGATGGTAAAACTGACTGTGGGCAGGGATCAGTGTTACGTGATTGACACTCAGAACACAAAGTAAATTTATATAAAGCTCAACACACTTTCTTCATCAAGTCAGAGCATCATCAGTGCTCTGACGAGAACCTTTACTGTGTTGTGATCATTACCTTTTCATCTGTTTGATGAAACATTGAGTTGAGACTGTCTATTCATTAAGTGTCATTAAGTTTTACTGCAGGTGACACTGTGTGATACATTTAAACTCTGAAATTATAAGCACTTTTCCTGATGCCTGAATAGTAACTTATTTAATGGTTTTGATATACATGTCTTTTACAGAACTGTACAGCCTTGGATGGAGAACGTAACACTGGTAACGCCTCTGAAACAACCTATTGTGTTCGAGTTGGAGGGCTTCTTTGTACCACCAGGCTACAGCTCTTTGCTGTTCTTCCTGGCTCTGTTTAACTACATGGTGGTACTGTTGGGGAATGGTGTGGTGTTGTGTGTCATTGTCATAGATAAGAACCTGCATAGACCCATGTTCCTACTGGTTTGTAACCTGGTAGTCTGTGACCTGCTGGGGGCCACAGCGGTGTTGCCTCGCCTCATGATGCACTTCTTGACCGGGCAGAAGAGGATCCCCTACATCCTCGCCATCGCCCAGGCCTTCTGTGTGCACACCTATGGTGTTGCAGTGCAGACTATTTTGGGTGCGATGGCTTATGACAGGTATAGAAAGGCACCAGTACTTAAACCAACTAAAGCTTTCTTTAATCTTTCCTCATGTTTATACTAGCCATCTAAAGATCACTTCCTAATGCACTGTGAGTTTAAATAAGCAAAAATGTATTAAAATGATATGATGTGTATATATACGAGGCTTCAGTCATCCAAATTAGCCAAATCAAGTGTATATCTTTCAAAGTTAGTCATTTTTGTTGTTTGTTACTATCTGTCCACTCCTGCTCTAACAGGAAAAACTCAAGAGAAACACAAAGAGATAATTTCATCCCAAAAACCCTGTAACTTTGGAAAATATACACTTAATTTGACTAACTCAGACTGCTGAAGCAGATAAATGTTTGAATACATTTTTACACAAAAAGTGCATTAGAAAGGGATCTTTTAATGGTAAGTATGAACATGGGAAATGATTACAGCAAGAAAAACCTTGTCCAATGTACATATGGACACCAGATTGTTGTTTTAAGACTTGGAAAAGGTGAACCTATCCTTTCAGAGAATTAATCACAGATCGAAGCTATACTTTTACTGTTATGCATGAATAGTACAGTTTCTGTTTCCAAATGCTCAGTTTAAAGGAGAATTCAGATGTCTACTGTCATGTCATACTAGATGTTTTTTGATGCTGTTGGTTTGTTACCTTGAAATGAGCTGTGAAAGGTTTTCATTGTGCAGCAGGAGGAGAGGTTTAGATCAAGTCTATACTTTAGTTTCTGAGAAGTTAGGATTTTCCTGGCCAACTATATGACACATCTTGAGATTTTGTAAAATGAAACTTGAGTTGAAACAATTAACTTTTATTTATAAGTTGTCTTTTATCCTAAATAATTAATTTATATTTTTAGTCTTTGCATAAAAACAGTTTTCTGTGTATCCCTTTCCTTTTGTAAAGCCTTCCTCCACCAGTCTGGCAACCTTCTTTGTTGATTTTGCATCCATTATTTTAAAAAGTGTAATTAGGTTTATATGTTTGTGTGTGAAAGAAACCTTAAATTTAATTAATAATGCATAAATGCTGCTCTCCCTTTGCAGGTACATTGCTGTGTGTGAACCGCTCAGGTATCACGCCATCATGACATCAGCTCGACTGCACTTCTGCTGCGCCCTGGCCTGGCTCATCGCTCTGCTGTGTATTGCTGTACTTTTTGCCTTCCACATGAACACACAGCTGTGTGGCAACATCATCCGGCACGTCTACTGCAGCAACCGCTCAATCCTGAACCTGGCCTGCAGTCCCACCCTCTCAAATAACATCTATGGTTAGTACATTGGTGAGAATAAAGCTACAGATCATGTGATGAGACCATTTAAACAGAGTCACAGTATAGTCTTGGTTCATGTTCAAGGGTAGTTTTTAACAGAACAAATTGCCATTTGTGAGCAGTAGTTCTGTAAGGTCAGCTGAGTGTATAATAAAACACATATATTTAATATTTAATCGTTTAAATGAGAGGTCCTTGCAGCAATAACTGTCCTGTTACTAGAGGACAAAATGAGTTAAATGGTTTACATGATACTTGTTAATTGTGATTTTCTAAAATGTTTTTCTAGGTCTGTCCATGACCTGGTCCTTGAGTACAGGCGTCTTCCTCATCATTGCTTTTTCCTACATCAGAATCCTGCATGCTTCCGTTAAACAAGGCCGATCTGACAGTGGCGCTCGAAGCAAGGCCTTTCAGACATGCGCACCGCACCTTGTTGTGTATCTGCTCTTTGAAATTGCTTCAGTGATCATAATTGTGAGTCACCGGTTCCCCTCACTCTCCCAAAACATCAAGAAGTTCTTTAGCATCCTATTTGTCATCATTCCACCAGCCATCAACCCCATCATCTACGGACTGGTCAGTAAAGAGTTACGTGGCAGCATCATCAAGCATTTTACCAGTCAAGCCTGTCGCAAAAAATGAGAGGGGTCAACTTTTTCAGATCATTATATTCTATTTATATATTCTATATTCATTATATATATAGTGTAGAATTTTTAAAGCCTGTTTTCAATAACTTAGTACATCCCCTTGTGGTCTGAGGTGCATACCATATAATCACTGTGTTCTGGTTCAGGACCTTTGCTGCATGTCATCCCCCTTTCTCTCTGCCCTCATCTGTCTGTATCTACTTTCAACTATATGAAAAATAAATATTAGTGCAATATCTTTGTTTTCATTTGTCAGCCTGATATTAAATACAAATAATGAGGGATGGAAAGACTACTGCAGAGTGAAGAAAAAAGAAGAAAAAAATATTTCTCATTCCAGTTGTCTAACAGTTGACAACGTACTTGGAAAGTTACCAATTCTCCAACTTTTTCAAGGTTTCACCTCCTACTGTTCTGAATCACATCTTCAAACTAGCATAATGCAAGCTCTCCACCAGCATGGCAGAAAGCAAGAAGACTAAGACAAAAGCAAGCAGCAGCCCAAAAGAAACAGCATTGAGTCTCAGATAAGATACTGTTTTAAAGTTTCTGTCTGTCCACCCAGAGGGTACATCCTAGCTAATCCCAGGGGTTGCAGAGTTCTGGGAGGGCAGAGTCAGTCCCCTCCTGTCCACAGACAGGCAGGTACAGTTCCTGAATAGGGTTACTCCATTAATCAAAGTATTTACAATTTAACAATTGCATGATTCCTAATTTTGCAATTTCGATAGTAGCTTTAGCATTCTGAAGGTGAAACAAGCAGAATGGTACAAACATGATAGTGTTATCATGGATGATGGGATTATTTTAGTGGTACATTTCTTGGCTTAAAGGCAGTGGAATAAAAGTCTGAAGTACATAACAATACATATTGTGATATACACAAATCAACGTCAACATTGTTGGGCATCAACCATGGGGTTACACAAAAAAAAGGCCTACATGTAAACTCTGAGGCCTGGCCACGAGGCCATGTCCTTCCTTTGTTCCCTTGAAACAAAGGAACAGCGCCAAAATGCTGCTCACAAACTCCATTTCCAATGATGCTTTGCAAAGTTCGCACCTAGGTGCTAAACAGGAAATGGTCTCAACAAACAGTCCCTCATTGGCAGAGACGCTCCTGCACAGAGGAGCGTCATGATGACACAGCCGTGACATCACCGCCCCTTTAAAACTGAATGCACACAGATGAAAAATGCCTTCCAAGTTGAACTGAGCTGGGGGGAAGTGAATTGAGCGGGGGGGGGGAGTTCTGTCCCTCCATGAGCCAGCTTCACTAAAAGGAGGTAACCTCGTATACATGTTTTTCCCCCATCGCCTGGAAGACTCTCCCCTCGCTGGACAAGACAAGACTTTGCCTGTGTTCAACCGAACACCATTACTGGGTCTGAGAGAGACCACTGCTGCAACTAGTGCTCTCATTTCCCTGCAGAGGGAAGAAAAGGATTTCTTCAGGAAGACGTGGATAACTTCTCTGCTCCGCTCTTCAGCCAAGTCGACTCCGCTGCTTTCTCCGCCACACCACTGAGAATCAGCTGCCGTGAGACCCGCCTCTTACACTTTCTGCATCCTTTTTTGTCTTTGTTTCCATGTTTTTCCAACAAGCTTTGAGTTGAGCAACGTCTCTTCTTTCTTTCACTCCAGTTGTTCCATTAAAACATTCTTCCAGCTGCTGCCAGACAGTCTCTTTCCTCCTTATTGAGCTATTTTCCATTTTTTTTACTTTTTATTACTTGGCCATATTGCTCCCTTAATTCGGCCAGCAAATTTTCTCAAAGGTAGAGAACTTAGAGTTTCTCTGCCAAGCCGTCATGAGTAGGCTAACTAACCGTTTAGCTAGCTAGCAAACAATGTAATGTTTTGTTAAGGAATACAGAGCAGCTGAATGTTAATGGTTTCCCCCTCTTTTATACACACTAGGTCCCGAAAGCACACAACTGTATTTATTTTTATTTATTTTTCGGGATTTACTCATTTTAAACCTAGTTTTATCTGATTAGAACTTATCTTAGATTAAATTCAACTTTATTGGTGCAACCTAGCTAAGTAAGTAGTAACCTCAACCCAAACCACTTGGGTTGATTGGGATGTTTCTCTAACCTTAACGAAGTGATCATTTTAACCCAAACCATAATCTTTCCCTAAACTTAACCAAGTGGTTTTTGTGCCTAAACCTAACCAGACCTTAACCACAACGTTGTCACATCAAAAACTACCATTATTATTTAACAGTGATTTGTAACAGTTTTGGCAAGCACAGACAAATTATGTTGTCCTGCTGGTTACTGCCGATAGGGGTGCAAGATTAGAAATGTGTCACTCTGAAGTCACATTGTCACATGACCTATTTCGTTGTTTAATTTGTAGGACTTATTGGGCCTAGGCATCAATGCACTGACCAAGGACCCCATTATTATTTCCCCTCATTTCCTGGCATCTCTATACTTTCATGGTCTACCAAGACAAGGCCTCTATCTTCAAATCAGAACTGAGCAGTAAAATGCAGAAGATGAAAGAATATCTACTAAACATGCAACAACAGTGCTGTCATGCCTTAAGCCGCTGAAACAACTTCCTGAAATGGCTGCATGTGACAGAGTTTACTTCCCCTGCAGGCAGGAATAACCTCACTTCATTACTATAAAGATGGTCATTCGTTCCCATATAATCACTCAGGTGGTAAGAGGATATTCTGCAAAACATTTTAAAACCAAATCCACTGACTTCTGTGGAAATAAATGACATATTCCCAGGAAGTATTCATTATTCATAAAATCACAGCCAAAACTAAGTGCCAGCTTGAAACTTAAGCCACAGGAGATTGTTTAGGGCGGGGCTTATGCAGCGATGGTAAAACTGACTGTGGGCAGGGATCAGTGTTATGTGACTGACACTCAGAACACAAGGTAAATGTATATAAAGCTCAACACACTTTCTTCAACAAGTCAGAGCATCATCAATGCTCTGACGAGAAAACCAGAGGGCAGTGCAGAACACTTCAGGCTTTGTACAAGAACCTTTACTGTGTTGTGATCATTACCTTTTGCTCTTTTCATCTGTTTGATGAAACATTGAGTTGAGACTGTCTGTTCATTAAGTGTCATTAAGTTTTACTGCAGGTGACACTGTGTGATACATTTAAACTCTGAAATTATAAGCACTTTTCCTGATGCCTGAATAGTAACTTATTTAATGGTTTTGATATACATGTCTTATACAGAACTGTACAGCCTTGGATGGAGAACGAAACAATGGTAACGCCTCTGAAACAACCTATTGTGTTCGAGCTGGAGGGCTTCTTTGTACCACCAGGCTACAGCTCTTTGCTGTTCTTCCTGGCTCTGTTTAACTACATGGTGGTGCTGTTGGGGAATGGTGTGGTGTTGTGTGTCATTGTCATAGATAAGAACTTGCATAGACCCATGTTCATATTGGTTTGTAACCTGGTAGTCTGTGACCTGCTGGGGGCCACAGCGGTGCTGCCTCGCCTCATGATGCACTTCTTGACCGGGCAGAAGAGGATCGTCTACACCCTCGCCATCGCCCAGGCCTTCTGTGTGCACACGTATGGTGCTGCAGTGCAGACTATTTTGGGTGCGATGGCTTATGACAGGTATAGAAACGGACCAGCACTTTAAATGATACACTCAGTGTTTTTAAAACTGTAGGCAGGTGCACATGTGAACATTAAACCAATGTAAGCTTCCTTTAATCTTTCCTCCTGTTCATACATTACAAGATCACTTCCTAATGCACTGTGAGTTTAAGTAAGCAAAAATGTATTAAAATGATATGATGTATATATATGAGGCTTCAGTCATCCAAATTAGCCAAATCAAGTGGATATCTTTCAAAGTTAGTCATTTTTGTACAAAATTCCTTCTTTTTTGTTACTATCTGTCCACTCCTGCTCTAACAGGAAAAACTCAAGAGAAACACAAAGAGATAATTTCATCCCAAAAACCCTGTAATCTTGACACATCTTGTGATTTTGTAAAATGAAACTTGAGTTGAAACAATTAACTTTTATTTATAAGTTGTCTTTTATCCTAAATAATTAATTTATATTTTTAGTCTTTGCATAAAAACAGTTTTCTGTGTATCCCTTTCCTTTTGTAAAGCCTTCCTCCACCAGTCTGGCAACCTTCTTTGTTGATTTTGCATCCATTATTTTAAAAAGTGTAATTAGGTTTATATGTTTGTGTGTGAAAGAAACCTTAAATTTAATTAATAATGCATAAATGCTGCTCTCCCTTTGCAGGTACATTGCTGTGTGTGAACCGCTCAGGTATCACACCATCATGACATCAGCTCGACTGCACTTCTGCTGCGCCCTGGCCTGGCTCATCGCTCTGCTGTGTATTGCTGTACTTTTTGCCTTCCACATGAACACACAGCTGTGTGGCAACATCATCCGGCACGTCTACTGCAGCAACCGCTCAATCCTGAGCCTGGCCTGCGGTCCCACCCTCTCAAATAACATCTATGGTTAGTACATTGGTGAGAATAAAGCTACAGATCTACAGCAAAACATGTGGTTTTGGTGGTGTGTCAGGCAGTGTTGGCTGTAGTTAACTTCTCTTTACTCAGTTATTAAGTCATTTTACCCACATTTAGTGCAGTTTCTCTTTAAACTTTTCTTCCTCCACAAACAATACTAGTGTAAAGCAAAGTACAACTTCACACTATAACCGATCAGTTTGTATTCTAATCATGTGATGAGACTATTTAAACAGAGTCACAGTATAGTCTTGGTTCATGTTCAAGGGTAGTTTTTAACAAAACAAATTGCCGTTTGTGAGCTGTAGTTCTGTAAGGTCAGCTGAGTGTATAATAAAACACATATATTTAATATTTAATTGTTTAAATGAGAGGTCCTTGCAGCAATAACTGTCCTGTTACTAGAGGACAAAATGAGTTAAATGGATGATAGAAGGTTTACGTGATACTTGTTAATTGTGATTTTCTAAAATGTTTTTCTAGGTCTGTCCATGACCTGGTCCTTGAGTACAGGTGTCTTCCTCATCATTGCTTTTTCCTACATCAGGATCCTGCATGCTTCCGTTAAACAAGGCCGATCTGACAGTGGCGCCCGAAGCAAGGCCTTTCAGACATGCGCACCGCACCTTGTTGTGTATCTGCTCTTCGAAATTGCTTCAGTGATCATAATTGTGAGTCACCGGTTCCCCTCAGTCTCCCAAAACATCAAGAAGTTCTTTAGCATCATGGTTGTCATCATTCCACCAGCCATCAACCCCATCATCTACGGACTGGTCAGTAAAGAGTTACGTGGCAGCATCATCAAGCATTTTACCAGTCAAGCCTGTCGCAAAAAATGAGAGGGGTCAACTTCTTCAGATCATTATATTCTATTTATATATTCTATATTCATTATATATATAGATATGTGTAGAATTTTTAAAGCCTGTTTCCAATAACTTAGTACATCTCATTGTGATCTGAGGTGCATACCATATAATCACTGTTCTGGTTCAGGACCTTTGCTGCGTGTCATCCCCCTTTCTCTCTGTCCTCGTCTGTCTGTATCTACTTTCAACTATATGAAAAATAAATATTAGTGCAATATCTTTGTTTTCATTTGTCAGCCTGATATTGAATACAAATAATGAGGGATGGAAAGACTACTGCAGAGTGAAGAAAAAAGAAGAATAGAAGACAAATATTTCTCATTCCAGTTGTCCAACAGTTGACACTGTACTTGGAAAGGTACCAATTTGCCAACTTTTTCAAAATAAAGATGATGAGTGATGGACAATATGTGTCTATATCCAAATTAAAATAAAGCCACTTTACTGGAACATAATGGAAGATGAACATGTTCAGGCTGTCAAACAGAACATGGATGAATGAATTAGTCTGGAAAAAAATTATTAAAAGTCATAGTTACCAGTGAGTGCTGAAACAAAAATGTCTGTGGATTATCTTGGTGTAATCCAAGGTGTGATACAGAGTTATCATTATTATTATTATTATGATTACAGTTAAATACAGTTTGATTTTTTGTTGTTCAGGTGGATAGAAAACTACACCTATAACAGCTTCACACTTCAGATGGAAGAGTTAGAGGTCGCAAAGGACTCTACATACCCTGTCTTTTTCTTGTTCTTTGTTTCCTACATAGTTATGAATATAGACATTTCTGTTCTGATTTTCATTGACAAAAACCTTCACCAACCTATGTACAGTATCTCCTGTTTTGCAACTTGTCAGTCAGTGACATAATTGAAAGCACTCATGTTGTGCCCTCTTTGCTTGCAGATATCTTGCTAGCTCCCTCTGAGTGACTCTTTAGTTATTATGAGTCAAAGCTTTTACCTCACCGTTGTTCGGTACCACTTCCCACACTGTACTCATGATTATGGCCTTTGATAAATATGTTGCCATTTCCAATCCCTTGCGCTATGCTGCCATAATGACTAAGTGGCATGTTTGAGTTTCCCTCTGTGAATGTGTTACATGTTTGTGGCTTCAACTTCACTGCGCTGCTTTTTACTGCTTGTAGTCAGTGTAGTCAAACGTGTTCATTTCATCAGTGAAAACCATGATGGAAAATATTTGCTGTTGCTGCTGTCTTTTTTGACATTGAAAAAAGATAACTAAATAAAAAGTAAGCTTTCTAACCAAAAACTATGACTATTGTAGTTTGGGCTGAGGGATTATTAGCAACATTACTCCAAATAAAGTAGTAGCTACTTTGGCAGATATGCCAGCATGTTTACAACTTGTCTGATAGTCTGACTCATGCTTGTTCCCTCATTGGACCTTTTTTTTTTAGAAACGTCTCTGTGCTGAGACTTATATAGCAATAAGTATGTTATCATCAATGATAAAACTGACGGCCGGTTAGGGTTAGGGTTAGTTGTCATGGCTATAGAACAAAGTTTTTCTTTAAGGAATAAAATCTAATAGTCAGCCTGACCCATAGCGTCACAATAGCTACATTTATGGGAAATAAATATGCCAGGCCCCTCTGAGAATCATCACTTTATTGTGGTGGAGGGGTTTGCGTGTCCCTGTGACCCCGGGGTCTGTGTTGGTGTACTCTCTTATTTTCTGGAGTTGCCCAGGGTGAGAGGCGCCCAGCGGGTGTTGGGATACTCACAGGTGAATATCTAAGTAGCTGAGTGCTGTAGTTTTGGAGTTTTCCCTGCGGAGCGAGAGGGTTGCCTCCTTGCAATTATGTGTCACTGGGTGGAAGGCTCTAACTGTTGTTTGTGTGTATCTGGCCTTCTTGGGGTCTCTGGGTGGAGCCCTGTATGGGGTCCTGGATGGGGCACAGCCTGGAGACTCCATAGTTCTGTTGGGGAAATTCAACATTCATGTGGACAAAAATGGAGAATTCTGGAGGAGGAGGGATGAAGGGAATCACTGGATTTAATTCATCAGGTCCAGCTGTGGAGGGGAGCCATGAACTAGCCAATGAGCTAAACCTGTACTTTAACAGATTTGACTCAACCGCCACCATCGGGAGATCAGCAGGATATGTCTCCACTAACACCCCAATCCACAAATCCTCTGCCCCTATCCATTACTCAGTTGCTGTCCTTCCCTTTCCTTTTCCATGCCCCACCACAGCTGCTGCGGAGAATAGTGCAGGAGGCAGAACCACTTCAACACCCCTCTCAACGGAGACAACCTCACCACAAACACTGCACATGATTAAAAAAACCCTCTCTGTTTCCAATCTATGATTCATCTTCTGACACACCCTACAGGACCCCAGCTAGCTGCACAAAAACTTCCAGATCATTTCACTGTCGAATTTCACAATAAAGGCCCTTTCAAAATATCACACTCCAAAATATATGCTAGCAAGCTGGGGTCCTCACAGAAACCTGTCTTGTAAATACTTTTTTTTGTTATTGGTTTTTTTCCACCTCTGCACTGTAAATATTTTTGCCACTCTTGTTTGGGAACTTGGTGTGAATAAAAAAATCACCACACTGAAGTTTTCTCGTCGTCTGAGCCATCATTGGTACCTCCTTGAAGCAAACCCGCGTACATATATACATATCTAGTCTAAGTTACTTTTTTAAGAAAAGATGAGTGGGATGTAAATGCCTCCGTCGTTCTTAATTGTTTGTTGATGTACCTATCTCAATTTCTCTATTACTTTACGAGTAAATCATCCATATTTATTGAATAATGCACTGCATTTTTACCCCCTGATCTACCTGTAGTGGTTTTGGATTAGCCTTACACCTTAACTTTAACCTTAAAGCAGGATAATTTAGACTGCTCATGAAGGTGAGTGAAAAGTTTTGGTAGAAGGGGGGGTGAACAGAGCGACAAACATTACTGACGTAGTAGTAACTGATTCCCCTGAAAGATGAAATCAGGTCTATAAATGTTGCATCAGAGGAGATCTTGATCAATGCTGGTGGATGTTACCAGCAATGAGCAGGGAGACACAAGAAAGAGAAGAGATTAGAAATTAGAGACACTCAAAGTAAGTATTACTGATCTGCAAGTTTCCTCAAAGTTTTCATACTTGAATTATATAATGTCTGATTAAAGTAAAAATATATGTTTAGAACATTCACACCTTCAGCTTTCATTGTTACTACTTTCATGATTTGTGAAACTACCTCTTATGGAAATTCAGGTGTTGCAGCAGCCCCAAAAGGCACAAACATGTAAAAAAAAATTTAATGTAAAACAATTATGAGAATTATGTGAATTACTTGGCTTGCTGATTGCTGTTTGGATGCAATAGCTAACAGGTGATTTTGGTGAGAGAGAGATAGCAAGCGAGAGAACGACAGCTGAGAGACTAAGTGGGAGAGACAGAAGCCTCTAGTTACTGATTACAGTGACAAACACAAGCAGCACTCTGAATTTCATGAGTTTGTTTTGCCTGTCTGTGTATTTTGGTGCCAAGTGCAGCACGCATGGTGCACAGGTGGGAAGAGAGAAACAGGTATTCCAAGCATACCTGGGGTAATCTGTAATTTTCAGTCATGTGTAGTTTAACAATCAGTACTATGTCTTAACATGATCTCTGATATTTAAATAGTCAGGATGTTAATTGTGACATTTACAGTATTATTTTGTTCTTTCAGGTTAATGGAAAACTACACCTACAACAGCCCCACATTACAGCTGGAGGGGTTAAATGTCTCAAAAGGCTCTGTCTACCCTGTGTTTCTCTTCCTCTTTTTCTCCTACTTGTTTATCATTTTTGCAAATGTTGGCATTGCTGTTCTAGTTTTCACTGACAAGAGCCTTCACCAGCCCATGTATCTCCTTTTCTGGAACCTGTCAGTCAATGACATCCTTGGAAACTCTATCTTAGTGCCCCGTTTGCTTATAGACATGTTGAGGCCTCCCTCTGAACGCCTCATTAATTATTATGTGTGTTTAGTTCAAGCTTTTATCTCACACATGTTTGGTACCACCACTCACACTGTGCTCATGATTATGGCCTTTGATAGATATGTTGCCATCTGCAATCCTCTACGCTATGCTGCCATAATGAACAACAAGATGGTGATCAAGCTGACAGTTTCTGCCTGGGGAGTGGCTTTTGTTTTGGTTGGGATTTTGCTCGGTCTGACCATACGGCTGAACCGATGCAGGACTCTCATCACAAGTCCCTATTGTGACAATGCTGCTCTATTTAGGCTCTCCTGTGAGAGTGTATTCATTAATAATGTGTATGGTCTCACTTTCACTGTCGTCCTGTTTACAGGTTCTATAGGCAGCATTGTTCTCACCTATACTAAGATTACAGTAGTTTGTCTAACTAGTAAGAACAAGTCTTTGAACAGTAAAGCCTTTAAAACCTGCAGCACTCATCTGACTGTTTATCTTATCATGCTGATCAGTGGAATATTAATTATTACTCTTCATCGTTTCCCTCAGTACTCACACTACAGGAAACTCTGTAGCATTTTATTTCATGTCATCCCTGGAGGCCTCAACCCCATTATTTATGGTGTGCAGTCCAAAGAGATACGGAAATTCTTCTCAAAATCGTTCAAGCACAAGAAAGTTTTGCCATCATTGTGAAGAGAATTTCCAGAAGGAATGTATGTATCAAATCAAATAACTATGAACTAAGAGTTCCCTACCATGTACTTCAGTTTGTCACTTGTAAATAAAGCTTAATTTATGTTTGATGCAAGGGTTTAATGGGAGTCCTGCTTAGGTTTTGATATGTAGTTCAGCACTAGACTTCACCCACTGATGGCACCACTGTGTTGTAGGGGTGTGCCCAAATACAAATACATTATTTGGCAAAGCACAAATAGTTTTTTTGTTTGTTTGTTTGTTTTTTACAAATATTTGTTTCATACAAATATTCTAAAAATTATTTGTTTTTGAGAAGAAAAAAAAAACATGTCAAATACCAGTGTGCATCTGTCAGCAGGTCTCAACAAGGGGAGTCATATCCACCTGCTACATGATGCACATTTCTTAATTTTGACATCACTTCCAGAGTTGGGGATGTTCCCCAGAGATAAAGCTGAACTACTAACACATGCAAAGTGCTCCCAAGGGACTCTCCCTAACCTGTTGTTCCCCTTCTCCATTCCACAAAGTTAGGTTGTAAAAAATAGGCAATAAATGAAAAGTTCAAATCAATAATTGCCTTTGAAGTTCTTCCCTACACATTACATGGTGTGCTGTCTCTGTGTTATGGGTGTATAAATAGGAAGAGGTCTGTCTGCAATGAGAAGATGAGTAAAGTTTTAGCTCAGTCGTCTGTGATCTGGGAGACTCCAATTAGAGACCTGGTGTGGGGACCTCCTTCGTAAGCTTGTTTATTCATGAACATTTATTGTAACACTTTAATTTTCTAAAATTAAAAGTGTAATAAAAACAAAAACAGGATTTTTAAGTCTCTTTCCACTTTTATTCAAACACAAATACAAATATTTTTTCTGCCTCAACAAATACAAATACAAATACTGGGCTCTCTGCACATCTCTACTGTATTGAGGCCATATCATGCTTGAATTATCCAGCCCACAGTAACAGTTTCACTTCACTTTGTAATACAGCAACAGTGAGATATGCACATACTTATAACTTGAATTACATCCAGGTAGATGATATTTTTCCTCATGACATTACTGAATAGGAGGCAGCAATACATGTGTTTATGTCATTAAGAAAAACCCTTGAATGACGAGGTGTGTCCAAACTTTTGACTGCTGTACATACAGTATATAGTAAATATAAAGTAAGTAAAGCTGTACACCCATTTGACATCATGTCAACTGCTAAATGTAACATAGAGTTAAATGTTTTTTGCAAGGAAAAAGAAGCACAAACTGCTTTATGTACTTACTTTTCTGGTACTTAGTGTACCAGCATAACATGCTAGTGTGCCCTGTTGTTTTCTGGCCTAAATACATAAGCTTACTTTTTTAAATAAAATATGAGTGATATATAAATCCAGCCTTCATTCTTATTTATTTGTTGATGCACCTATCTCAACTTTTCCATTACTTTCTTCCATCACTGAACATTTGCAAACATACTATATGGGTGAGAATAGTAACTTCCAAATTGGAGTTATTCTACAACATCTATTGAATAATGCACTGCATTTTAAAAGTTCCTCCTGATCACCTGTAGTGGATTTGGAGTTGCCTTACACCTTAAGTTTAATCTTAAAGCAGGATAATTTAGTATGCTCATGAAGGTGAGTGGAAACTTTTGGTAGAAGGGGAGGGTGAACAGGGTGACAAACATCTCTTTGTCTCAGAACAAAAAGTTTGCAGCTTGTTGACAGTTAACAGCCTGACATTATCTGACATAATGCTAACTGATTCCCCTAAAGATAAAATCATGTCTATAAAGGTTGCAACAGAGGAGATCTTGATCAGTGCTGGTGGGTATTACAAGCAATGAGCAGGGAGACACAAGACAGAGAAGAAAAGAGATTGAAACCAGAGACACTCAAAGTAAGTATTACTGGTCTGCAAGATTCCTCACAGTAATTTTCATAAATTGTGATCAAAATAAAAACATATGTTATGCACATCACTCAGAACTGGTTCTTACAATGTGCTGTCTGACCATGTTGGAAATCAAATGTGTTTATAGTTTTTCCAAACGGCTTCACTGAAAGGCGAAGAGGAAAGCTGACCATCACAGAGAGGAGAGGGGGACGATAATAATAATAATAATAATACATGATACTTATGTAGTGCTTTTCAAGAACTCTTCAAGAAATTTTCAAGAGCATCCTACCTGCATGCTAGAGCTAAGTGGTGCACTGCCAAAACTATCCGGATGGAAGTCAAGCACTAGAATTATTGTTCTGCATGTCGGAGTGTGTGGATTATTAAACTATTTTGACAGTAATTGTTTGGGTCAGGGAGCATACCGAACTAAACATCTTGTTACACCCATAATTAACAGTATTATTTTGTTCTTTCAGGTTGATGGAAAACTACACCTACAACAGCCCCACGTTACAGCTGGAAGGGTTAAATGTCTCAAAAGGCTCTGTCTACCCTGTGTTTCTCTTTCTCTTGTTCTCCTACCTGTTTATAATTGTTGCAAATGTTGGCATTGCTTTTATGGTTTTCACTGACAAGAGCCTTCATCAGCCCATGTATCTCCTTTTCTGGAACCTGTCAGTCAATGACATCCTTGGAAACTCTATCTTAGAGCCCCGTTTGCTTGTAGACATGTTGAGGCCTCCCTCTGAACGCATCATCAGTTATTATGAGTGTGTGGTCCAAGCTTTTACCACACATATGTTCAGTACCACCGCTCACACTGTGCTCATGATTATGGCCTTTGATAGATATGTTGCCATCTGCAATCCTCTACGCTATGCTGCCATAATGAGTAACAAAATGTTGATCAAGCTGACAGTTTCTGCCTGGGGAGTGGCCTTTGTTTTGGTTGGGATTCTGCTCGGTCTGACCATACGGCTGAACCGATGCAGGACTCTGATCAGGAGCCCTTATTGTGATAATGCTGCATTGTTTAAACTCTCCTGTGAAAGTGTATTCATTAATAATGTCTATGGCCTCACTTTCACTGTAGTCCTGTTTACAGGTTCTATAGGCAGCATGGTTCTCACCTATACTAAGATTACAGTAGTTTGTCTAACCAGTAAGAACAAGTCTTTGAACAGTAAAGCTTTGAAAACCTGTAGCACTCATCTAGTTGTGTATCTGATTATGCTGTTCAGTGGAATGTCTATCATTACTCTGCATCGCTTTCCTAAATATTCATACAGCAGAAAATTTGTTGCCATTTTGTATCATATCATCCCTGGCAGCCTCAACCCCATTATTTATGGCATGCAGTCCAAAGAGATACGAAGATTTTTGTCAAAGTTGTTTGATTCCAAGAAGGTTTTGCCATCATTTTAAGGAGAATATTCTATGTTTATTTGTACATTTATCAACATAAATAACATAAAATGTGACCCAAGAGTAGCCTTATGTATTCCATGTTCATGAGAATGTCCCATGTTCACAGGTGACCGACATGGGCCTGAATGTAATAGATGTTCATTTATATGTAAAAGTTTGCACTGCCAACCCTCCAGTCACAAGCTCACTTCTCTAACCTTTATGCCACCACTGCATATTAGAAAACAGGCACTGGAAGTGAAATCCTAATTGGAATTCTGATCGGTCTGACCATCTAGCTGAACCAATGCAAGACTCTGATCACAAGTCCCCATAGTGACAATGCTGCTCTATTTAGGCTCTCCTGTGAAAGTATATTAATCATTAATGTCGATGGCCTCATTTTCACTGTAGTCCTGTTTACAGGTTCTATAGGCAGCATGGTTCTCACAGTTTACAGTAGTTTGTCTGAGCACTCATCTAGTTGTTTATCTTATCATGCTGATCAGTGGAATATTAATTATTACTCTTCATCGCTTCCCCCAGTACTCAGATTACAGGAAACTCTGCATGAATGAAGGAGCAGTTGCTTCAATTTGCTGAGCATTATGCCGTGGTCATTGGAGACAAACGTTTCAGGAAGAATGGTCCAGGTATCTTTGGATAATTCGTAATTCATTTGTAATTCAAAAACCAAAAAACGGTAAATCTGTTATTTGTTTCAAAACAAAAAAATGTTTTTGGTGTCCGAATTAAATAATGAAAAACCAATCAAACCTGGCCCGTTTTTGGTTTTTGCCGATTCATTTTACCGTTATTCTTTTTTGGATTGAATATCAAGCAGGTCTGCAGACATTCAGCCAATTCGTTTTTGCGTTTGCAACCAAAAACGGAAGTCATGTGGTTTTTTCCTTTTTTCATTTTAAACCAAAGATGAAAAACTAAATCACGTGATCTATTCCTTTTTTGTTTCCCAACGAAAATCCAGAAAACCAAATTCAAAAGCAATTTTGGTTTAGAAATCAAGTATTTCTTGTCAGTTTTGTACGATAGGCGTTTTGTACGATAGGCTATGGTGGTGTCTTCACCATAGCAACGTTCGCTGAGGATCATGGGTAGGCTAATGTAGCCGCTTCCGCTATCGTAAAAAACTGACAAAAATACTTGATTTCTAAACCAAAATTGCCCGGTCTTTTGAATTTGGTTTTCTGGATTTTCATTGGAAAACAAAAAAGGAATAGATCACGTGATTTCATTTTTCGTTTTTGGTTTAAAATGAAAAAAGGAAAAACCACGTGACTTCAGTTTTTGGTTTCAAACACAAAAACGAATTGGCTTGTTGTTGAGCTTACTCATCCTTGAGTACAGATGATAGCTCTAGCTATTCCAAAACGAAGGCTGTGGTGTTTAAGAAAAGAAGGAAGGATGACTGTCATGTGTTGAAGACATACTGACTAACACGCCTCACATTCCAGTTCACTTTAGTTCATTTTCTTTATTATAATAAATCTTAATTTGCTGACATTTTTGATGTGTCCATTCCGGTTCTTTGTCATGGTCTATGCATATGCACCTTCCCATTCACGTAAATTAGAAAGCATGTCCAAACTTTTAATTGACACTGTATATAGTAAAAATAAAGAAAATAAAGCTAAACACACATTTGGCATCATATTAACCACTAAATGTAGCCTAGAGTTTAATGTTTTTTGCATGGAAAACGAGGCATAAATTGCTTTACTGGTACTTAGTGTACCAACATAGCATGTTAGCATGCCCTGTTGTTTCATAGGCTAAATACAAAGGGTTACTTTTTTTTAAAGAAAAGATGAGTAGGGTAAATATGCATCCATCATTCTTAATTATTTGTTGATGTATCGATCTGAACTTTTCTATTACTTTCTTCTGTTGGGCCTCAAACCATGAGGTCACACAGAGAAAGCCTACATGTAACCTGTGAGGCCTGACCACGAGGTGCTTGTTCCTTTGTTTTCCCCGAGACAAAGGAATAGCGCCAAATATGCTGCTTACAGACAATGGGAGTCCATTGCAAACTTAATTTCCAAGGATGCTTTGCGATTTTCACACCTCAGCCGGGAACAGTCAACATACAGTCTCATTGGCGGAGACGCTCCTGCACAGTGGAGCGTCCTGATGACGCAGCCATGACACCACTGCCCCTTTAAAAACTGAACGTGCCCTGAAGCACATGCCTTTCCCATGTCACTGAGCTAGGGCTCACTTCTGTTCCTCTGTGAGTCAGCTGACTAAAGGGGGTACCCCACGCACGTGTTTTCCGCTCATCGAAGATTCACCTCGTCAGACGAGACGAGACTTCGCCCGTGTTCACCCAAACACATTCCTGGATCCGAGAGAGACCGCTGCTGCAACCAGCGTCGTCAAATTCCCTTGAGACGGAAGAAACGCTTCTTCACCGAGTCGACTCTGCTGTTCTCTCTGCCACGCCGCTGAGAGCCAGCTGCCGTGCTTTTTGCCGACCGTGCGAGAACGGCCACCGCCTACATCCGAGCCCAGGACAAAGCCGGACATAACGACGGACTACACACACACCCTGCTCGCTTTCTGAAGTGACCAAGTAAGAGGCATAAGTCTGGGCAGAGGCAGTGTTAGTTGTGTGTTCTTATCAGCATCAGTTGCTGTTGTATAGCATTTAGCTTTTAGCTTTATTGTTGTTGTTTTGTTGTGTTGTTGACGGACCGCCGAGTCCAGTTTTCCTGCTTTACTCTTAGGAGTATTTCAAGTTTGCTGCCTGTTTAGTTGTGTTCACCACGCTAGACTGTTTTGTGTTTGTCCCGCTCGCTGTGTTTGTGCCATCGTGGGCGAGGAAGTAAGTTGCTTTGTCGGTCAGAAACCAGACAACGTGCGTTACAGACTGCCGTCCGTACACACGCTGTCTGTGGACAAAGGAAGCGCTTCTCTTCCTCTCACGATCACTTTCTCTCCCTCTTTCCTCTCCCTTCCGACCTACACATACACACACACACACACATACACGCACCGACATCTTTTGCACATCTGATGGTCAGATAACGTCGGACAAAGCTTCGCTTTGTCTTTCCTTATCCGCCATCAGACACGTGTGTTTTTCCGAGAAGTCGGTGAGTGCGAGACGCTGTCCACCAGGCGGCGCCATCTTGCTTCTGTCTAACCAAGACACCACCATACTCCTGCCATCCGGTTCTCGCGCGACATGACTTCCTCCCATAGTCACGTCCGCGTCGCAGACTGACGACGTTGTCACGTCAGGCCCCGTTGCCATCTTGTCGCACGCACGCACACACACACGCACGCGCACACACATACACCTGCATGTGTCCAACCCTGTACATAGCTGTTTGTGTTTGTTTGGTAGAATTAGATTTTAGGATAGTTGTTTATTGAATGAAGCATTTGTTAACTTTGTTAATTTTGCTAAGTTTAATAAACACTGTTATATCTTTAAAGGGAAGTTCTTCTGTCATTATTGTGTGTAATATTGTGAAAAGTGGCTGATTGAAGGAGTCAGAGCTCGAATTCAACCCTTCTTTGTTCACCCTTGAATATTGATATCTCTCAGATATTAACGTTCTAGGTGAACTCCCATTTATGAGATTACCTTGTTTGGTTATTGGTCCCGGTTTCCGGGTGGCGCCCCGTATTTGTTAATTCATATTAATAATTCTATTAATTGTCATAATTAGTTAATTATCCTTGATGATTGATAAATTGCAAATAATCAACTGTGTTCCTCACAGATCCAACAGTTGGTGCCCAAATTATTGATTAAGGTTAACAATATCTTATTTTCATAATTCATAATTATCTATGATAATTATGAATTATTATCTATGATAATTATCAATTATTGCTAATAACCAAACGCACTACTGCCCGTCCCAACACTTCCATCACTGAGAATTTCGAAACATGTTATGTAGGTGAGAATAGTAAGTACAATATCTATTGAATAACACACTGCATTTTTCATGTGCCTCCTGATCACTTGTAGTGGTTTTGGATTAGCCTTACACCTTAACTTTAACTTTAAAGCAGGATAATTTAGACTGCTCATGAATTAGAGTGAAAGGTTTTGGTGGAAGGGAGGGTGAACAGGGTGACAAACATTACTGACGTGATGATAACCGATTCCCCTAAAGATAAAATCAAGTCTATAAATGTTGCATCAGAGGAGATCTTGATCAGTGCTGGTGGATGTTACCAGCAATGAGCAGGGAGACACAAGAAAGAGAAGACGAGATTGAAACCAGAGACACTCAGGTATTACTGATCTACAAGTTTACTCACAGTTTTCATATCTTCTCAATTGTGATCGAAGTGAAAACATATGTTGCACATTAACTTCTTCAGCTTTCAGTGTTACCATAATGATTTGAAATACTATGAAAGATTTAATGTGATTTGTAATGGAATATTTATATAATAGTGTGACTTAAAACTATCTCTGATAACTTGATTACCAGTCACATTAACAGTATTATTTTGTTCTTTCAGGTTGATGGAAAACTACACCTACAACAGCCCCACATTACAGCTGGAAGGGTTAAATGTCTCAAAGGATTCTACATACCCTGTGCTTCTCTTTCTCTTTTTCTCTTACCTGTTTATAATTGTTGCAAATGCCGGCATTGCTTTTATTGTTTTTGTCGACAAAACCCTTCACCAGCCCATGTATCTCCTTTTCTGGAACCTGTCAATCAATGATATCCTTGGAAACTCTGTCGTAGTGCCACGTTTACTTACAGACATATTGCAGCCTCCCTCTGAACGCATCATCAGTTATTATGAGTGTGTGGTCCAAGCTTTCATCATACATATGTTCAATACTTCTTCCCACACTCTGCTCATGATTATGGCCTTTGACAGATATGTTGCCATCTGCAATCCTCTACGCTATGCTGCCATAATGACCAACAAAATGTTGATCAAACTGACAGTTTCTGCCTGGGGAGTGGCCTTTGTTTTGGTTGGGATTCTGCTCGGTCTGACCATACGGCTGAACCGATGCAGGACTCTGATGAGGAGCATTTATTGTAATAATGCTGCATTGTTTAAACTCTCCTGTGAAAGTGTATTCATTAATAATGTCTATGGCCTCACTTTCACTGTAGTCCTGTTTACAGGTTCTATAGGCAGCATGGTTCTCACCTATACTAAGATTACAGTAGTCTGTCTAACTAGTAAGAACAAGTCTTTGAACAGTAAAGCACTGAAAACCTGTGGCACTCATCTGGTCGTGTATCTGATTATGCTGCTCAGTGGAATGATTGTCATTATTCTGCATCGATTTCCCCAGTTGTCAGATAGCAAAAAAATTGCTGCCGTTTTGTATCATATCATCCCCGGCAGCCTAAACCCCATTATTTATGGCATGCAGTCCAAAGAGATACGAAGATTTTTGTCAAAGTTGTTTGATTCCAAGAAGGTTTTGCCATCATTTTAAGGAGAATATTCTATGTTTATTTGTACATTCATCAACACAAATAACATAACATGTGACCCAAGAGTAGCCTTATGTATTCCATGTTCATGAGAATGTCCCATGTACACAGGTGACCGACATGGGCCTGAATGTAATAGACGTTCATTTATATGTAAAGGTTCTGCACTGCAGGTTTAAAAAACTCAACATATTGGTTGATGTAACTTAAATATCATTTTCCAATTAATCCCTTAAATCAGGTTTTACAGAATTTTGACCAAGACACTAATAATTAACAATTACCATGTTCTGTCTGGTGGACAAACAATGTTTTTAGTTTACTGCTTATTGTATTACTGACAATATCCTCATATACAACATATCAGAGTCGGTCAGGGTTAGAACAATAAAGTCCTGGATTTAACTTTCAGAATTTTGTCACTGGTGTTTTCACAGTGCATGAACCTTTATTAGGACAGACAGGCATGCCATGCCTGAAATTTAGAAATATTACAAAGAGGTTGGATTTGTAGGGATAAAGGACATCTTTGGGTAAAAAGGGCAAGATGTTCATTGAGGCTCAGGGTGAGAGTGTGACTTTGTGTCCTTTTGATTTTAATAACTTGCAATTACTGCTGTTCAGTGAGAGAGACCCAGATACTGTTTTTGTATTGTTTGAGCATGTCTGTAAAGCTGATCTCACTTGGTGTCATTAGATATGATGGGTTAATCCTGAATGGAGACTTGCACATTTATATTATTAAAAAGAATCTGTGGAGCTTGTAAATCTACTGGACAGTTTTGAACTCAAACAACATGTAAATGAAGCCACTCATCAGCATGGTAACACTTTAGATTTAGTCATAACAAAAGGGTTAAATATTGATAATGTCTCAATATTTGAATGACCTATTTCTGATCATCACTGTGTTCTTTGATGCCAACGTAACCTTAACAAAGACTAAAAGGGTTCAGTTCAGCTATACAGCTGTGACTGCTCTTTAAATGACATGTTTGATCATTTCAACAATGGACTGTCATCTACTTTAAATACTGTTGCTCCAGGTTAAAAATAGATCAACTGGCAGATTCTTCCCATGGTTAAACAATAACTGTCTTAATGAGATCAAGAGAATCTGTCAGGCAGCTGAAAGAAAATGGAGGAAAACTAGGCTCACGGTTCACTGTAATATATACAAAGACGCCATGACTGTCTTTCTTTCCCGATGCCTTCAAAACAGCTGTTGTCAAACCCTTACTACAGAAACCCAACCTAGATGGTAATGCACTGACCAGCTATAGGCTGATATCCAACCTTCCATTCATTAGTAAGATACTTGAAAAGATAGTTCCAGTGCAAATAACCTCCTTTCTTAAAGAAAACAATATCCTGGAGGAATTTCAGTCAGGCTTCAGAACCACAGCACTGAAACTGCTCTTACTAAAATAACCAGTGACCTCAGACTAAACTCTGATGAAAATAAGGTCTCAATTATCATCCTCTTAGACCTAAGAGCAGCATTTGATACGATTCACCAGGATATCCTAATCAATCATCTGGAAAAGCAGGTTGGTCTTTCTGACTGTGTGTTAAACTGGTTCAAGACATACATCAAAGGGAGAAAGTTTTACATCAGTCTTGGAGATTATGTGTCTGAGGAACATGACAACTGCTTTGGGGTTCCACAAGGGAGCTGCCTTGGTCCATTATTATTCTCACTGTACATGCTGCCACTTGGTGACATCAACAGAGAGCACAATGTATGTTTCCATAGTTACACGGATGACACACAACTGTACATCTCCGCTGAACCAAATGATGCTGCAGCTATAAACTCCATTACTACCTGTCTTAAGGCAATAAGTAAATGGATGAGCAATAACTTCTTAAAGTTAAATGACAAAACTGACTTCTAGTTGGCTCCAAAACAAAAAGACAAATGCTTTATAATAATCTGGGGAAATTAATTCCCTGGATTAAATCTGAGGTTACAAGTCTTGGTGTTATTTTAGATTCAGATCTAAGCTTTTTACTTGCCGCCCAAAAAGACCCACTGAGAGACTCCAGCTCATTCAAATCTCTGCATCTCAGGTATTAACCAGAACCAAGAGGAGAGAACACATTAGTCCAGCTGTTCTGCATTGGCTTCCTGTAACATTTAGAATTGACTTTAAGGTCCTCCTCCTTACATACAAAGCCCTTAATGGGTTAGGACCAAGCGGCAACCTCTGTGGCTAAAAAATGAAGCCAATGCAGAAATGCCAAAAACCTGCATTCTATCTAATGGCCATCAGGGGACGACTCTACTGGCTGCAAAAGAAGTCTGATTGTATGGAAGCCTATGAGAAAATGACCCTACTTCTCTCTTGATTTATTACCTCAGTAAACTGTTTCCTAATGAGTTTATGGTCTCAATTGCTACTTTCAAGTCTTCTTCAATACAGCATCATGTTCATTTTGTAAATTATGGCCCCATTTAGAGTAAACTAGACGATAAAGCAGTGTATGCTTTAAGGTGTGGCTATGTTGTGATTGACAAGTCCTTACCACAGTGACAGCGTTGCTTATGTAACGTAACCATGGCATATAGGCGTAGTTGCTGCTATTCTACAGTGTGTTTTCAGTTCACTAAAGTTTATTGTAACATTTTGGTCTGCGTAGTCTCTCGGTGCGAAAAGGTGTCAGAAGCGACAACACAATCTTTGCCACAGGCAGTGAGGAGATCCCCTTATTGGCTAAACAGGCCATCTGAGGCCTAGGGAGGCAATATAGCACAGATCTCTCTGACAAGCACCTGGGCAAGGCAGTACGAAACCAACTCTCAGAAGGCCTGGCTAGAATCAACCAGAGCCAGCTCCCTGGCAAGCACAAGGTGTGGTGCTACAACTTCACCCTGTCTCAGTCTGTTTCGCACTAAAGCACTACTGCACTACTGCACTACTACACTTCTTTTAAAATGTTTTATTTTCCATCATATGTACATTCACATGTTTTTATGTTCATTTTATGTGAAAGCACTTGGTGTGTGTAATTTCTTTTGCTGTAAAGCACTTTGAGCTGCATTTTTTTGTATGTAAGGTGCTATACAAATAAAGTTATTATTATTATTATTATGATTATCATTATTATCTCATACTGCCTTGCTTTGATCTGCTCTGCTGGGACTGTCTTCTTAATTTTCTTCCCAGGTACCAGGGTTTTAGAAGGTGGGTTGGAGAATCAGCGAACCAAGCTGCTATGTGTACAGTATGTGTACGCTGTGTTTTTTTATGTGTTTGTGTTTGTGTGTGTGTTTTGGGTTTTTTTTTTTTTTTTTTTTGATAATAAAGTTTTTTGGGTTTATGTGGGGTTGGTAGTATGCCATTATCCCATTGGGTCTTTATGGGGGGTTGACAGCCCCTACTTAGTCTGCCTGTGTGTTTGTGTGTGTGCGTGTGTGTGTGAGATACTGTCTTTTGCATGTGTATTATTGCTTTATTTATTATGCTATCTTTAAGGTGCCTTAGAAGGTTGATTCCAGTTTACTTATGTTCATTTTCTTATACACGGTTCTATCCAGCTACTTCAAAGACCTCCAGGACTTTACAACAGGTTGGCAGCAGTAGGAAGTAGGACTCGCCATGGGGTGTTCTCCCCCATTCTATTTGTAGCGGCCTTTGAAGTCATCCTCTTCTGAGCAAGGCAGACCGCAGGAGGAATAAAACTGCAGACAGGGCAGAGGTTTCCCCCACTTAGGAGCTACATGGACAATGTCACAGTTGTCCTGTAAACAGCTCCATACACAAAAAGGCTTCTAAAGAGGTTAGACGAACTCATGGCAAGAGCATGAATGAAGATCAAGCCTTCCAAGTCGCGTAGTCTCTCGCTACGAAAAGGTGTCAGAAGCGACAACACGGTCTTTGCTGCAGGTGGTGAGGAGATCCCCTATTGGCTAAACAGGCCATCTGAGGCCTAGGGAGGCAATATAGCACAGATCTCTCTGACAAGCACCTGGGCAAGGCAGTACGAAACCAGCTCTCAGAAGGCCTGGCTAGAATCAACCAGAGTCAGCTCCCTGGCAAGTACAAGGTGTGGTGCTACAACTTTACACTGTACAAAAGGGTGATGAGGCCATTGAAGATGTGCGAAATCGTAATGGACAGATTATACAACTTCTACATCCGAAAATGGCTGGGGCTGCCACGGTACTTCTCTGAGACAGGACTCTCTGGGGAAAACTCACTCCAGCTGCAACATCAGGAGATCGTCGGCAGAATGTATGTGGAATTAGCAGGGCTTGGCTGGGGAGAAGCACCACGTCTCTGGTCCAAAGCCACGAAAAAAGAAAGGAAAGTAATGGTTGTGGAAGAGGTGACAAGGGCAGAGCAAGAGCTCTACAAAATCCAACGAGTGGCACAGGGTCGACAGGGATGCTGGACCACATGGGAGGGCACTCTAAATAGATTGGTCAGCTGGGCCGAACTGTGGAAGATCCAACAAGCCAGACTCAATTTCCTGCTTAGTGCAGTGGCCTGTACACTATCAATGAGAAGATTTCAGATTTGAATTATTTATGTATTATTTATCACTGAGAATTTGGAAACATACTATATGGGTGAGAATAGTAACTTCCAAATTGGAGTAAATCTTTTATCTATTGAATAACACACTGCATTTTTTTTTTGATCACCTGTAGTGGTTTTGAATTAGCCTTACACCTTAACATTAATTTTATAACAGGATGATTTAGACTGCTCATGAAGTTGAGTGAAAAGTTAGAAGAAGGGAGAGAGAAAGGGAGGGTGAACAGGGTGACAAACATTACTGACGTGATGATAACCGATTCCCCTAAAGATAAAATCAAGTCTGTAAATGTTGCATCAGAGGAGATTTTGATCAGTGCTGGTGGACATTACCAGCAATGAGCAGGGAGACACAAAAAAGAGAGGACGAGATTGAAACCAGAGACACTCAGGTATTACTGACCTACAAGTTTCCTCACAGTTTTCATATCTTCTCAATTGTGATCGAAGTGAAAACATATGTTGCACATTAACTTCTTCAGCTTTCAGTGTTACCATAATGATTTGAAATACTATGAAAGATTTAATGTGATTTGTAATGGAATATTTATATAATAGTGTTTATATGTATATAGTTAGCTAATGTTGCACTTATTACTGTGACTTAAAACTATCTCTGATAACTTGATTACCAGTCACATTAACAGTATTATTTTGTTCTTTCAGGTTGATGGAAAACTACACCTACAACAGCCCCACATTACAGTTGGAGGGGTTATATGTCTCAAAGGATTCTACGTACCCTGTGCTTCTCTTTCTCTTTTTCTCCTACCTGTTTATAATTGTTGCAAATGCCGGCATTGCTTTTATTGTTTTCGTCGACAAAACCCTTCACCAGCCCATGTATCTCCTTTTCTGGAACCTGTCAATCAATGACATCCTTGGAAACTCTGTCATAGTGCCCCGTTTACTTTTAAACATGTTGCGGCTTCCCTCTGAACGCATCATCAGTTATTATGAGTGTGTGGTCCAAGCTTTCATCACACATATGTTCAGTACCACTTCTCACACCGTGCTCATGATTATGGCCTTTGACAGATATGTGGCCATCTGCAGTCCCTTACGCTATGCTACCATAATGACCAACAAAATGTTGATCAAGCTGACAGTTTCTGCCTGGGGAGTGGCCTTTGTTTTGGTTGGGATTCTGCTCGGTCTGACCATACGGCTGAACCGATGCAGGACTCTGATCAAGAGCCTTTATTGTAGTAATGCTGCATTGTTTAAACTCTCCTGTGAAAGTGTATTCATTAATAATGTCTATGGCCTCACTTTCACTGTAGTCCTGTTTACATGCTCTATAGGCAGCATGGTTCTCACCTATACTAAGATTACAGTAGTCTGTCTAACTAGTAAGAACAAGTCTTTGAACAGTAAAGCTCTGAAAACCTGTAGCACTCATCTGGTTGTGTATCTGATTTTGCTGCTCAGTGGAATGTCTATCATTACTCTGCATCGCTTTCCCGAGTTGTCAGACACCAGAAAATTTGTTGCCATTTTGTATCATATCATCCCCAGCAGCCTCAACCCCATTATTTATGGCATGCAGTCCAAAGAGATACGAAGATTTTTGTCAAAGTTGTTTGATTCCAAGAAGGTTTTGCCATAATTTTAAGGAGAATATTCTATGTTTATTTGTACATTTATCAACATAAATAACATAACATGTGACCCAAGAGTAGCCTTATGTATTCCATGTTCATGAGAATGTCCCATGTTCACAGGTGACCGACATGGGCCTGAATGTAATAGATGTTCATTTATATGTAAAGGTTTGCACTGCCAACCCTCCAGTCACAAGCTCACTTCTCTAACCTTTATGCCACCACTGCATATTAGAAAACAGGCACTGGAAGTGAAATCCTATTTGGAATTCTGATCGGTCTGACCATCTAGCTGAACCAATGCAAGACTCTGATCACAAGTCCCCATAGTGACAATGCTGCTCTATTTAGGCTCTCCTGTGAAAGTATATTAATCATTAATGTCGATGGCCTCATTTTCACTGTAGTCCTGTTTACAGGTTCTATAGGCAGCATGGTTCTCACAGTTTACAGTAGTTTGTCTGAGCACTCATCTAGTTGTTTATCTTATCATGCTGATCAGTGGAATATTAATTATTACTCTTCATCGCTTCCCCCAGTACTCAGATTACAGGAAACTCTGCATGAATGAAGGAGCAGTTGCTTCAATTTGCTGAGCATTATGCCGTGGTCATTGGAGACAAACGTTTCAGGAAGAATGGTCCAGGTATCTTTGGATAATTCGTAATTCATTTGTAATTCAAAAACCAAAAAACGGTAAATCTGTTATTTGTTTCAAAACAAAAAAATGTTTTTGGTGTCAGAATTAAATAATGAAAAACCAATCAAACCTGGCCCGTTTTTGGTTTTTGCCGATTCATTTTACCGTTATTCTTTTTTGGATTGAATATCGAGCAGGTCTGCAGACATTCAGCCAATTCGTTTTTGCGTTTGCAACCAAAAACGGAAGTCACATAGTTTTTTCCTTTTTTCATTTTAAACCAAAGATGAAAAACTAAATCACGTGATCTATTCCTTTTTTGTTTCCCAACGAAAATCCAGAAAACCAAATTCAAAAGCAATTTTGGTTTAGAAATCAAGTATTTTTTGTCAGTTTTGTACGATAGCGGAAGCGGCTACATTAGCCTACCCATGATCCTCAGCGACCATTGCTATGGTGAGGACGCCAGCGACAGCCTTAACATATAGTCAGTATAACATTATGTAGTACTGCAGATTATTGGTTATGATCGGGATCAACGTACTTTACTGTACATTGAATTGTAAAGAAAATAATGTGTGCTATGGACAAAGAAATGAAGTGTATGAAATATAAGAAAGGTGATGAGAGAATAAATTAAACATAAATAATTAATAAATAATTACGTCATGTAACAGTAGAGGTTGAATAAAATGCACAATCTAAAGTCCAGTTTGATGAAAATTACGAAAGTGAAAGTGTAGGGCTTAAATGAGGGATTTGACGTGTAAAGTTCAGTTTCATAACCCCGCCTTCATCCCGTTTACACACACGCGTGGCTGTCGCTGGCGTCTTCACCATAGCAACGGTCGCTAAGGATCATGGGTAGGCTAATGTAGCCGCTTCCGCTATCGTACAAAACTGACAAAAATACTTGATTTCTAAACCAAAATTGCCCGGTCTTTTGAATTTGGTTTTCTGGATTTTCATTGGAAAACAAAAAAGGAATAGATCACGTGATTTCATTTTTCGTTTTTGGTTTAAAATGAAAAAAGGAAAAACCACGTGACTTCAGTTTTTGGTTTCAAACACAAAAACGAATTGGCTTGTTGTTGAGCTTACTCATCCTTGAGTACAGATGATAGCTCTAGCTATTCCAAAACGAAGGCTGTGGTGTTTAAGAAAAGAAGGAAGGATGACTGTCATGTGTTGAAGACATACTGACTAACACGCCTCACATTCCAGTTCACTTTAGTTCATTTTCTTTATTATGATAAATCTTAATTTGCTGACATTTTTGATGTGTCCATTCCGGTTCTTTGTCATGGTCTATGCATATGCACCTTCCCATTCACTTAAATTAGAAAGCATGTCCAAACTTTTAATTGACACTGTATATAGTAAAAATAAAGAAAATAAAGCTAAACACACATTTGGCATCATATTAACCACTAAATGTAGCCTAGAGTTTAATGTTTTTTGCATGGAAAACGAGGCATAAATTGCTTTACTGGTACTTAGTGTACCAACATAGCATGTTAGCATGCCCTGTTGTTTCATAGGCTAAATACAAAGGGTTACTTTTTTTAAAGAAAAGATGAGTAGGGTAAATATGCATCCATCATTCTTAATTATTTGTTGATGTATCTATCTGAACTTTTCTATTACTTTCTTCTGTTGGGCCTCAAACCATGAGGTCACACAGAGAAGGCCTACATGTAACCTGTGAGGCCTGACCACGAGGTGCTTGTTCCTTTGTTTTCCCCGAGACAAAGGAATAGCGCCAAATATGCTGCTTACAGACAATGGGAGTCCATTGCAAACTTCATTTCCAAGGATGCTTTGCGATTTTCACACCTCAGCCGGGAACAGTCAACATACAGTCTCATTGGCGGAGACGCTCCTGCACAGTGGAGGGTCCTGATGACGCAGCCATGACATCACTGCCCCTTTAAAAACTGAACGTGCCCTGAAGCACATGCCTTTCCCATGTCACTGAGCTAGGGCTCACTTCTGTTCCTCTGTGAGTCAGCTGACTAAAGGGCGTACCCTATGCACGTGTTTTCCGCTCATCGAAGACTCACCTCGTCAGACGAGACGAGACTTCGCCCGTGTTCACCCAAACACATTCCTGGATCCGAGAGAGACCGCTGCTGCAACCAGCGTCGTCAAATTCCCTCGAGACGGAAGAAACGCTTCTTCACTGAGTCGACTCTGCTGTTCTCTCCGCCACGCCGCTGAGAGCCAGCTGCCTTGCTTTTTGCCGACCGTGCGAGAACGGCCACCGCCTGCATCCGAGCCCAGGACAAAGCCGGACATAACGACGGACTACACACACACCCTGCTCGCTTTCTGAAGTGACCAAGTAAGAGGCATAAGTCTGGGCAGAGGCAGTGTTAGTTGTGTGTTCTTATCAGCATCAGTTGCTGTTGTATAGCATTTAGCTTTTAGCTTTATTGTTGTTGTTTTGTTGTGTTGTTGACGGACCGCCGAGTCCAGTTTTCCTGCTTTACTCTTAGGGAGTATTTCAAGTTTGCTGCCTTTTTAGTTGTGTTCACCACGCTAGACTGTTTTGTGTTTGTCCCGCTCGGGACTACTGCTGTGTTTGTGCCATCGTGGGCGAGGAAGTAAGTTGCTTTGTCGGTCAGAAACCAGACAACGTGCGTTACGGACTGCCGTCCGTACACACGCTGTCTGTGGACAAAGGAAGCGCTTCTCTTCCTCTCACGATCACTTTCTCTCCTTCTTTCCTCTCCCTTCCGACCTACACATACACACACACACACACACGCACCGACATCTTTTGCACATCTGATGGTCAGATAACGTCGGACAAAGCTTCGCTTTGTCTTTCCTTATCCGCCATCAGACACGTGTGTTTTTCAGAGAAGTCGGTGAGTGCGAGACGCTGTCCACCAGGCGGCGCCATCTTGCTTCTGTCTAACCAAGACACCACCATACTCCTGCCATCCGGTTCTCGCGCGACATGACTTCCTCCCATAGTCACGTCCGCATCGCAGACTGACGACATTGTCACGTCAGGCCCTGTTGCCATCTTGTCGCACGCACGCACGCACGCACACGCACACACATACACCTGCATGTGTCCAACCCTGTACATAGCTGTTTGTGTTTGTTTGGTAGAATTAGATTTTAGGATAGTTGTTTATTGAATGAAGCATTTGTTAACTTTGTTAATTTTGCTAAGTTTAATAAACACTGTTATATCTTTAAAGGGAAGTTCTTCTGTCATTATTGTGTGTAATATTGTGAAAAGTGGCTGATTGAAGGAGTCAGAGCTCGAATTCAACCCTTCTTTGTTCACCCTTGAATATTGATATCTCTCAGATATTAACGTTCTAGGTGAACTCCCATTTATGAGATTACCTTGTTTGGTTATTGGTCCCGGTTTCCGGGTGGCGCCCCGTATTTGTTAATTCATATTAATAATTCTATTGATTATCATAATTAGTTAATTATCCTTGATGATTGATAAATTGCAAATAATCAACTGTGTTCCTCACAGATCCAACAGTTGGTGCCCAAATTATTGATTAAGGTTAACAATATCTTATTTTCATAATTCATAATTATCTATGATAATCATGAATTATTATCTAGGATAATTATGAATTATTGCTAATAACCAAACGCACTACTGCCCGTCCCAACACTTCCATCACTGAGAATTTCGAAACATGCTATGTAGGTGAGAATAGTAAGTACAATATCTATTGAATAACACACTGCATTTTTCATGTGCCTCCTGATCACTTGTAGTGGTTTTGGATTAGCCTTACACCTTAACTTTAACTTTAAAGCAGGATAATTTAGACTGCTCATGAATTAGAGTGAAAAGTTTTGGTGGAAGGGAGGGTGAACAGGGTGACAAACATTACTGACGTAACCGATTCCCCTAAAGATAAAATCAAGTCTATAAATGTTGCATCAGAGGAGATCTTGATCAGTGCTGGTGGATGTTACCAGCAATGAGCAGGGAGACACAAGAAAGAGAAGACGAGATTGAAACCAGAGACACTCAGGTATTACTGATCTGCAAGTTTACTCACAGTTTTCATATCTTCTCAATTGTGATCGAAGTGAAAACATATGTTGCACATTAACTTCTTCAGCTTTCAGTGTTACCATAATGATTTGAAATACTATGAAAGATTTAATGTGATTTGTAATGGAATATTTATATAATAGTGTGACTTAAAACTATCTCTGATAACTTGATTACCAGTCACATTAACAGTATTATTTTGTTCTTTCAGGTTGATGGAAAACTACACCTACAACAGCCCCACATTACAGTTGGATGGGTTATATGTCTCAAAGGATTCTACATACCCTGTGTTTCTCTTTCTCTTTTTCTCCTACCTGTTTATAATTGTTGCAAATGCCGGCATTGCTTTTATTGTTTTTGTCGACAAAACCCTTCACCAGCCCATGTATCTCCTTTTCTGGAACCTGTCAATCAATGATATCCTTGGAAACTCTGTCATAGTGCCCCGTTTACTTTTAAACATGTTTCGGCTTCCCTCTGAACGCATCATCAGTTATTATGAGTGTGTGGTCCAAGCTTTCATCACACATATGTTCAGTACCACTTCTCACACCGTGCTCATGATTATGGCCTTTGACAGATATGTGGCCATCTGCAGTCCCTTACACTATGCTACCATAATGACCAACAAAATGTTGATCAAGCTGACAGTTTCTGCCTGGGGAGTGGCCTTTGTTTTGGTTGGGATTCTGCTCGGTCTGACCATACGGCTGAACCGATGCAGGACTCTGATGAGGAGCCTTTATTGTGATAATGCTGCATTGTTTAAACTCTCCTGTGAAAGTGTATTCATTAATAATGTCTATGGCCTCACTTTCACTGTAGTCCTGCTTACATGCTCTATAGGCAGCATGGTTCTCACCTATACTAAGATTACAGTAGTCTGTCTAACTAGTAAGAACAAGTCTTTGAACAGTAAAGCTCTGAAAACCTGTAGCACTCATCTGGTTGTGTATCTGATTTTGCTGCTCAGTGGAATGTCTATCATTACTCTGCATCGCTTTCCCCAGTTGTCAGACACCAGAAAATTTGTTGCCATTTTGTATCATATCATCCCCAGCAGCCTCAACCCCATTATTTATGGCATGCAGTCCAAAGAGATACGAAGATTTTTGTCAAAGTTGTTTGATTCCAAGAAGGTTTTGCCATAATTTTAAGGAGAATATTCTATGTCTATTTGTACATTCATCAACACAACATAAAATGTGATCCAAGAGTAGCCTTATGTATTCCATGTTCTTGAGAATGTCCCATGTACACAGGTGTAATATTGAGGGAGGGGGTAAGATAATTTACCTGCAACTTAAAGTAAAACATGCATATATTTGTCACTTTAAATTATGTAATTTCTTATCTGGAAACACACATGGTAGTTAATGTGTAAAAACTACAAATCAGCCTTCTGAAATGCATATCCACTTATTTCTACTTACTGTTAGTTTATGGTTATGTTGTGATGTGTTAACCACCATTAAATTGATGCCAATACCAATATCGATATTAGTGAGTTAAAGTTGGAGTGTGGGACTTTTATCTCCCCCTCCTGGCAGTGCGTGAAATTATAAGTTATGGGTATGTTGTGATGTGGTGACAGCCATTAAAAATTAAAAAGTGCCCTATTGACAACTGTGATGAAGACAATACTATTGAACATTTACTTTTAAAATGACAGAGGTCTAGAGATATGTGGGGGGAAATGGCAGGTGTTTAATATTACTGTGAATTATAATGCAGTGATTTATGGTATCTTTCTAGAAAAGATGCCCAGATTGCACCATATATTCTACTGGACAATAATATGTACTGTTGTAACAAAACAAAACAAAACAACAAAACTAACATTGTAAGATTATGTTTTATATTTTGGTTAACACTATTATTCACGGATGTAATATTGTTGACGATGTATTATTATGATTGATGATTAAAACTGATGATTAGTGTATTATTATTGTTAGTGGTGTATTTTATTGAACGTGTCCTTTTTACTTTTATGTATGCAAATTTTCCCTATGCAAAAAATTAATTAAGTATATTTAAAAAGTAACAGCCAGATATTTGAGAATTGACAACATATTGGTTGATGTAACATACATATAGTTTTTGTATGAATCCCTTAAATCAGGTTTTTACAGAACTGTGACCAAGATGGTAATTAGTTAACAGTTCACCTGTGGATAAACAATGCTTTTGGTTGACTGGTTATTACATTACTGACAATATTCTCATATACAACATTCAGACGGGTGACAAATTAAAGCAAAAACCAACATAAAGTCTCTTAGTAAGGTTTTGGGCCACCACATGCTGCCAGAACAGCTTCAATGCACCTTGGCATTGATTCTACAAGTCTGTGAACTCTACTGGGGGGATGAACACCATTCTTCCAAAAGATATTCCCTCATTTGGTGTTTTGATGATGGTGGTGGAGAGCACTGTCTAACAAGTCAGTCCAAAATCTCCCATAGGTGTTCAATTGGGTTGAGATCTGGTGACTGCGAAGGCTGTTCTTGTTTTCCATTGGAACAATTAATAAGAATGCTTCTTGTTTGGCACTGGCACCAAATTACTGCTTTCTGATTGGCTGCTGTTGGTGATCAATAACCAGACCTAAAGCTTGACTGTCAAATACCTAACTGTGCATTTGTTTAACACTCATAGATATAATTTCTATCTATATGGCTTTTTGGCTCCCTGCATGAGAAACTAATGATAATGATATTCCAATTATCCAGTTAAATCAAATCTGTTATTTGGCATCCAATTACATGCTTTTTTACTGATATAACACAGATTAATAATCAACATTAATATTCAGGGGAGACAATTAGCCTACATTTTAATTGATGGGGGCAGTAAAGGACCTGAATAATGGATAGGAGAGCGCTGGCCCAAAAAAGGTTGGGAACCACTGATATAAGATAAAGGTGATCACCAAGGTTGCCAAATTTTGACTTCAGCTTGGATTGAGATTTGTTCTCATGGGGGTGGAGGGTGAGCGTGGGCGGGTTATCCCCCGTATCTCACAGGTCTATCCAAATAAAAGTAAACTAGTCTATGCATGGGTGCCTGGTTATGTTTTAAATTGCTCCATCTGATAAACAGCCTTAGCTGACCTGGTGTGCTGAGCTCAGAATTGCAGTGATTTGAGCCAGTTGTGGCGAAGCAGAGTCTATGATTTGGCAGGAGATTTCAGAAGTTGATCCGAGAGAGATTAGAGCATGTTGGCAGCTGTGTAAAATGTAGAATTGTGTTACTAGATTTCAGCATTGAGGTTTTTTAGACTTCGCATAAGCATACCAACCTAAAAACCTATTATTGGGAATGGCAAGAAAGTTTCAGGGCATCAGAGACACAGTATCCCCGAAATCATAGTAACTCACTCTCACTCCTGCATGGCGTGGGAGGAGAGGGACAGATGCTGTGCTGCTGCCAGAGGAGCCACTGACTGAGATTACTCTGAGCAACATGCATGGGAATACATTATAACATAGATTTGTGTATATTTCTGGCTTTACCCCGATGGTCTGAATAACTTGGGGCTGCATGATGCTGCTGTTGCACTGTGCTGCTCTGTCTTGTCTGTCTGTGTGCTGTCGGTGTCTTCTTTTCGTGCTGCCTCACAGTCAATGTGTGAGAGCTGGCAGCCCTGTGATCACTCAGAACAACTTTGTATTGATTTGCAGAGACCTTCCCTCTAAGGGGACAAGTGGACCCAAACCATGCCAGCAAAATGCCCCCCACAGCAGTTACCAGGTTAAGTACTCTGTTATTGAGAAGGAAGCATTAGTACGTCATTTGGACCCTGCACCATTTTGAGGTGTATGTAGGAGCTGGGGTATCATCTCTAGAGGTTTATAGAGACCACAACCTGCTGACTCAGATGCCCAAATCAGAGACTTGTGAGATGGTCTTTGTTTTTGCAGGCCTATGAACTCAAGCATATTAAATCATATTAAAGGAACAGCTTATGTCATAGCTGATGCGTTGTCAGGATGAACAGGACGTGTACTCTGTGTTTTTCATGTGTGTTTGTGTTTGTGTGCCTTACATCATTTAGATTGCTCATGAAGTTGAGTGAAAAGTTTTGGTAGAAGGGAGGGTGAACAGGGTGACAAACATTACTGACGTAAGGATAACTGATTCCGCTGAAGATAAAATCAAGTCCATAAGACATTACAACAGAGGAGATCTTGATCAGTGCTGGTGGATGTTACCAGCAATGAGGGGGAGACATAAGAAAGAGTGGACAAGAGATTGAAACCAGAGACACTCAGGTATTACTGATCTGCAAGTTTCCTCACAGTTTTCATATCTTCTTTTAATCAGTTATGATTAAAATAAAAACATATGTTATGCACATTAACTTCTTTTAGCTTTCATTGTCCTTAATGATTCATGGAACTATAACTTCTTCAGCTTTCAGGGTTACATAATGATTTGAAATACAATGAAAGATTTAATGTGATATGTAACAGAATTTTTATATAGTTGTGTCTATATGTATATAGTTAGTTAATGCACTTATTACTGTGACTTAAAACTATCTCTGATAACTTGATTACCTGTCACACTAACAGTATCATTTTGTTCTTTCAGGTTGATGGAAAACTACACCTACAACAGCCCCACATTACAGCTGGAGTGGTCAAATGTCTTTAAGGATTTTACGTACCCTGTGTTTCTCTTTCTCTTTTTCTCCTACCTGTTTATAATTGTTGCAAATGCCGGCATTGCTTTTATTGTTTTCATCGACAAAACCCTTCACCAGCCCATGTATCTCCTTTTCTGGAACCTGTCAATCAATGACATCCTTGGAAATTCTATTATAGTTCCTCGTTTACTTATAGACATATTGCGGCCTTCCTCTGAACGCATCATCAGTTATTATGAGTGTGTGGTCCAAGCTTTTACCACACATATGTTCAGTACCACTTCCCACACTGTGCTTATGATTATGGCCTTTGACAGATATGTGGCCATCTGCAGTCCCTTACACTATGCTACCATAATGAGTAACAAAATGTTGATCAAGCTGACAGTTTCTGCCTGGGGAGTGGCCTTTGTTTTGGTTGGGATTCTGCTCGGTCTGACCATACGGCTGAGCCGATGCAGGACTCTGATCAAGAGCCTTTATTGTAGTAATGCTGCATTGTTTAAACTCTCCTGTGAAAGTGTATTCATTAATAATGTCTATGGCCTCACTTTCACTGTAGTCCTGTTTACAGGTTCTATAGGCAGCATGGTTCTCACCTATACTAAGATTACAGTAGTCTGTTTAACTAGTAAGAACAAGTCTTTGAACAGTAAAGCTCTGAAAACCTGTAGCACTCATCTGGTTGTGTATCTGATTTTGCTGCTCAGTGGAATGTCTATCATTACTCTGCATCGCTTTCCCCAGTTGTCAGACACCAGAAAATTTGTTGCCATTTTGTATCATATCATCCCCAGCAGCCTCAACCCCATTATTTATGGCATGCAGTCCAAAGAGATACGAAGATTTTTGTCAAAGTTGTTTGATTCCAAGAGGGTTTTGCCATCATTTTAAGGAGAATATTCTATGTTTATTTGTACATTTATCAACATAAATAACAGAACATGTGAACCAAGAGTAGCCTACTGTATTCCATGTTCATGAGAATGTCCCATGTACACGGTGTATAAGCAAACATAAGGTTGTCCAAAGAAAACCCACATGGGTTCCATTCTTCCAAAAAATATTCCCTCATTTGGTGTTTTGATGATGGTGGTGGAGAGCGCTGTCTAACACGTTGGTCCGAAATCTCCAATATTTGTTGAATTGGGTTGAGATCTTGTGACTGCAAAGGTCATAGCATATGATTCACATCATTTTCATACTCATCAAACCATTCAGTGACCCCTCATGCCATATGGATGGGGGCATTGTCATCCTGGAAGAGACCACTCCCATCCAGATAGAAAAGTTTCATCATAGGATAAAGGTGATCACCAGGGTTGTCAACTTTTCACTTCAGCTTGGAGTGAGATTTCTTCCTGTGGGGGGGTTACACTTTAGTCTCTCAGGTCTATCCAAATAGAAGTAAACAAGTCTATAAATGGGTGCCTGGTGTTTTAAAATGGGGGAACAAACTTGGAAAGATACATAATTGGTGAGGGCGTCTGGGGGTCATAACCCAGAAAAAAAAAAACTAATTTAAAATAAATTTCCTGCATTTCTACACCACCTAATCTCTTGGATTAAGTCAAAAAAACAGCCACCTGCGCTAATCTAGGTTAGTTAGACTGAGGATGCTATGAAAACCAAGAATGCATCAAGAACAGTATATAACTGGGTGGATCATGACATGAAATGATTATTAGAAGAATGGCTGTTTCATATTTGAAATGTTTTTCATTTCAAAAGCCTTAGCTAACCTGATGTGCTGAGCTCAGAGTTGCACTGATTTGAGCCAGTTGTGGTGAATCAGGGTCTCTTATTTGGCAGGAGATTCGAAAGGTTGATTTGAGAGAGATTTGTGCATGTTGGCAGCCATGTAAAATGTAAAATTGTAAAATTGTGGTTCTGTATGGGTGCCCTTCTAGTGAAAAAAAAGTCTAACATATTGAAGTTCAGAATCGGGTGCCCTTTCAATGAAAAAAAGGAATTAAGTGCCCTGTAGGGTGCACCCACGTTTGAGAAAACATGATGCCATGATGAGTGCCCTTTCAGTGAACAAAAAACATGGTAAAGTGCTCTTCAGGGTGCACTGTATGGGAGAAAAACATGGTGAAGTACCCCTCCAGTGAAGAAGATACTGTGCCCTATAAGAAAATTTGAAAACCAGTTATCCATTCTAGTTGACACGATAGCATGTATGGGTTTCTTGCTGCCAGTAAAAGAGAGCATGTCACGAACCAGGTGAAAAAAAACAAGTTACAAACATTACTAATATGATTGTTGAAACTGAAATCAATAACAAAAACATATCAAGATTCCTGACATAGTCTCTAGTTACGAGTCTCTTTGTTGTTATTGGTTTCAAATAATTGAAAGGTTTTATTTCCTACCGTTTCATATCCCAGATAATTTCACATATTTTCAGCTGTTTATGTTTTGTTGGTGATGCCTTTACTTCTGACAATGGCCGTGTGTAATTTTAAATTGCTGTTTACATTGTATTTACATCATTACTTTGTGTGGATTCCAGTAAAATAGCAACCACTTTGTGAAAGTTAATAGAAAAAAAAAATGATGGAAGCAGAGCTAGCCAAGCCAATAAGCAACCTTTGCAGTCCTGTGGCCAGCAGAAGCCCCCCTAGAAAGAGAGGAGGGGAAACATTTCACACAAAAAAAGCAACATAAAAGAATAAAATAAAAAGAATCACAGCTCTCTATATTAAACATCATAATAAGCATAGTGGTTATTAATTTAGTTATTTTTTATGGCAAATCAACAGCCCTTGCAGCTGAGGGTAAGGCTTGCTCCAGCACCCGTATGTGTGTGTGTGTCAGTGACAGTGTGTACATCACCCCTTGTCACAGGGTCAGTCAGAGACTCTTACGATATCTGACAAAAAAAGAAAATATTTGTCTGTACATGAAAAAAGAAAAAACAAGAGGCTCAAAGAAGAGAAGAGGCAAGGAGATACATGTATTTAAGCCTTTAGGCTCCATTTTTGGTGCCTGTATCTTAAGATAATCTGCACTAAACCACAGGAGAGCATTAGCCTCTTATATCAGCCTTAGCCACGCCATCTTGTATTTTGTATATCCACTGTCACTCTGGAGGTCTGTCTCTGTCTCGCTGAGCTGATATTATTATTATTATCATTATAAAGATAAAATGTGATGTGAAACTTTATTTTCTATTTTTTTCCAAGTCATCTGTGTGTTTACTGCCTCCTAATATACATGGAAATTATAAGAGTCAATTATTAAAATGAATAAATTTAATGGTACAAGGGTCTTCTTCAATTTAAGCCATCATCTATCATTATCATTTAAGCCATTATCTATCCATTATCTATCTAACATTATCTATGGAGCTGTGATGTTCACATCTGGTGTTATAAAGCATTTAACAGAACAATACAAGTTTAGGCAGAAATAGGCCCAGTTTGGCCTCTGCACTAAAGGGATAACGTTAATAACTTATTCTTTCCATCCCCTTTCCAGGAGCACTACTAAAGTACATGATTGGAAAAGGGTCACAGTTGCCAGTAAACATACTGTAGCTCCCACTAGTGAGTATAAAAGGGGAGTAAAATGATAGCCTTCTGCATTCTAAAAGTTAAGTCAATGTTTAATTAATTTCTTTATTTCATTGCCTTTCCAATCAGCCACCTCTACTTCTGGTGCGGAACGTGGTCATGTCATCCAAAAGACTGACAATGCTGGTAAGTTATGTGTTTTAGTCAAACCTATAGAAACAGCTACATTATGCTCTTGTTGTGGTGCCTTGTTCATTGCTCATAAATCAAAGGGGCCCCCAACCAAATTTTGATTAGGGCCCCCAAAGGACTAGGGCCAGTTCTGGATGGTGGAACTGAAAGTAGAACAACGTGACTTCTAGTCTAGTCTAGTTGTATATTTCAACTCATTAACAGCTGCGATGCCCAGTGTAATAATCCTTAATATTTCATCAGACATTATCCAAGGTAACAATGATTGATTCCCCAAGAGTTAAAAACATGTCTATAAAACACCGCAACAGAGAACATCTTGTTTGGTGCTGGTGAGTATTACCAGCAGTTAACCAGTAGAAGAAGGAGAAGACAGATTGTAACCCAAGAAGCGCAAATAGGTCTTACAGGTCTACAAAAAACTGTTTCTTCACAATTTTTATATTTTTTTTCATAATGTCTGATAACTTGTGTAAATAATATTTGCTCACTCAGCTTTAACTGTTACAGCAATAGTAAAAGACTATGGATTGTACACGCATTACCTTAGCATTAATTAATATCTGGGAAAAGCTAAAAGATTATGTTGTGTTTAATTGTACAATAAGTTTTGTTCCTAGAAAATTATTTCTCATTGGTAGATTGACTAGACAGTACATGTGACAGTAAGAACATTGTTTTGTTCTTTCAGGTTGATGGAAAACTACACCTACAACAGCTTCACGCTCCAGCTGGAGGGGTTAAATGTTTCAAAAGATTCTGTCTACCCTTTGTATTTCTTCTTCCTTTTCTCCTATCTGTTTATAATGGTTGCAAATGTTGGCATTGCTATACTGGTTTTCACTGACAAGAACCTTCACCAGCCCATGTATCTCCTTTTTTGCAACCTGCCATTTAATGACATCCTTGGAAACTCTATCTTAGTGCCTCGTTTGCTTATAGACATGTTTAGGCCTCCCTCTGAACGCCTCATTAGCTACTATGAGTGTGTGGTCCAAGCTTTTACCTCACACATGTTTGGTACCACCACTCACACTGTGCTCATGATTATGGCCTTTGACAGATATGTTGCCATCTGCAATCCTCTACGCTATGCTGTCATAATGACCAACAACATGGTGATCAAGCTGACAGTTTCTGCCTGGGGAGTGGCCTTTGTTTTGGTTGGGATTCTGCTCGGTCTGACCATTCGGTTGAACAGATGCAGGACTCTGATCACAAGTCCCTATTGTGACAATGCCTCACTTTTTATGCTCTCCTGTGAGAGTGTGTTTATTAATAATGTATATGGCCTTACTTTCACTGTAGTCTTGTTTACAGCTTCAATAGGCAGCATGGTTCTCACCTATATTAAGATTACAGTAGTTTGTCTGACTAGCAAGAACAATTCTTTGAACAGTAAAGCCTTGAAGACCTGCAGCACTCATCTGGTTGTGTATCTGATCATGGTGTTCAGTGGAATGTCCCTCATTGCTCTGCATCGCTTCCCTCAATACTCAGATTACAGAAAACTCAGTAGCATCCTGTTTCATATAATCCCTGGCAGCCTGAACCCCATTATTTATGGTGTGCAGTCTAAAGAGATACGGAAATTTTTGGCAAAGTTGTTTGAGCCCAAGAAAATCTTGCCATCATAATAATTTCCAAGTCTGATTTGTAAATTTTACAACACAAATGATATAAAATGTGAACTAAGAATGGCCTATTGTATTCCATATTCTTGTGTTTGTGCCTTGTAAAAAAAAAAAAATGGACAGGCAACCCATCCTCATTCTTTACATCACAGCACGGTAATAATACATCTTACATCTTTTCCTTCTGCCAAAATCTGAATTGACTGGGCCTGCTCAGCATTTTTATATATGCCACAGAGCATAACTTGATGTTAACTGTGTACTTGTACCATGCAGTGCACGTGTGTGGAAGCATCTGCATTGATTATGCTTCTCCACTCATTTATTCAAGTGCCCACCTGGTGCCCCCGAGGACAAAAACCGTGAAATTGCCCTCTAAGGTGCCCCCACTGTAGAGCAAACATGATAAAATGCTCTTTAAGGTGCCTGCACAAAGGAGAAAACATACCAAAGTTCTGTAATTGCTGACTTAGTTATGGGTAAATCAGGATGAAGTGCCCTATAGAGTGCCTCTATATGTGACAATCTGGAATGAAGTGCCCTCATGGGTTCCCTTTCAGTGGAAGAAAATGTGATACTGTCCTGTAAAGTACCCCACAATGAGTTGCCGTTGTAATGGGGTTCTGTATGGGTGTCCTTCTAGTGAAAAAGAAGTCTAACATACTGAAGTTCAGAATCGGGTGCCCTTTCAATGAAAAAAAGGAATTAAGTGCCCTGTAGGGTGCACCCACGTTTGAGAAAACATGATGCCATGATGAGTGCCCTTTCAGTGAACAAAAAACATGGTAAAGTGCTCTTCAGGGTGCACTGTATGGGAGAAAAACATGGTGAAGTACCCCTCCAGTGAAGAAGATACTGTGCCCTATAAGAAAATTTGAAAACCAGTTATCCATTCTAGTTGACACGATAGCATGTATGGGTTTCTTGCTGCCAGTAAAAGAGAGCATGTCACGAACCAGGTGAAAAAAAACAAGTTACAAACATTACTAATATGATTGTTAAAACTGAAATCAATAACAAAAATAAATCAAGATTCCTGACATAGTCTCTAGTTATGAGTCTCTTTGTTGTTATTGGTTTCAAATAATTGAAAGGTTTTATTTCCTACCGTTTCATATCCCAGATAATTTCACATATTTTCAGCTGTTTATGTTTTGTTGGTCATGCTTTTACTTCTGACAATGGCCGCGTGTAATTTTAAATTGCTGTTTACATTGTATTTACATCATCACTTTGTGTGGATTCCAGGAAACTAGCAACCACTTTGTGAAAGTTAATAGAAAAAAAAAATGATGGCAGCAGAGCCAGCCAAGCGGAGGGGAAAAATTTCACACAAAAAAAGCAACATAAAAGAATAAAATAAAAAGAAACACAGCTCTCTATATTAAACATCATAATAAGCATAGTGGTTATTAATTTAGTTGTTTTTTATGGCAAATCAACAGCCCTTGCAGCTGAGGGTAAGGCTTGTTCCAGCACCCGTATGTGTGTGTGTGTGTGTGTGTGTCAGTGACAGTGTGTACATCACCCCTTGTCACAGGGTCAGTCAGAGACTCTTACGATATCTGACAAAAAAAGAAAATATTTGTCTGTACATGAAAAAAGAAAAAACAAGAGGCTCAAAGAAGAGAAGAGGCAAGGAGATACATGTATTTAAGCCTTTAGGCTCCATTTTTGGTGCCTGTATCTTAAGATAATCTGCACTAAACCACAGGAGAGCATTAGCCTCTTATATCAGCCTTAGCCACGCCATCTTGTATTTTATATATCCACTGTCACTCTGGAGGTCTGTCTCTGTCTCGCTGAGCTGATATTATTATTATTGTCATCATAAAGATAAAATGTGATGTGAAACTTTATTTTCTATTTTTTTCCAAGTCATCTATGTGTTTACTGCCCCCTAATATAGATGGAAATTATAAAAGTCAATTATTAAAATGAATAAATTTAATGGTACAAGGGTCTTCTTCAATTTAAGCCATCATCTATCATTATCATTTAAGCCATTATCTATCCATTATCTATCTAACATTATCTATGGAGCTGTGATGTTCACATCTGGTGTTATAAAGCATTTAACAGAACAATACAAGTTTAGGCAGAAATAGGCCCAGTTTGGCCTCTGCACTAAAGGGATAACGTTAATAACTTATTCTTTCCATCCCCTTTCCAGGAGCACTACTAAAGTACATGATTGGAAAAGGGTCACAGTTGCCAGTAAACATACTGTAGCTCCCACTAGTGAGTATAAAAGGGGAGTAAAATGATAGCCTTCTGCATTCTAAAAGTTAAGTCAATGTTTAATGTTTAATTCCAATCAGCCACCTCTACTTCTGGTGCGGAACGTGGTCATGTCATCCAAAAGACTGACAATGCTGGTAAGTTATGTGTTTTAGTCAAACCTATAGAAACAGCTACATTATGCTCTTGTTGTAGTGCTTTGTTCATTGCTCATAAATCAAAGGGGCCCCCAACCAAATTTTGATTAGGGCCCCCAAAGGACTAGGGCCAGTTCTGGATGGTTGGACTGAAAGTGGAACAATGTGACTTCTAGTCTAGTCTAGTTGTATATTTCAACTCATTAACAGTTGCGATGCCCAGTGTAATAATCCTTAATATTTCATCACACATTATCCAAGGTAACGATGATTGATTCCCCAAGAGTTAAAAACATGTCTATAAAACATCGCAACAGAGAACATCTTGTTTGGTGCTGGTGGGTATTACCAGCAGTTAACCAGTAGAAGAAGGAGAAGACAGATTGTAACCCAAGAAGCGCAAATAGGTCTTACAGGTCTACAAAAAACTGTTTCTTCAGAAATTATGAAAAAAAATATAAAAATTGTGATCAAAGAGAAAACTTGTGTAAATAATATTTGCTCACTCAGCTTTAACTGTTACAGCAATAGTAAAAGACTATGTATTGTACACGCATTACCTTAGCATTAATTAATATCTGGGAAAAGCTAAAAGATTATGTTGTGTTTAATTGTACAATAAGTTTTGTTCCTAGAAAATTATTTCTCATTGGTAGATTGACTAGACAGTACATGTGACAGTAAAAATATTGTTTTGTTCTTTCAGGTTGATGGAAAACTACACCTACAACAGCTTCACGCTCCAGCTGGAGGGGTTAAATGTTTCAAAAGATTCTGTCTACCCTTTGTATTTCTTCTTCCTTTTCTCCTATCTGTTTATAATGGTTGCAAATGTTGGCATTGCTATACTGGTTTTCACTGACAAGAACCTTCACCAGCCCATGTATCTCCTTTTTTGCAACCTGCCATTTAATGACATCCTTGGAAACTCTATCTTAGTGCCTCGTTTGCTTATAGACATGTTTAGGCCTCCCTCTGAACGCCTCATTAGCTACTGTGAGTGTGTCGTCCAAGCTTTTACCTCACACATGTTTGGTACCACCAGTCTCACTGTGCTCATGATTATGGCCTTTGATAGATATGTTGCCATCTGCAATCCTCTACGCTATGCTGTCATAATGACCAACAACATGGTGATCAAGCTGACGGTTTCTGCCTGGGGAGTGGCCTTTGTTTTGGTTGGGATTCTGCTCGGTCTGACCATACGGCTGAACCGATGCAGGACTCTGATCACAAGTCCCTATTGTGACAATGCCTCACTTTTTATGCTCTCCTGTGAGAGTGTGTTTATTAATAATGTCTATGGCCTTACTTTCACTGTAGTCTTGTTTACAGCTTCAATAGGCAGCATGGTTCTCACCTATACTAAGATTACAGTAGTTTGTCTGACTAGCAAGAACAATTCTTTGAACAGTAAAGCTTTGAAAACCTGCAGCACTCATCTGGTTGTGTATCTGATCATGGTGTTCAGTGGAATGTCCCTCATTGCTCTGCATCGCTTCCCTCAATACTCAGATTACAGAAAACTCAGTAGCATCCTGTTTCATATAATCCCTGGCAGCCTGAACCCCATTATTTATGGTGTGCAGTCCAAAGAGATACGGAAATTTTTGGCAAAGTTGTTTGAGCCCAAGAAAATCTTGCCATCATAATAATTTCCAAGTCTGATTTGTAAATTTTACAACACAAATGATATAAAATATGAACTAAGAGTGGCCTATTGTATTCCATATTCTTGTGTTTGTGCCTTGTAAAAAAAAAAAAAAATGGACAGGCAACCCATCCTCATTCTTTACATCACAGCACGGTAATAATAATAAGAAAAGGTAATATCTACCAATAATGTGGTTATACAATGCTAATTATCAAGGCAGTCATTTTCTATAAATGTAATATTTCATGTGGTTAAATGTAGTGATGAAAATAATAACATGCTGTAGTCACATCCCGTAGTTCTCAAGTGTGCATTATAAAAGCTTAATAAAAGTGACTGTGCCCTGAACCTTAACCTATCCTTTAAGAAAGAAAAGTCCAGTTAATGATTTGATGATGGACTATTTGAAAATGATCAGATATTTAGCCAATAAGGTGGCAGGAAAGGTTGTGTGTCCATTGTAACTTATCCTACATCAAGCACATTTCTCTTAATGAATTCCCAAATTATGTGTATTTTGCATCACATGTAAAATGTGCCCAATCTGTTTTTTTTTAACTCAGGGTTTCTGCAGTGTTAACAAAATTAAATGTAAGACTTTAAAAGACCTTAATTCAATCTATACCTCTTTCATAGTCATACCAGTCAAAGGATGATGGAAAACCAGAGACAATATGTCAAGTCAAGTCAAATTTATTTATATAGCACATTTCATACAACAGGCATAAACTCAATTATGTATTAAGTACATTCATTTATTGACCATTATATCTCATTCTTGTCATTACTTGCCAGCTAACAATAATTCCTTGTAATATAACTAATCAATTAAGGTGACCTGGACCTAGATAAGCAGCAGAAAACTGAAAGCTGGATTACCCAATTACCAAATAATTCATTAAACTGTTTTGCTAAAATTGACACTTGTACATTATGAGAGCTTCCTAGATACTGTAGCTGCAGTAGTGACAGTGTTTGCTACCTGTTTGATAGCACTGACTGAAACTCCATAAAATCTAACAGCTATGTGTAGCACAATCGAGTGTCGCACCAGTCTCACTTGTAGTTTATAGATGTAGATCGTCTCCTGACTGCCTGCAAACACATACAAAAAAGTGTTAGTTAATGTTACTGTCTACAGGCAAGAAAAATATTCAAGACTTACCTTCTAAGGCTTTTGTTGAGGGAATTGAATTAAATGATTATCAAGACTTCTCAAAATCTGCAAACACTCTATTACTAAACTGACAAATATTAGACCAGGGACCCCCAGTTGACAGGATTATGTCCCCCATCTGATGAGATTTTTGCTTTTAGATGTTTTATTACAGAAAGTGTATGAAACCCAATAGGCATACATTCTGTCATTGTGTTTACACATGGATGGAATTATAGTGAAGATAATTTATCCCCCTTTCTCCTAGGCACCCCCAGGAATCCCCTCAATGACCCCTGGGGGTCCCCCTGACACCACTCAGAACTGACTCTTCTAGAATATCAAATGATTTTAACTATGTTTTTATTGATTGATAATTTTGATATTCATACGGGTGGATCTTCAGACCTCCTAACAGCTCCTGACCCGCTTTGTGAGAATTAATGAAAGTCTAAATAAAAATAAGGTGATGGTGTAACTGAAGGTAAAACAATGTGAGATAAACATTATAGTCTTAGAGCTACAAGTTGTGTATTTCAACAGCTATGATGGCCAATGTAATAATCCTTCATGTTGCATCAGACATTATCCAAGGTAACAATGATTGATTCCCAGAGAGTTAAAACATGTCTATAAAACACTGCAACAGAGAACATCTTGTTTGGTGCTGATGGGTATTACCAGACACGAGAAAGAGAGGACGGACTGAAACCAGAGACACGCAAACAGGTGTTAATGGTCTACAAGAACTGTTTCTTCACAATTTTTATAACTTTTTCTCATAATTTCTGATCAGAGAGAAAACTTATGTTGATACCATTCACTCAGTCAGTACTGTCTCTAGAAAATGATCTCTCATAGGTAGATTGCCTAGACATTGCATGTGACAATAGGAGCATTGTTTTGTTCTTTCAGGTTGATGGAAAACTACACCTACAACAGCCCCACGTTACAGCTGGAAGGGTTAAATGTCTCAAAGGATTCTATCTACCCTCTCTATCTCTTCTTTTTTTTCTCCTATTTGTTTATAATGGTTGCCAATTTAGGCATCGCTGTAATCATTTTCATAGACAAAAGCCTTCACCAGCCTATGTATCTGCTTTTTTGCAACCTTCCATTCAATGATATCTTTGGAAATTCGATCATGGTGCCCCGGTTGCTTATAGACATGTTTAGGCCTCCCTCTGAACGCCTCATCAGCTACTACGAGTGTGTGGTCCAAGCTTTCACCACACACATGTTTGGCACCACTTCCCACACTGTGCTCATGATTATGGCCTTTGACAGATATGTTGCCATCTGCAATCCTCTACGCTATGCTGCCATAATGACCAACAAGATGGTGATCAAGCTGACAGTTTCTGCCTGGGGAGTGGCCTTTGTTTTGGTTGGGATTCTGCTTGGTCTGACCATACGGCTGAATACATGCAGGGCTCTGATCACGAATCCTTACTGTGACAATGCCTCCTTGTTTAAACTCTCATGTGAGAGTGTGTATATTAATAATGTCTATGGCATCACATTCACTGTCGTCCTGTTTATAGGTTCAGTAGGCAGCATTGTTCTCACCTATACTAAGATTACAGTAGTTTGTCTGACTAGCAAGAACAAGTCTTTGAACAGTAAAGCTTTGAAGACCTGCAGCACTCATCTAGTTGTGTATCTGATCATGATCTTCAATGGAATGTCTATCATTACTCTTCACCGCTTTCCCCAATACTCATTTTACAGAAAACTCAGTAGCATCCTGTTTCATATAATCCCTTGCAGCCTGAACCCCATTATTTATGGTGTGCAGTCCAAAGAGATACAGAAATTTTTGGCAAAGTTGTTTGAGCCCAAGAAAATCTTGCCATCATAATAATTTCCAAGTCTGATTTGTAAATTTTACAACACAAATGATATAAAATATGAACTAAGAGTGGCCTATTGTATTCCATATTCTTGTGTTTGTGCCTTGTTAAAAAAAAAAAAATGGACAGGCAACCCATCCTCATTCTTTACATCACAGCACGGTAATAATAATAAGAAAAGGTAATATCTACCAATAATGTGGTTATACAATGCTAATTATAAAGGCAATCATTTTCTATAAATGTAATATTTCATGTGGTTAAATGTAGTGATGAAAATAATAACATGCTGTAGTCACATCCCGTAGTTCTCAAGTGTGCATTATAAAAGCTTAATAAAAGTGACTGTGCCCTGAACCTTAACCTATCCTTTAAGAAAGAAAAGTCCAGTTAATGATTTGATGATGGACTATTTGAAAATGATCAGATATTTAGCCAATAAGGTGGCAGGAAAGGTTGTGTGTTCATCGTAATTTATCCTACATCAAGCACATTTCTCTTAATGAATTCCCAAATTATGAGTATTTTGCATCACATGTAAAACGTGCCCAATCTTTTTTTTTTTTAACTCAGGGTTTCTGCATTGTTAACAAAAGGAAATGTAAGACTTTAAAAGACCTTAATTCAATTTATACCTCTTTCATAGTCATACCAGTCAAAGGATGATGGAAAACCAGAGACAATATGTCAAGTCAAGTCAAATTTATTTATAAAGCACATATCATACGACAGGCATAAACTCAATTATGTATTAAGTACATTCATTTATTGACCATTATATCTCATTCTTGTCATTACTTGCCAGCTAACAATAATTCCTTGTAATATAACTAATCAATTAAGGTGACCTGGACCTAGATAAGCAGCAGAAAACTGAAAGCTGGATTACCCAATTACCAAATAATTCATTAAACTGTTTTGCTAAAATTGACACTTGTACATTATGAGAGCTTCCTAGATACTGTAGCTGCAGTAGTGACAGTGTTTGCTACCGGTTTGATAGCACTGACTGAAGCTCCATAAAATCTAACAGCTATGTGTAGCACAATGGAGTGTCGCACCAGTCTCACTTGTAGTTTATAGATGTAGATCGTCTCCTGACTGCCTGCAAACACATACAAAAAAGTGTTATTTAATGTTACTGTCTACAGGCAAGAAAAATATTCAAGACTTACCTTCTAAGGCTTTTGTTGAGGGAATTGAATTAAATGATTATCAAGACTTTTCAAAATCTGCAAACACTCTATTACTAAACTGACAAATATTAGACCAGGGACCCCCAGTTGACAGGATTATGTCCCCCATCTGATGAGATTTTTGCTTTTAGATGTTTTATTACAGAAAGTGTATGAAACCCAATAGGCATACATTCTGTCATTGTGTTTACACATGGATGGAATTATAGTGAAGATAATTTATCCCCCTTTCTCCTAGGGACCCCCAGGAGTCCCCTCAACGACCCCTGGGGGTCCCCCTGACACCACTCAGAACGACTGTTCTAGAATATCAAATGATTTTAACTATGTTTTTATTGATTGGTAATTTTGATATTCATACGGGTGGATCTTCAGACCTCCTGACAGCTCCTGACCCGCTTTGTGAGAGTTAATGAAAGTCTAAATAAAAATAAGGTGATGGTGTAACTGAAGGTAAAACAATGTGAGATAAACATTATAGTCTTAGAGCTACAAGTTGTGTATTTCAACAGCTATGATAGCCAATGTAATAATCCTTCATGTTGCATCAGTCATTATCCAAGGTGGATTGATTCCCAGAGAGTTAAAACATGTCTATAAAACACTGCAACAGAGAACATCTTGTTTGGTGCTGATGGGTATTACCAGACACGAGAAAGAGAGGACGGACTGAAACCAGAGACACGCAAACAGGTATTAATGGTCTACAAGAACTGTTTCTTCACAATTTTTATAACTTTTTCTCATAATTTCTGATCAGAGAGAAAACTTATGTTGATACCATTCACTCAGTCAGTACTGTCTCTAGAAAATGATCTCTCATAGGTAGATTGCCTAGACATTGCATGTGACAATAGGAGCATTGTTTTGTTCTTTCAGGTTGATGGAAAACTACACTTACAACAGCCCCACGTTACAGCTGGAAGGGTTAAATGTCTCAAAGGATTCTATCTACCCTCTCTATCTCTTCTTTTTTTTCTCCTATCTGTTTATAATGGTTGCCAATTTAGGCATCGCTGTAATCATTTTTATAGACAAAAGCCTTCACCAGCCTATGTATCTGCTTTTTTGCAACCTTCCATTCAATGATATCCTTGGAAATTCGATCATGGTGCCCCGGTTGCTTATAGACATGTTTAGGCCTCCCTCTGAACGCCTCATTAGCTACTACGAGTGTGTGGTCCAAGCTTTCACCACACACATGTTTGGCACCACTTCCCACACTGTGCTCATGATTATGGCCTTTGACAGATATGTTGCCATCTGCAATCCTCTACGCTATGCTGCCATAATGACCAACAAGATGGTGATCAAGCTGACAGTTTCTGCCTGGGGAGTGGCCTTTGTTTTGGTTGGGATTCTGCTTGGTCTGACCATACGGCTGAATACATGCAGGACTCTGATCACGAATCCTTACTGTGATAATGCCTCGCTGTTTAAACTCTCCTGTGAGAGTGTGTATATTAATAATGTCTATGGCATCACATTCACTGTCGTCCTGTTTATAGGTTCAGTAGGCACCATTGTTGTCACCTATACTAAGATTACAGTAGTCTGTCTCACTAATAAGAACAAGTCTTTGAACAGTAAAGCTTTGAAGACCTGCAGCACTCATCTAGTTGTGTATCTGATCATGATCTTCAATGGAATGTCTATCATTAGTCTTCACCGCTTTCCCCAATACTCGGACTACAGAAAACTCTGTACCATTTTGTTTCATATCATCCCTGGCAGCCTCAACCCTATTATTTATGGTGTGCAGTCCAAAGAAATACAGAAATTATTGTCAAAGTTGATGTCCAAGAAGGTTTTGCCATCATGATAATAGAATTTGCAAGCACAGCCATAATTTCCCATGATATCCCATATATCATATATTTTTATTCATCCCTGTGGATATCAAGACTTTGACAGTTGTCATGCAAAAGTATAAAAGTAAGTGAAATTAATTGTGTTATTGTCAATCTATGATTAGTTTTTATATTGTTCTGATTGAGCAGTTTGTCATTTATTTTTGTTGGTAGTGTATAAATAAATAACCCTAGCTTCCAGCTCCTCAGGTTAGTCTCACTGTTGCCATCTTTACCTACAGTTTAATACAGACACATTAAATTAGAACTAAAAATAAACCCCTGTGTCATTAGTGTTTGGTTATACTGTCCGGTTATTAAAAGTGAATCCACATCTTCCACCCAGTCAGAAACTAATTTTCAGTGACCAGTAGTGTATATTCTTTGCTATTACAGTGGCTGAAATAATTTTAATGAAAGTGAGGGGAATAAGTGGGTATTTTTAAAAAAAGTAGTAATATTACTTTCATGTTTACTTGTGGGATATCAGTATAATACCATCATATTTACAGCACACTTCCAATAAATTACCATCAGTAATTACCAGAAAATAAGGCACACATTTCTACAGATTCCCTCTTTTTTAAGGTGATACCATCAAAATTCAACTAGAAATGACGTGATTTCTCACTTGGAAGCATGAGATTTCTATGTGCAAATGCCCAGGTTATTTATATATTTAACACCTTATGTGTGAATGCACCATCTGGATTGCTACTCAATTTTGTTGTATTCTGTGCAATGAAAATAAAAGAATTCTATTCTACTCTATAACCATGAGTCACGGCTGAAAAATGTTAAACCACCTGTTTATTCTCATGTTATGACTATTTAACACACTTTGTTTTCCTCTGTTCTGTAGGTCCCTCACCTAGATGCTCTAGGTCTCTGTGTTGTGTTCTTGTGTGTTGGGACTGTCTTGTGGGTGAACCAGATGTTGAACACTGGGTTAAATGTCAGTAATATTAGCTGCAAAGACAGATGTTTAAATATGATTGTTGGTAAAACAAATTGACAAAAAGTACACTAATTTTCAAGAATTTCACAATATCCTCGTTAATTTACATTAAAATCCAAATGAAATCATATTTAAACATCCCACTTTGCAATCAAAAATAATGTCAATATATTTTTTCAATGTGTTTCTAATAGTTTTGCATTACTAGAATGAAGAAAAAAAGTTTTTGGAAAAGTATGAGAAATGCACCTTTTTTTCTCAGCCATCAGGAGGGGCATGTCAAAGGCTTGTTTGATTGACATTAGCTGGCAGGCTACTGAGGTTACCATACAGAATGGAGACAAAGTGAACAAACTGCTGTAGTTACAAGTCATGGACAGTGTGACACTAACTTTTGAAGAAAAAACACCAAACCACCAACTAACGGGTCCAAAGTGAGCATTTACATGCTGTTTAACGTGTTGTAGCTGAGCAGATAATTAGCTACAGATGTTTCTCGTTTAATTAGTCTGCTTTACTGCCACATTACCATGTTGCTGCCGCAGCAATAAAAGAGGGGACTGCACTAGATAATTGTGGCCTCTAGGTGGCAGCAGAATGCTTGAGTCCTGCTGACAGGATTTTAGGATAATACCCCCTCCGACCACAGCGTAGTTGCAATGGCGGAGTGGTGCTGTATGTTTTTCTGCTCAATAACTTCACCAGAAGTGAAGCAACTGCAGAAGAAACTGACTGACTGCAGTGAGCTATCTTTCTTTTAGCTTAGCACCACACTTTATGTTTGTCATGTCTTAATTCAAGGCTCCCTTGTCATGTTGTCTGTTTGGAAATGCTCCTGTTACATCTTAAAAGTTATTATAGGTTCATAAAGATCGTTTAGTGTACACATCTAGTAACTGTTTTAAGTTAAATAGTGTAATGCTAGCTCTGCTAGCTTTGCTTTTTTTATGGGATTTACCATTGTATTATTGATAAGTGTCCTGTCATCCAGTTCACTTCCTGATGTTAAGTGTCATGTTGTGAAACAACTTTATTAAAATAAAAGTCCTCTGTTCAAATCGTATGTAACAGTATTAAACAGTATGTAACATTTTATCATTTAAATGTAGTTAAATATCAGATTCTTCCAGAGTCAACAGTCTTCAACTGTTTCCTACTGTTGGAGGAAAACAGTGGTTAGACCAAAAAACTTAACCTGCAGGTAAAACCAGACAAAGCTAGATTAAAATATCAAAGATGATGATTTTGCCTATAATTTGACATCAAAACAGCAGTGATTTGGCGGCTGGCAAATGGCTGACAACAGTGTCTTGTGATGCTCCGCTAATGTTAGCTAACATTAGCTGTGGACGTCTGTGTTGTTACATTCAGTGTTATGGTCACACAGAGACTGCCTGGCTATGTTAGCGGCCGTTAGCCAGCCGCGGAACCACTGCTGTTGATGTCAAAGGATAGGATATCACCATATTCAATATTTTAATAGAGCTTCGTTTTGTCTTACCTTAGGTTAAGTTTTTTGGTCCAAACTCCTGTTACTGATGAAGCTGCTGCTGCTGTCATGCACGTATGCATGGTTAAGCCCATGGCATCAAAATCTCACTTCAGCCAGGCACCAAAGTTGGCAACCCTCAGTTAGGGCTAAAGTCTGCAACTAAAGTTACTAGCATTGTGTAGTTGAGCTTAAACATGGCAATCTAATGGACACAGTTAGTAGCTAACATTACTGATATTTGTTTTGATTTTATCTTAACATGAGATTTGTCATAGTGTGCTGTTTGTGTCCAAAAAAAAAAATCAAATGCTACTGACGTTTTTAATTTGGTCTTAACATTAGATTTGTGATAGCAGCTCAAGCTATTGTCGTTGTATAATTCAGGTTCATTTAGAATTCTGATGCAGCTAAAGTTACCAGCTAATCCAGCAAGTTCACACCTCAACAAAATATATAACATAGGTCTAGTGTTTTGGACATATTAATGCAGGGAAATTACATATTGGGCCATTAAGATAGCCATTATGACTTCATAATGTTGTAATGAATGAATGACCCCCTGGTGATAAAACTAGAGCTATATAAAACCCCAACCAAGGAAGAGATCTTCTTTGCTGGATATCAACTGCCAACAAAGACTCTAGAAAGAAAAGACGAAAGACTGATGAACCAGAGGAGTCAAAGCAGGTATTACTGAATTACAAATAGTCTTTTTCTCTGACAATATATATTATCAATCTCCAATCAAAGTCAAAACGTAGTCATTATCTTTCACTTAAGTTTTTGTTTTGGTTGTTTTAATCTTTTGTGGAACTTCATTATCTGGTAAAAGCAAAATGTTTATATAATTTATCATTAAGTCAGTGACATTATCAGTGATTTCTGATCTTTCTTATTGCAGGTTGATGGAAAACTACACCTACAACAGCTTCACACTCCAACTCGAGGGATTAAATATCTCAAAGGGCTCTATCTATCCTGTCTTTCTCTTCTTTTTTTTCTCCTATGTTTTTCTAATGTTTTTGAATGTAGGCATTACATGTCTGGTTTTTATTGACAAGAATCTTCACCAGCCCATGTATCTCCTTTTTTGCAACCTGCCACTCAATGACATCCTTGGAAATTCAAACATGGTGCCCCGTTTGCTTATGGACATGTTGCTGCCTCCCTCTGAACGCATCATCACTTACTATGAATGTGTGATTCAAGCTTTCACCACACAAATGTTTGGTACCACCGCTCACACTGTGCTCATGATTATGGCCTTTGATAGATATGTTGCCATCTGCAACCCTTTACGCTATGCTGCCATAATGACCAACAAGATGGTGATCAAGCTGACAGTTTCTGCCTGGGGAGTGGGCTTTGTGTTGGTTGGGATTCTGCTCGGTCTGACCATACGGCTGAACCGATGCAGGACTCTGATCATGAATCCTTACTGTGATAATGCCTCGCTGTTTAAACTCTCCTGTGAGAGTGTGTTTATTAATAATGTCTATGGCCTCACTTTCACTGTAGTCTTGCTTACAGCTTCTATAGGCAGTATTGTTCTCACTTATACTAAGATTACAGTAGTTTGTTTGACCAGTAAGAACAAATCTTTGAACAGTAAAGCCTTGAAGACCTGCAGCACTCATCTTGTTGTGTATCTGATAATGCTGCTCAGTGGGATGATTGTCATTCTTCTGCATCGCTTCCCACAGTACTCAGATTACAGGAAACTCTCTGCTATTCTGTTTCATATCATCCCTGGCACCCTGAACCCACTTATATATGGGGTGCAATCTGCAGAAATCTGCAAATCCTTGTCAAAATTATTTCGATCCAAACCAGTTATGCCATTCTTCTGAGTTGAGAAATTCAAATTTAGAGAGTACATGTGGGGACAACACAGTCACAGATTGTGAAAAGTCATCAAATTATAGGGGACCTATTATGCTAATTTTCAGCTCTATATTTTTATTTTGGGACTCCACTAGAGTAGCTTTGCATGATTCATACTTCAGAGAACTCCTTATTTGTCTTATACTGGCCCTCAGTTCAGCCTACGTCTGAAACAGGCTGTTCTATTGTGAAAAATTTATAGGAAATCAAATGTGTTCTTCACCAAATTAGCAGATCTTCACTAGCAGCCCTGAAAACCAGTTGACACAACAAGATATGGAGATATTTGGAGCTATTTGTTCAGTGGATCAGTTAGAAATAATGCAGGGAGGAATAGTACAGGCAGAAACAGCCACAGTGAGATGTTTAATGAAGAGCTGCAGACCACAGAGCAGTCTGAGCCTGAGCTTTTTGCTCACAGTGATTCATTTTACATACGTTTACCTCATTATTTGAAACTATGTTTAATATGAACATCCGACAGTGTAATGTGATATATATATATATATATATATATATATATATATATATATATATATATATATATATATATATATATATATGGCTGAAAATAAGGAAAAGCATAATAGATCCCCTCTAAACCAAACTGCTGTATTGTATTCCACATTATAATAATTGTTTATAGCCATTGTTTTTGGTGAGAATGGTGAATCGTGACAAATGGTTGTTTTCATGAATTCCACTCACTGAAGCTGAATGTTTTCATTTTAATCCAAATTTCAGATATTCATACTTTCTCTTACTTGGTGAATCCAAATAGTGAGATTTTTGTTTGTCAACTTCTAATATTAATTATGATATCTATGTGAAATGTATCATTATCACATTATATTCTGAAATGCTTTTTCAAAGATGCTGCTTTCTCCTCATGCTGTCTTATTGTATTGATCAGTTAGCATACTCAATTGTGAGACGCTAGCAGCTGAGTTCATTGTATCCCAGTTAGTGTAATACAGCATGGAGCCCTGGTTGGAGAAAATAATTTGTTTCTTTGCAAATAAAAGTTAATCTCTGTGAAGTAACATAAAGTCTCAAAACACAAATGATAAGCACCCTAGATATTAATATACATTGCCACAAATTTGCAACGTATACTATAATAAATTGTGTTACTTACTTTGTCCTTATTTACTTCAGCAGTTATAAAGTTTGTACTTATTTACACATATGGATATCTTACACGTGCACAATCATGTCACTACTGAAAACACTGTGAGACATAATTGCATGTATAAGTTTAGTAATTCATTTGTACAAGCAACAACAACAACAACAACAACAATAAAAACACAGGCATCGGTTAAAGAGCTATTGTAATAATATACTGACTACTGATGCAGAACAGGATTCTGTGCCAGTAGTCCACAGGCTGTTGGTCCAGAGTGGTTTTCCGTGCCGATAATAGTTTGTTCTATTGGTATGTAAAGTAGTTTTAACAGGAGGGGGACATTATTCGAGGGGGGAACAGATTTAGACACAACACTGGACCTCTTGTAGACCATTAACTGGACATCCTTTACCATCATATTGGGCATTTTAGTGGCATTAAATGGTTTCATTTTACCATAGGAAGATGAAACATTTGAAAATGATTGGATATGTTGGAGTAAGGTCCTTTTTACACTTGGCATTAACATCCATCTCGGGTGATCCGATCACAAATGGACAGCTTTAAGTAGAGGTGTGAACACAGCCAAGATGCATTGTGGACACATTGAGATCACTCTGGGTGGTCTGGGCCACATGTGGCCACATTCATTTAGCAATGTAAATGCAATGAGTCCTGGTCCACATGGAAGGACCACCTACTCAACTGACATCCTCTATTTTCAGACAAGGCACAGGACCCTCTGTCCAAAGCTGTTCAACTTGTTTGATAAAAGCTAAACAATGCGTTATTTTGTTTTTCCATTTTTCATGGAAATTAAAAAAAACAAAATCCACTTCCCGTTTTTTCTTTTTTTTTCTCATTCCCCTAACCCATTTTCTTCATCAAATCAACAATTGGAATAGAAATTAAAACATTCATTTTCTGCCAGAAAATATTTCAGAAGCTAAATATTGCTGGACAGTTCCCTCTGGACTGTCTAGTTGATAGCTGCGCTGCAGCAAAACTAAAAACGCTGCTGACATAATGAGCTCAGGATTCATCAGGAGGGCCAAACAGTTTCATTGTATGAACCTGTACTGTGTGTGTAACCTTTTGGATATGTAGAACACAGAACATTAATTAACATTAGACCTTGACTGATCCTGTTGGCGTGTTGGAGATTTAAATAATCAGTGAAGTTATGCCGCTGTTTCTCATGTGCACAGCGTCTCTCAATGAGGAGACGCAGCTGTGGGGAGATCGCTACATATAACTATTTCTTAGGCTATATAAATATATATATATATACATATATATATGTTCAGATGCGACTCTAGAGTAAATCAATAGGACAGGCAATTGATTTTCGTTCGGGGGTACACAATGTATTGTTTAAGCCTATTATTAAACAAGTTGACCACAACTTTGGACAAAGGGTACATGGACCTCCGGTCCTCCCGCCAGTTAAAAATAACAATGAATTTGGTCTTTGCAAACGGAAATGATGTCCGTATTTATTTGCATATAGAGCGGTGGAGAAGTGAGATCGATCACAAGTGGTCACTCAAGACGCATGTGGAGACGCATGTTAATGACAGGTGTAAACAGGGCCAAAAGGCCCAAAAGGCAGAGGAACTTTTGGGCCTCTGCCAATAGGGTCTTTGCCCTTAGGCGATTGTAAGGTGTGATGTGGCACTGCAACTTTGAGGGCTTATAAAATCCAAACTGTTCAAGTTATTACAAAGTTTTTAACAACTTTCTCAGCATAGTGTCATAAGTCATGTATTAAAGTTTGAAGCCGATACCATTAATGCCCTCAGAGGAGATAGCATTTGTTCGGGGGCCAAAATTGGGGCAAAGTCTTATTTTGAAAGGCTAATTGTGGACTTCCTGTTGGATTGAAGTCAGGGGTGTCAGTATATGATTTGTAGGTCTTGATGAGACGAATAATTGAGTTTTGGTTTGATGTCTCTATGACATTCCTATGGGCCTTGGCGGCCATTTTAGTTACATAGGTGGTGCTAGAGAGCACATTTTGGCACTTTGGGGGTTGATTTTTACATTTTATCAAAGTTTTCACCAGACCTGCTGTGTGTGCCAAATTTGGTGAGTTTTTGAGCATGTTTAGGGGGTCAAATTTAGGTGTGAAGTCCCGTAATAATTAAAGCTGCAAACAGCATTGAACAGGCCCTCGCGCTCCACACACGTTGGGCCATGACATAAGGCTGACTTGCTCGAAATCGAAATGTGTACTGTCACAGGGGTTCTACAGTGCGAGTATTTCACTCGCATTTGTTGTAACGGGTATAGAATGGACCCAATAGCAGCACAAATGACACTGGTATAAATTTTGCAGTCTTTATTTCACACAATGTCAAGGCAATAGTAGCACGGTCGGAAAAACACAGTTCTGATGAGTATGGCTCCACTGGAAATTGAACCCCGATCTTCCACTCCCACAGCGGACAAAGACCAGGGAACAGGCAGGCAGAACTCAGAGTCAGGGACAGAAGGCTGGTGGCTAACGGAGCATTAGCTGCAGCATGACTAGAAGGAAGCATAACCAGTTAGCCTCCGCTCGGCTCTCAGCTAGCCCCGGCTCTCTGTTTGGATCCAACTGGACCACCGAGCCCCGGTTTGTTATTCAGGTTAAAGTGGGAAGAACCAGGGGGGCTGTCAGTCAGTTAAGTGAAATGAAGCCTGCAGAAGAAACACCAGGACCATCAGGGTGAAACAGTCCGTGGAGGAGTTGCTGTGTTCGGCTGCACAGATAGGAAATCCCTCGGCTGACAGGATGTACCACTCTGTTTGAAAAAACCTCTTATTCTCCTCTTTTTGGGTTATATATATTTATATATAAAACCTACACATCAAAAGAGAACACACATTTTGATTTACATACTCACACACACAAAGCATTTAAATATGTATGTGATAAATTGTTGTCTTTAATTAACAATTACTTGAACATTTTTAAGTGTGCTCCTAAATTTCTGTGTGTGCTCCTAATTTTTTTCATTTAGGAACACATGTACTTCGACAAAAAAGTAAGCATTGAACACTGCTGTCAGATGTGTAGAGACAATAAGTAACTGCATCTGGCCACAGAAAAATACTCATATATTTGAATGGAGAGTGTGAATGAACCGCTAGGTGCTTGGGCCCTAATAAAGGAAAAACTGCAGTACAGAGCTACAAATTTTAGTTTTGATTTTATTTTTCTGCAGCACTTTATCACGAAACTGTCACTCTCACTCCATTTTTTCCCTTCCCCTCATGAACATCCCCACTACTGAATTATACATATAAGACTCATAATTATTGTAAAATAAATGATAATAACACCAAACTTCATACAAAGTTTGTAGACCTTTCTGCTGTATCCTTAAAAAATGACTTCCATTTAACCGTGACACCCATCCCTCTCAGCTGGAGAGAAAGATTTCAGAGTACTCTTCTTGTGAAATATCCTCATAAATCCCATGACTATGGCCAAATCTTACATTAAAAATCGCCTTTGAGTAGGAATTTTCATCGCAAATCCATTGATACAGGTTTGAAAGTGGTCTGACTTACAGTTTAGACGCCAGATGCCTCAGTTTGGTACAAAGTCCATACCCATGGATTGCCTCCCCATTGGTTTACATTGTAAGGTATGATATGGCACTCCAACTTTCGGGGCTTATAAAATCTAAACCGTTCGAGTTATTACAAAGTTTTTAATAACTTTTGTTCAGCACAGTGTGATAAGTCAGGTATTAAAGTTTGAAGCCAATACCATTAACTCCCTAGGAGGAGATAGCGTTTGTTCGGGGTCCAAAACTGGGGAAAAGTCATACTTTCATGTGTGTATGGCGGACTTCCTGTTGGATTTAGGTCAGGGGTGTCAGTTTATGATTTGTAGGTCTTGATGAGATATATAATTGAGTTTTGGTTCGATCTCTCTACGACATTCCTATGGGCTGTGGCGGCCATATTAGATACATAGGTGGCGCTATCAAGCACATTTTGGCACTTTGGGGGAAAATTTTTACATTTTATAAAATTTTTCACCAGACCTGATGTGCGTGGCAAATTTGGTGAGCATGTTTAGGGGGTCAAATTAAGGGTTGAAGTGGCGGAATAATAAAGAAGAAAGAAAGGAAGAAACGCATAAAATACAATAGGGTCTTCGCCCCTTTGGGGCTCAGGCCCTAATTAAAGCTGCAAGCAGCGATGAATGGGCCCTTGCACCCTTGTGCACGTCGGGGCACGGCGCAGTCGAAGGGCTTTTTTTGTAGGCATGCAGATGTGTTCAGAACTGGACTCTTATCGAACATTGCATGAAGGAGTTAAATTTCATTTCCTGTGTCCACTAAATGGTTCTAGAGAACACCTATTAAGTAAACATCATGTTGCCGTATATCAACTGTAGACCACACCTTGAAAATTTCATGTGAATCAGATGATGTTTGTCATATAAGGCTGACCTGTTACACCTGTGTCCTCAAAATCATGCAAGTTTTGGGCCCATTCACTTGAATTTCAATTAGTAAATTGAAAACTCGTGATGAGTTTGTGTGTGAAACAAGTTAATTTCCTAATTTTCATCAAGTCTATTTTTACAAAAGTAAAGACTTTTAAGCCACATGACCTGGTCAAAGTGTGATTGAAATGTGTACTGTCAGGTGTGTAAAGACAATAAGTAACTGCAGCTGGCCACAGAAAAATACTCATATATTTGAATGGAGAGTGTGAGCGAACCGCTAGGTGCTCGGGCCCTAATAAAGGAAAAACTGCAGTACAGAGCTACAAATTTTAGTTTTGATGGTATTTTTCTGCAGCACTTTATCACTAAACTGTCACCCTCACTCAATTTTTTCCCTTCCCCTCATAGGTCATCTCCACTACTGAATTATAAATATAAGACCTATAATTAATGTAAAATAAATGATAATAACATCAAACTTCATACAAAGTTTGTATATAATGTACTGTATGTATATAGGCCTTTCTGCTGTATCCAAAAATGAGCTGCATTCAACCTCCACACCAGTGGCGGCTGGTGACTCAAGAAATTGGGGAGGACAGGAGGAAAACCAACTTACCACATCAAACTATATCATTGTCCCCCACCTGATGAAATCAGAGGGGTGGGGGGCAATTTTATATGCCAATAAAACAATTTGCTTTTAAAAACAAAAACTCCTGAGTGGTGTAAAGGCTGCTTCTTTAAAGACATTTAGCATATACATATTGTTTCTAAACAAAGAAGAGCTCATTTTAGCCATGGACTGGTTCAGATGAGTGATTTTACCAACAAAGTGAAATTCAAATTTATAGTATTGTTCTACTGTGACAGATTTATGTTCTCATCAAAAACAGACAAGATATCACATGATTTACACGTGTTTCCTGTGTATTTTCTTAGTATACAGAAATATATAAAGTACCACAAAGCTTATAATGTGATACAGGAACAGATCAGTGCTGAATACTAGAAAGACTGATTTGTGATGGCAGCTCAAGCTACTGTCGTTGTGTAATTCAGCTTCATTTAGAATTCTGAGTTACCAGCTAATCCAGCAAGTTCACAACTCAACAAAATACATAACATAGGTCTGGTTTTTTGGACATATTAATCCAGAGAAGTTACATATTGGGCCGTTAAGATAGCTATCATGACTTCATAATGTTGCATCATAAATCATCTGAGTATGCAATGAATGAGCCCCCTGGTGATAAAACTAGAACTACATAAAACCACAACCAAGGAAGAGATCTTCTTTGCTGGATATCAACCACCAACAAAGACTCTAGAAAGAAAAGACGAAAGACTGATGAACCAGAGGAGTCAAAGCAGGTATTACTGAATTACAAATAGTCTTCTTCTCTGACAATATATATTATCAATCTCCGATCAAAGTCAAAATGTAGTAATTATCTTTCACTTAAGTTTTTATTTTGGTTGTTTTAATCTTTTGTGGAACTTCATTATCTGATAAAAGCAAAACATTTGTATAATTTATCATTAAGTCAGTGACATTATCAGTGATCTTTCTTATTGCAGGTTGATGGAAAACTACACCTACAACAGCTTCACACTCCAACTCGAGGGATTAAATATCTCAAAGGGCTCTATCTATCCTGTTTTTCTCCTCTTTTTTTTCTCCTATGTCTTTATAATGTTTTTGAATGTAGGCATTACATGTCTGGTTTTTATTGACAAGAATCTTCACCAGCCCATGTATCTCCTTTTTTGCAACCTGCCAGTCAATGATATCCTTGGAAATTCAATCATGGTGCCCCGTTTGCTTATGGACATGTTGCTGCCTCCCTCTGAACGCATCATCACTTACTATGAATGTGTGATTCAAGCTTTCACCACACACATGTTTGGTACCACCACTCACACTGTGCTCATGATTATGGCCTTTGACAGATATGTTGCCATCTGCAATCCTCTACGCTATGCTGCCATAATGACCAACAAGATGGTGATCAAGCTGACAGTTTCTGCCTGGGGAGTGGCTTTTGTTTTGGTTGGGATTCTGCTCGGTCTGACCATACGGCTGAACCGATGCAGGACTCTGATCATGAATCCTTACTGTGATAATGCCTCGCTGTTTAAACTCTCCTGTGAGAGTGTGTTTATTAATAATGTCTATGGCCTCACTTTCACTGTAGTCTTGCTTACAGCTTCTATAGGCAGTATTGTTCTCACTTATACTAAGATTACAGTAGTTTGTTTGACCAGTAAGAACAAATCTTTGAACAGTAAAGCCTTGAAGACCTGCAGCACTCATCTTGTTGTGTATCTGATAATGCTGCTCAGTGGGATAATTGTCATTCTTCTGCATCGCTTCCCACAGTACTCAGACTACAGGAAACTCTCTGCTATTCTGTTTCATATCATCCCTGGCACCCTGAACCCACTTATATATGGGGTGCAATCTGCAGAAATCTGCAAATCCTTGTCAAAATTATTTCGATCCAAACCAGTTATGCCATTATTCTGAGTTGAGAAATTCAAATTTAGAGAGTACATGTGGGGACAACACAATCACAGATTGTGAAAAGTCATCAAATTATAGGGGACCTATTATGCTCATTTCCAGCTCTATATTTTTATTTTGGGACTCCACTAGAGTAGCTTTGCATGATTCATAGTTCAGAGAACTCCTTATTTGTCTTATACTGGCCCTCAGTTCAGCCTACGTCTGAAACAGGCCGTTCTATTGTGAAGAATTTATAGGAAATTAAATGTGTTCATCACTGAATTGGCAGATCTTCATTAGCAGCCCTAAAAACCAGTTGACACAACAAGATATGGAGATATTTGGAGCTATTTGTTCAGTGGATCAGTTAGAAATAATGCAGGGAGGAATAGTACAAGCAGAAACAGCCACAGTGAGATGTTTAATGAAGAGCTGCAGACCACAGAGCCATATATATATATATATATATATATATATATGGCTGAAAATAAGGAAAAGCATAATAGGTCCCCTCTAAACCAAACTGCTGTATTGTATTCCACATTATAATAATTGTTTATAGCTTATTGTTTTTGGTGAGATTGGTAAATCATGACAAATGGTTGTTTTCATGAATTCCACTCACTGAAGCTGAATGTTTTCATTTTAATTTCAGATATTCATACTTTCTCTTACTTGGTGAATCCAAATAGTGAGATTTTTGTTTGTAAACTTCTAATGTTAATTATGATATTTATGTGAAATGTATCATTATCACATTATATTATGAAATGCTTTTTCAAAGATGCTGCTTTCTCCTCATGCTGTCTTATTGTATTGATCAGTTAGCATACTCAATTGTGAGACACTAGCAGCTGAGTTCATTGTATCCCAGTTAGTGTAATACAGCATGGAGCCCTGGATGGAGAAAATAATTTGTTTCTCTGCAAATAAAAGTTAATCTCTGTGAAGTAACTTAAAATCCCAAAACATAAATGAAAAGCACCCTAGATATTAATATACATAGCTATACTATAATAAATTGTGTTACTTATTTTGTCATTATTTACCTCAACAATTATAGAGATTGTGCTTATTTACGTATATGGATATCTTACACGTGCACAATCATGTCACTACTGAAAGCACTGTGAGACATAATTGCATGTATTAGTTTAGTAATTCATTTGCACAAGCAACAACAATAACAACAATAAAAACACAGGCATCGGTTAAAGAGCTGGTGCAATAATAAACTGACTACTGATGCAGAGCAGGATTCTGTGCCAGTAGGCCACAGAATGTTGGTCCAGAGTGGTTTTCCGTGCTGATAATAGTTTGTTCTATTGGTATGTAAAGTAGTTTTAACAGGAGGGGGACATTATTCAAGGGGGGAACAGACTTAGACACAACACTGGACCTCTTGTAGACCATTAACTGGACATCCTTTACCATCATATTGGGCATTTTAGTGGCATTAAATGGTTTCATTTTACCATAGGAAGATGAAACATTTGAAAATGATTGGATATGTTGGAGTAAGGTCCTTTTTACACCTGGCATTAACATCCATCTCGGGTGATCCGATCACAAGCGGACAGCTCTAAGTACAGGTGTGAACACAGCCAAGATGCATTGTGGGCACATTGAGATCACTCTGGGTGGTCTGGGCCACATGTGGCCACATTCATTTAGCAGTGTAAATGCAATGAGTCCTGGTCCACATGGAAGGACCACCTACTCAACTAACATCCTCTATGATATGACATAATAATTAATTTGGTCTTTGCGAATGGAAATGATGTCCATGTTTATTTTCATATAGAGCGGGGAAATGAGATCCGATCACAAGTGGTCACTCAAGACGCATGTGGAGAAACATGTTAATGCCAGGTGTAAACAGGCCCTTTATAATACTAAAAAATAGAGTTGATGACATCTAGAATATGAGATGGCAAAAAAACAAAGTGTTTTTCATGCACTTCCACTTAAAACACTTGTTGACAGTTTTCATTAACCCCCTTAGCATTACATAATGTTTTGTCAGGCAATGATGAAGGTTTCCCCAGAGGAAATAATGCTCATAAAACAGACTCACATGAATAGATTGTTTAGAGAAGGCCTGAAGAAGACCCGAAGACTGTAACACTAAACAGAAAGGTTATTATTATTGGTTTACTGCCCTAACACCACATTTTCCGCAGTACAGCTGGTAACAGAACTGTGTAATTGGAATAGAAGTAGTTTCATTAGGGATTTGTTTTTAAGGATAGAATGATAAGAGTCGGCTTTCAGCCTTATGCTTGCAAGGCAAATTTGACCATAATGACCATATTATTTGAGGGATTCTTATTAGACTGCACATGTCTGAAATATGTTTGGTGGTAAACTAATTTAAATCACAAGATGGGAAATGAAACAAATCAGCAACTGCCTTTTTTTGTGAAACCTGGTTTGTATTGTTGTTCCACTGACTTCAGCTGGAACAGATAGACCCCTAGTGCAGGTAAATGTAATGACTGCAATGATAAAGAAGTTAAATTTCTGTAACCCTACAAAGATGAAGTATTGTGGAACTTATGTCAGGATGAGTTTCCCCTTCAGCATTACTTCTGTCGATGCATCAATAATTTCCCATTTTGTAAGAACTCTTCATTGATTTTACTTTTATGTCCACTCATTTTCTACTAACAGGTGTCTAGTTTTACATAAGTAGTATTTTTATAATTAATGGCAGATTTTTTCATTGTGGTGCCACTATTTATACATATGGAAATGTTGGGTTTGTTGGGTTTTTTTTTGTTTTGTTTATTTTTTCCATTTGTTCATCTAATGTTGAGACTGAAAGCTGTAAAAGAAACCACACTATTCAAGAGTTTCATCTCAAATTCTATGTCTTTCTCTTTTGTTGTAGAATTGAAGTTTGCAGCAGTTTCTGTTTCACTGCGGTATGTATATCATTCATGATTTTTTTTCCTCTCCTCTGTTTTATTTTTGTGTAGCTCAGATGGAAAACTATACGTACAACAGCCTCATTCTTCAGCTCGAGGGGTTAAGGATCACCAAGACTAACAAGCATCCTGTCTTCTTATTTCTGCTCTTGACCTATGTATTCATCTTAATCGCCAATGTGGGCATTGTGTTTTTGATATGGACAGAGAGAAGCCTCCACCAGCCGATGTATCTGCTCTTCTGTAACCTGTCGGTTAATGATGTCATGGGAAACTCTCTACTGGTTCCTCGGGTGCTTGCATACATCCATGTGCCTCCCTCTGAGCGCTTCATCCACTATTATGAGTGTGTGATGCAAGCTTTCACCTCACACATGCATGGCACTAATGCACACACTGTGCTCATGATTATGGCCTTTGACAGATATGTGGCCATCTGTAATCCACTGCAGTATGCTACCATAATGACCGGCAAAATGGTGATCAAGCTGACGGTTTCTGCCTGGGGAGTGGCCTTTGTTTTGGTTGGAATTTTGCTCGGTCTGACCATACGGCTGAACCGATGCAGGACTCTGATCATGAATCCTTATTGTGACAATCCCTCCCTGTTTAAACTCTCCTGTGATAGTGTGTTCATCAATAACGTCTATGGATTCACTTTCACTGTCGTCCTGCTCTCATCCTCTATAGGCAGTATAATTCTTACGTATTCTAAAATCACGGCAGCATGTCTAACTAATAAGAGCAAGTCTTTGAACAGTAAAGCCCTGAAGACCTGCAGTACTCATCTGTGCTTGTATCTGCTCATGCTTCTCAGTGGGATGATTCCCATCATCCTTCATCGCTTCCTGCAGTACACAGAGTACAGGAAGATTTCAGCCATTCTCTTTTACATTGTTCCCGGCAGCCTAAACCCCATCATCTATGGGCTGCAGTCCCAAGAAATACACAGATGTTTGTCAAATATTTTACAGCTTAGAAAAAAATAAAAATAAATTAAAAAAAATAAACTATCCCATGGATGATTCACTATATTTTGTGTCAAAGTCATCTAGTTAATGTAATTCAGCATTTTTCAGAGTCTGCTAATCTTTAGTCTGGTGTAGTGAACACTGCACACTTGGCAAACTCCTCATATTATAGTAATAAAGCACCGTTCTGTCATGCAATACAGAAAATGCAAGTGTATGATTATCTGTGGCTGGCCATCCAAACACAGACCTATAATGTCATTATACAAACAAACCTTAAAAGATAATGGATCAGAGACCAATGAAATGGCATCATTGACATTCTTAAAAAATATAATTTGCTAAGTTTTGACAATTTGATAAAGTTCTGTCATAAAAACAACATTAAAAAACTATGCATAAATAATCATAATCGTGATAGTGATGTTTATTCATTTATTTCACAAGCTTTGCAGTGTGCTGCTCAAAACTTAAATTACTATCAAACTATTGACAAAATTAGGGTCACATATTGTAGCTGTTTATTTGAATGTACGAATACATTCAAATATATGAATGTGTACAAATGTGTTGATCAAATGAATTCAAATATTTGAATGTGTAAAAAATATCTGAATAAATAGATTTAATTTTTGAATCCATGAGGACATCTGAAGTTGTGCATGATGTTTTGTGAAAAAAATAAAAAAAGATTTGCACAAATAATTTCCATCGTGTGACTGCATAAAGAAGATTTGAACTAAGGTTTGCAGTTACACATCTCTCTGTTTTTGGGTGAAAAAAGTTGACACAGAACTCAATTGTATGTGTGAATCCCAAGTTTACAGCTACTAATCAAATGGAACCTACGGGTACTTTTGTCCCACATTTGACGCTTCCTCCTGAAAAGCCAATAGGGATGCTCAGATTAACATATCATTTGACTATCCAATCATGCAGCCAGGGAGGCAAGCCTTTCTAGCAGTGCTGCTAGATGTCATGCTCGCCATTTTGTATTGACTACCCTACAGAGAGACAGACAGACGCTGTAGCTGGACTGCACACATGTACTACCCGGTGGTTGTTGGTGCGCATTGCAACTACTTCTGAATGAATTATGTCATCCCCCTTCGTTATCTGTATACACTGTGTGCAAAAGGTAAAATGTACATAGCAGATGTGCAAAAGACAAGCATTCAGGTTTGTTTAAAAAGTTAAATGTCAACCATAAATTAAACCATTATACTGTGGGTGATAAGGGTAACTGCATTGAGACACGTGGTAACACGGGTTGGTCTTTGCAAGCACACAGAATCCTACATAAATGTTGAATTGAAAGCACATATATTCACACGACCTGCATGCAGACCAAAATACTATAAACCATATACATGCAGCTTGATTTCTGCTCTAAGGAATCAAAAATATTCATGTGCTAGTAGTTGTATAGCACACCAGCCTCCCATTGGTGTGCTAGAGGAGTAAACGTCACCTACATGACTCAGGAGCGGCAGTCTAGCGTATCATTGGCCAAGATGGACTGCCAAAGTCAAGGACCTCAAGTAAGTTTTTTTTTTTTAATGGTGCTATTACTTCCTTCAAATTGAACTGGTTAAGTCATGTATGCAGCACAAGAATACATATATTGATAATATGCTTGGCTTTCAAGTGTAGTACAATACATAAACGTTGTCCTGCCCATCGGACAATATATCGTATGACCTCCTACGGACTATATTGCCAGCACTTAACCCCACAATCACACACATCATCAATTCCTCGCTTACAATGGGTGTTTTCTGAATTCATTCATTGGTCAACACTACACCCGACCTTCTTTTGGTTGAGGAAATTTGACAGGATTATTGCACAAAAAATCTGAGAGCAAAGCAGAAATCTGAGAGCAGGTGTTTCATATGCACATAAAAGCAGCCTGAATGCCAGGTGGAGGGCTGAAGCTGGAGCTGGAGGTGTCATGAGGTAACCCTTCATTAGCCTTCTCCAAGTCCATAGACAGGATAGACAAACTCCCATGATCTCTTCAGTATCCTTACAAGCGTAAAGAGCTAGTCCAATGTTTCATGACCAGGATGGTATCCACATTATTCAACCTGAATCCAGGGTGCGACCTCCTTTCCAGCACTCTGGCATAAGCTTTACCTAGGAGGCTGAGCAGTGTGATCCACCAGTAATTGGACAACACCCTCTGGTCCGCTATTTTAAAAATGGGAATCACCAATCTGGTTTGCCAGTCTACGGGCACTGTCCCCATCCTCCATGCGACATTGAAGAGGCATGTAAGCCAAGACAGCCTGACAAATGTCCAGAGCCTTCAACATTTCAGTGCCAATCTCATTCACACCCAGCGCCTTGCCACTGAGGAGCTTCTTAACTACCTCAAAGACCTCTGCCAAGGATAGGGATAGGGATAGGGCTTCCCTTGAGTCATCCTACCCTGGTTCCTCCACAGAGGGCATGTCGGATTGCCACTGAAGCCACTGCCCATATGGCCCCCTACTGCCAAATTGTAAAAATGCCATTGTCATCTGGGTTGTGGTGGAAGCAGTCAAAGTAGGTAGCCCTGACTCCCTTCGCCACATCCTTGAGAATTGTTGGATCAAGGAAGGGATGTTGCCTCAAAAAAAGATGTAATCATGTTCCTTTTGGGGGGGGGGGGGGGGGCAGATGCCCTCTCTACGTTTAAAAGTAAGCTTAAAACTTTCCATTTTGATAAAGCTTATAGTTAGGGCCTGCCAGGCTCACCTTGGATCTTCCCTTAGTTATGCTGCTATAGGCCTAGACTGCTGGGGGACTTCCCATGATGCACTGAGCTCCTCTCTCCTCCTCCACCTCTCTATCTGTACGCATTCATGTACCATCAATGCATGTTACTAACTTGGCTTCTTCGCCAAAGTTTTTTGTGCTCTCTCATCTCACAGGAAACCCTGGGATGCAGGCTGAGCCTTCGCAGTCCTGTTGGTGTCCTTCCCCGCCTATTTCTGCCCCCCCCCCTTCTTTCTCTCTCAATCTAACCGGTCAAAGCAGATGGCCGCACCCCAAGAGCCAATTATCATAGTGAATTTCTACATGGCATAGAAAATGTAAAAATATTTCACAAGATTGATTTACCAGCCAGTTTCTTTGATGTTTCAGTGACTTCAGCTCAATGGATGACTGCACTCAGACATTACACATTGTAACACTACGCAGCTAAAATGCAGTTCAAGTCTGTGGCATCCAGATGAATGGAAGTTCTGTCATGATGTCGTTGAGTTTTCTCTTTATTATGACTTCTGTAACTTCTGTAACTTTAATATTAATTATAGTACATAGAGTTGACTTTTGACCTACGTGTTAATCTTAATTGCCAACGTGGGCATTGTGGTTTTGATATGGACAAAGAGAAGCCTCCACCAGCTGATGTATCAACTCCTCTGTAACCTCTCTCTTCACTTTACACACTTGTTGACAGTTTTCATTAACCACCTTAGCATTACGTAATGTTTTCTCAGATAATGATGAAGATTTCCCCAGAGGAAATAATGCTCATAAAACAGACTCACATGAATAGATTGTCTAAAGAAGGCCTGAAGAAGACCAGAAGACCGTAGCTCTTAACAGAAAGGTTATTATTATTGGTTTACTGCCCTAACACCACATTTTCCTTAGTACAGCTGGTAAAGGAACTGTGTAATCAGAATAGAAGTAGTTTCATTAGGGATTTGTTTTTAAGGATAGAATGATGAGAGTCGGCTTTCAGCTTTATGCTTGCAAGGCAAATTTGTCATTGTTTAAATGACCATATTATTTGAGGGATTCTTATTAGACTGCACATGTCTGAAATATGTTTGGTGGTAAACTAATTTAAATCACAAGATGGGAAATGAAACAAAAAGCAACTGCCTTTTTTTGTGAAACCTGGTTTGTATTGTTGTTCCACTGACTTCAGCTGGAACAGATAGACCCCTAGTGCAGGTAAATGTAATGACTGCGATGATAAAGAAGTTAAATTTCTGTAACCCTACAAAGATGAAGTACTGTAAAACTTATGTCAGGATGAGTTTCCCCTTCAGCATTACTTCTGTAGATGCATCAATAATTTCCCATTTTTGTAAGGACTCTTCATTGATTTTACTTTTGTGTCCATTCATTTACTACTAACAGGTGTCTAGTTTCACATAGGTAATTCTTTTACAGTTAATGGCAGATTTTTCCATGGTGGTGTCACTATTTCTACGTATGGAAATGTTGGGTTTATTGGGGGGTTTTTGTTTTATTTTTCTTTATTTTTTGTTCATCTAATGTTGAGACTGAAAGGTGTAAGAGAAACCACACTATTCAAGAGTTTCATCTAAAATTCTATGTCTGCCTCTTTTGTTGTAGAAATGAAGTTTTTTTTTAGCAGTTTCTGTTTCACTGCGGTATGTATATCATTCATGATTTTTTTTTCTCTCCTCTGTTTTATTTTTGTGTAGCACAGATGGAAAACTATACGTACAACAGCCTCATTCTTCAACTTGAGGGGTTAAGGATCACCAAGACTAACAAGTACCCTGCCTTCTTATTTCTGCTCCAGACCTACATGTTAATCTTAATTGCCAACATGGGCATTGTGTTTTTGATATGGACAGAGAGAAGCCTCCACCAGCCGATGTATCTGCTCTTCTGTAACCTGTCGGTTAATGATGTCATGGGAAACTCTCTCCTGGTTCCTCGGGTGCTTGCATACATCCATGTGCCTTCTTCTGAGCGCTTCATCCACTATTATGAGTGTGTGATGCAAGCTTTCACCTCACACATGTATGGCACTAATGCACACACTGTGCTCATGATTATGGCCTTTGACAGATATATTGCTATCTGTAATCCACTGCAGTATGCTACCATAATGACCGGCAAAATGGTGATCAAGCTGACGGTTTCTGCCTGGGGAGTGGCCTTTGTTTTGGTTGGAATTCTGCTCGGTCTGACCATACGGCTGAACCGATGCAGGAATCGGATCACAAATCCTTATTGTGACAATGCCTCCCTGTTTAAACTCTCCTGTGAGAGTGTGTTCATCAATAACGTCTATGGCCTCACTTTCACTGTAGTCCTGCTCTCATCCTCTATAGGCAGTATGATTCTTACTTATTCTAAAATCACGGCAGCGTGTCTAACTAATAAGAGCAAGTCTTTGAACAGTAAAGCCCTGAAGACCTGCAGTACTCATCTGTGCTTGTACCTGATCATGCTTCTCAGTGGGATGATTCCCATCATCCTTCATCGCTTCCCCCAGTACACAGAGTACAGGAAGATTTCAGCCATTCTCTTTCACATTGTTCCCGGCAGCCTAAACCCCATCATCTATGGGCTGCAGTCCCAAGAAATACACAGATGTTTGTCAAATATTTTACAGCTCAGAAAAATTAAGCCGTCATTTTAGTTTGTAATTCTGACAAGTAATTTTATGTAAAAACTGGGACCTCCCATCTAATGTAACGGAAAATGACTTTTTTAATCGAAAGAATTAAATAATTTAAAGAGGGAAAAGTGGATATCTTTTTCTTTTTGTGTGAATTCTTATTTTTATATATACACATTATTTTTGAAGTGATTAAATATAAGCGCTGATAATTATTTGGGGAAACTATATCTCAGCTACTGTACATACTGACCCAGGGGATCAAGTATTACTATTATGTTTTAATGTTCTTTTCCTTGCTGAGAATTTTCCCAAAAAAAGATAATCTATGTGCTGTGAAATATAAAGAACATAGAGGGATGTCACATTTGGTTTTAATGTAATAGAAAAACTATTCCACGGATGATTCACTATATTTTGTGTCAAAGTCATCATATCATAGTTAATGTAATTCAGCATTTTTCAGAGTCTGCTAATCTTTAGTCTGGTGTACTGAAAACTGCACACTTGGCAAACTCCTCATATTATAATAATAAAGCACCGTTCTGTCATGCAATACAGAAAATGCAAATGTTGTGTGATTATTTGTGGCCAGCCATCCCAAATACTGATCAGACTTATAATGTCATTATACAAACAAATCTTTAAAAGATAATGGATCAGAGACCATTGAAATGGCACTACTGAAATTCTTCAAAAATATTATTTGCTAAGTTTTGACAATTTGAGAAAGTTCTCAGTCATAAAAACAATAATTCAAAAACTATATGCATAAATAATCATAATCAGTGACTAATAAACCAGCACCCAGGAGATGGGTGGTCATTCCTGTGTATGAGCACAGTAGTGGTGGGGCCAGTTCCTGGAGGTCATGAGGGGGTCTGGTTATTGACCTGGAAAGAGAACTCATTCCTGGGGAAGATACCTCTGTTGTGGGTCCTGGTTCTCTAGGGGACCTTGGGTGGATATGTACCCAGGGGAAGGGTGGTCATTCCTTTGTACAAGCACACTAGTGGTGGGGCTGGTTCCTGGAGGTCCTCGGGGACTCGGCTGGATCTTTACCCAGGGAAAAGGTGCTGATCCCTGGGTAAGGGATCTCCAGTGGTGCCCCTGGAACTCCAGGGAACTTTTTCTGGTTCTTTACACAGATAAGGGTGCTCATTCCTGGGTAAGGGACCTTCAGCAGTGCCACCGGAGCTCTAGGGGACTTGGTCTGGTTCTTTTACCCAGGGGAAAGGTGTTCATTCCCGCATAAAAGACCTCCAGGTGCACTCCTGGGTCCCGGTCCAGGTCCCCTGTCAACTTCCAGCAACATGTCTATGAGGGTTCCATAAAGTCACTGACATCCTTTGTCCGGCCAAAAAATTAGGCAAATTTTAAAGAAAAAGGGCCTAAATGGGAAGGGAAGCACCTGGAGGTCTAAAATTTCAGGTGCCGCTAATAAGTGATTAGTATTTGGGGTATTTTCCACTTTCAGGGTCCGCAAAGGTCACTCATGTAAAAGTCACCCTTCAGAATACTATACCTGTGGCCTCAGGGGCCATACAAGGTCCAACTGACTTGGGGCCGCCCGGGCTTGATAGCTGGTGTCACACTGAATGTGCAAGTGTACACTTGTCCAAAAACATCACTAAATAGGGTCCCAAAAAGCCCCCTAACGTCGGAGGGGTAGTTGTGTGAAAGCCGTCATGGTAAGATTATAGTAATTTTGACCTTACGGAACTGTCCTGTGAGTTTTACCAGACCTTGGTTCAAATCACGAAAAATCAGGTAATCCCCTTATCCCTTCACTGAGATTGATGAGATAAAATGTTCAAAATCTGTTTTTACGGTGACCTTATGGATCTGTCCCATGAGTTTAGCTAAAGAGTAAACTCATAATGACATCTTTCATGCGAGTAAGTTTGTACCATAAACCTCATAAGTATGCTTTGAACACTAGTACTTGTGTACTTGCAGGCCTGCTTCACTACCTTATAATTCTGTCCTGGAAATCTCATGCTCCCATCCCACATCCTTGTAATTCTGGCATCGAATCTCATGTTGATGTATTTACCCCTAGCACTTACGATCCAAGAGACATTGTAATCTTGTCCCACACTTAGTAATTATGGCCTTGTAGACTTGTAATTTCATGATTTTTTTCAAAGTCTGTTTTCAAGGTTTCTTGTAAAGACATACAAGTACCGGGCGGAGCAGTACCTATGGGAGCTGTAATCTCTGGAAAAGTTTCCCAAGAAACCTGACGATCTTGTATGAAGGATCTCTACTGCCCCTAGGGGCCAACATATGAATTACATTTTCCTTGTAAAACACGGTCACGGATACTAGTTAATGCATACAGTGCCCTAACTTTTACTGACACATCCTTTTTAGTTAAATAGTGTAACGCTACCTCTGCTGGCTCTGGCTTTTTTTCTATGGGATTTTCCATTGTATTAATATGTTGTTAGCATCATGCTATGCGGGGATTACTGTCCTGTCAGCCAGTTCAGTTTGTGACGTTAAGTGTCATGTTGTGAAACCACTTTATTAAAGTCCTGCATTCAAAACGTATGTAACAGTAAACATTTTATCAGTTAAATATAATTTAAATATCATCAGATAAAGTCTTCACCTGTTTCCTGCAAAGAACAAATCTTTGACCAGTAAAGCCTTGAAGACCTGAAGCACTCATCTTGTTGTATATCTGATAATGCTGCTCAGTGGAGTGATTGTGCATTGCTTCCCGCACTACTCAGACTACAGGAAACTCTCTGCTATTCTGTTTCATATCATCCCTGGCAGCCTGAATTTATAGGAAATTAAATGTGTTCTTCACCGAATTAGCAGATCTTCATTAGCAGCCCTAGAAACCAGTTGACACAACAAGATATGGAGATATTTGGAGCTATTTGTTCAGTGGATCAGTTATAAATAATGCAAGGAGGAATAGCACAAGCAGAAACAGCTCTTCATGTTTAATGAAGAGCTGCAGACCACAGAGCAGTCTGAAGCCTGGGCTTTTTGCTCACTGTGATTAATTTTACATACGTTTACCTCATTAGTTGAAACTTTGGCCATGTTTAATATGAACATCCGACTGAGTAACATTATATATATGACTGAAAATAAGGAAAAGCATAATAGATCCCCTCTAAACCAAACTGCTGTATTGTATTCCACATTATAATAATTGTTTATAGCCATTGTTTTCGGTGAGATTGGTAAATCATGACAAATGGTTGTTTTCATGAATTCCACTCACTGAAGCTGAATGTTTTCATTTTAATCCAAATTTCAGATATTCATACTTTCTCTTACTTGGTGAATCCAAATAGTGAGATTTTTGTTTGTCAACTCCTAATGTTAATTATGATATCTATGTGAAATGTATTATTATCACATTATATTATGAAATGCTTTTTCAAAGATGCTGCTTTCTCCTCATGCTGTCTTATTGTATTGATCAGTTAGCATACTCAATTGTGAGACACTAGCAGCTGAGTTCATTGTATCCCAGTTAGTGTAATACAGCATGGAGCCCTGGATGGAGAAAATAATTTGTTTCTCTTTACGACAAAAAAGTTAATCTCTGAAAACACAAATGAAAAGCACCGTAAATATTAATATACATTGTCACAAATGTGTAATGTATACCATAATAAATTGTGTCACTTATTTTGTCATTATTTACTTCAGCAGTTATAGAGTTTGTGCTTATTTATGTATATGGATATCTTACACGTGAACAATCATGTCACTACTGAAAACACTGAGTTATAATTGCATGTATTAGTTTAGTTATTCAGTAAGCAACAACAACATCCACAACAATAAAAATGTAGACACCGGCTACAGAACTGGTGCAATAATTTACTGACTACTGATGTGGAATGGGATTCTGTACCAGTAGTCCACAGGCTGTTTGTCCAGAGTGGTTTTCTGTGCCGATAGTAGTTTGTTCTATTGGTACGTAAACACAGTTTTAACAGGAGACTGAGACACAACACTGGACCTCTTGTAGACCATTAACTGGACATTTTCACTGTCATGTTGGGCACTTTAGTGGTTTCATTTTACTGTAGTAAGATGAAACAGTTGAAAATGATTGGATATGTTGGAGTAAATAACACTAAATAATTGAGTTGATGACATCTAGAATATAAGAGCAAAAAACCCAAAGTATTTTTCATGCACTTCCACTTAACACACTTGTTGACAGTTTTCATTAACCCCCTTAGCATTACATAATGTTTTCTCATGTAATGATGAAGGTTTCCCCAGAGGAAATAATGCTCATAAAACAGACTCACATGAATAGATCGTTTAGAGAAGGCCTGAAGAAGACCAGAAGAGGGTAACAATAAACAGAAAGGTTATTATTTTTGGTTTACTGCTCTAACACCACATTTCCCTCAGTACAGCTGTGCAATTGAAATAGAAGTGGTTTCATTAGGGCTTTGTTTTTAAGGATAGAATGATGAGAGTCGGCTTTCAGCCTTATGCTTGCAAGGCAAATTTGACCATAATGACCATATTATTTGAGGGTTTCTTATTAGACTGCACATGTCTGAAATATGTTTGGTGGTAAACTAATTTAAATCACAAGATGGGAAATGAAACAAATCAGCAACTGCCTTTTTTTTTGTGAAACCTGGTTTGTATTGTTGTTCCACTGACTTCAGCTGGAACAGATAGACCCCTAGTGCAGGTAAATGTAATGACTGCGATGATAAAGAAGTTAAATTTCTGTAACCCTGCAAAGATGAAGTATTGTGGAACTTATGTCAGGATGAGTTTCCCCTTCAGCATTACTTCTGTCGATGCATCAATAATTTCCCATTTTTGGAAGGACTATTCATTGAATTTACTTTTGTGTCCATTAATTTACTACTAACAGGTGTCTAGTTTTTAACAATTAATGGCAGATTTTTTCATTATGGTGTCACTATTTATACGTATGGAAATGTTGGGTTGGTTGGGGGTTTTTTGTTGTTGTTTGATTTATTTTTTTCCATTTGTTTATCTAATGTTGAGACTGAAAACTGTAAAAGAAAGAGATTCTATGTCTTTCTCTTTTGTTGTAGAGTTGAAGTTTGTAGCAGTTTCTGTTTCACTGCGGTATGTATATCATGATTTTTTTTTCCTCTCCTGTTTTATTTTTGTGTAGCGCAGATGGAAAACTATACGTACAACAGCCTCATTCTTCAGCTCGAGGGGTTAAGGATCACCAAGACTAACAAGCATCCTGTCTTCTTATTTCTGCTCCTGGCCTATGTATTCATCTTAATTGCCAATGTGGGCATTGTGTTTTTGATATGGACAGAGAGAAGCCTCCACCAGCCGATGTATCTGCTCTTCTGTAACCTGTCGGTTAATGATGTCATGGGAAACTCTCTCCTGGTTCCTCGGGTGCTGGCAGACATCCATGTACCTTCCTCTGAGCGCTTCATCCACTATTATGAGTGTGTGATGCAAGCTTTCACCACACACATGTATGGCACTAATGCACACACTGTGCTCATGATTATGGCCTTTGACAGATATATTGCCATCTGTAATCCACTGCAGTATGCTACCATAATGACTGGCAAAATGGTGATCAAGCTGACGGTTTCTGCCTGGGGAGTGGCCTTTGTTTTGGTTGGGATTCTGCTCGGTCTGACCATACGGCTGAACCGATGCAGGACTCTGATCATGAATCCTTATTGTGACAATCCCTCCCTGTTTAAACTCTCCTGTGATAGTGTGTTCATCAATAACATCTATGGCCTCGCTTTCACTGTCGTCCTGCTCTCATCCTCTATAGGCAGTATAATTCTTACGTATTCTAAAATCACGGCAGCTTGTCTAACTAATAAGAGCAAGTCTTTGAACAGTAAAGCCTTGAAGACCTGCAGCACTCATCTGTGCTTGTATCTGCTCATGCTTCTCAGTGGGATGATTCCCATCATTCTTCATCGCTTCCTGCAGTACACAGAGTACAGGAAGATTTCAGCCCTTCTCTTTCACATTGTTCCCGGCATCCTCAACCCCATCATCTATGGGCTGCAGTCCCAAGAAATACATAAGTGTTTGTCAAATATTTTACAGCTCAGAAAAATTAAGCCGTCATTTTAGTTTGTAATCCTGAAAAGTAATTTCATGGAAAAACTGGGACCTCCCTTCTAATGTGACAGAAAATGACTTTTTTTATTGAAAGAATTAAATAATTTAAAGAGGGAAAGGTGGATGTCTTTTTATTTGTGTGTGAATTTTAAATTTTTTATATACAATGTTTTTTTGAAGTGATTAAATAGAACTGCTCATAATTATTTGGGGAAACTATATCTCAGCTACTGCACATACTGACCCAGGGGATCAAGTATTACTATTATGTTTTAATGTTTTAGTCCTTGCTGAGAATTTTCTAAGAAAAAGATAAACTAAGAGGCTGTGAAATATAAAGAACATAGAGGGATGTCACATTTGTTTTTAATGTAATAGAAAAACTATCCCATGGATGATTCACTATATTTTGTGTCAAAGTCATCATATCATAGTTAATGTAATTCAGCATTTTTCAGAGTCTCCCAATCTTTAGTCTGGTGTAATGAACACTGCACACTTGGCAAACTCCTCATATTATAATAGTAAAGCACCGTTCTGTCATGCAATACAGAAATTGAAAGTGTTGTGTGATTATCTGTGGCCAGCCATCCCACACACTGATCAGACCTATAATGTCATTATACAAACAAATCCTAAGAGATAATGGATTAGAGACCAATGAAATGGCACCATTGAAATTCTTAAAAAAAATACAAGTTCTTATAATCATATAGTATAATCATAAAAACAATTAAAAACACAAAATATGCATAAGCAATCCTAATCATAACAGTGATGTTTATTTATTGATTGCACAAGCTTTGCAGTGTGCTGCTCAAAACTTAAATTACTATCAAACTATTGAATAAAATTAGGGTCATATGTATTGTAGCTGTTTATCACCATATCTGAATGTTGTTATGGAATTTTCCATCTTTAGGGGTTACAAATTGGGTTACATTGGGTCAAACCTGGGCCTTGAGGTCACACTGTAATTCTTAAGCAGGAAGGGGACATTTGTGTACAAATGTTTTGCTCGAATGAATTCAAATATTTGAGAATAACAACAATCATAACAATAACAATAACAATAACAGCAGCAACAGCAGTAGCAATAGCCAGGGAAGGATGCTAACAGGACTGTGAAGGACCGCAAAGGCTCGGCCCAGAACCCAGGGTTTCCTGTGAGATGAGAAAGCATAAAAAAACTCCGGGGAACAAGCAAAGTTAGTGACATGCATCGCTGTTACATGAATGCATACAGATGGAGAGGAGGAGGAGGAGAGAGGAGCTCAGTGCATCATCGGAAGTCCCCCAGCAGTCTAGGCCTATAGCAGCATAACTAAGGGCTGATCCAAGGCGAGCCTGGTCGGCCCTAACTATAAGCTTTATCAAAAAGGAAAGTTTTAAGCCTACTCTTAAACATAGAAAGGGTGTCTGCACCCTCGACCGAGGGAACCATCTGGAAGATGGTTCCACAGGAGAGGAGCCTGATAGCTGAAGGCTCTGCCTCCCATTCTACTTTTAAAGACTGTAGGAACCACCAGTAAGCCTGCATTCTGGGAGTGCAGTGTTCAAGTGGGATAATACGGTATTATGAGCTCTTCAAGATATGATGGTGCCTGACCGTTAAGGGCTTTGTAAGTTAGGAGAAGGATTTTAAATTCTATTCTAGATTTTACAGGAAGCCAATGTAGCGAAGCTAAAATGGGAGAAATGTGATCTCTTTTTCTAGTTTTAGTCAGTACATGTGCAGCTGCATTCTGGACCAGCTGGAGAGTCTTTAGAGACTTGTTAGGGCAGCTTGATAATAAGGAATTACAGTAATCCAGCCTAGAGATAACAAATGCGTGGACTAGTTTTTCTGCATCTTTTTGGGACAGAATGTGCCTGATTTTTGCGATATTACGTAAGTGAAAAAAGGCAGTTTTTCAAATTTGACTTATGTGGGAGTTAAAGGACATATCCTGATCAAAGATAACTCCCAGATTCCTTACGGTGGAGCTGGAGGCCAGGGTAATGCCATCCAGAGTAGCTATATCATTAGATAATGTGTTTCTAAGGTGTTTAGGGTCAAGCACAATAACTTCAGTTTTATCTGAGTTTAGTAGTAGTAAATTGCAGGTCATCCAGGTCTTTATGTCCTTAAGGCATGCTTGGAGTTTGTTTAACTGATTGGTTTCATCTGGCTACATTGATAAATATAATTGGGTATCGTCTGCATAACAATAAAAATTTATGTGTTAAGTGCTTCCTAATAATATTACCTAAAGGAAGCATATACAAGGTGAATAGTATTGGTCCAAGTACAGAACCTTGTGGAACTCCATGTCTAACTTTTGCCCTCATGGATGATTCATCATTAACATGTACAAACTGAAATCGGTCTGAGAAATAGGACTTAAACTAGCTTAGTGCAGTTCCTTTAATGTCAATTAAATGTTCCAGTCTCTGTAATTGTCAGACTCGGGGAAGCAGGAGTGGACCCAAACACAGAGGCTGGAATGCAGATACGACGAAAAACTCTCCTTTAACTGTGGATGGTCATGAACAGGCAAACAGAGCAGAACAGAACTAGCAGATGAAACAACACAAAACGATCCAACAAGGACTGAGCAGAAAACCAGAACTTAAAAAGAAACTGAACTAACAAGGAGATGAGGTGCAGGTGGGGAGATGGGTGGAGAACTCAAGAGAGGGGAGTGAACATACAGGGAGCTGATTGGCCGAGGACACACAGGGAGCAGAGCAGGGCTGACGAGGCTAACACAGGGCAGGTGTGGGGAAAACAGAACAGAGCAGGGCAGGGCTAACGAGTCCAAATGCAAGGCAGGTGTGGAGGAGCACATGAACGCACAAGGGAAACAGAACAAAAACCCAGAAAACAAACTCAATGCCATCTACACTAACCCATCCAAAACCAACCACAAACACAAACCCAAGCACACAACCCAACAAACTAATGATGTAGTCCTCTAAAACCCACCACCCAAATCATACAAGAAAACCCTTATGAACCGAAGGACTAAACAGAAGTGCAAAACCAGGAGACCCCAAAGAACACAACATAAGACCAAAAAACACCCAAAGTCCAGGCAAGATGTGACAGTAATAGGATTTGATGGTCAATTGTGTCGAATGCGGCACTAAGATCTAACAGGACAAGTATAGAGACAAATCCGTTGTCCGATGTAGTAAGGAGGTCATTCGTGACTTTCACCAGTCCTGTCTCTGTGCTATGATGCCTCTAAATCCTGACTGAAAATCCTCAAATAAACTATTGTTATGTAGAAAGTCACATAACTGATTAGAGACTGCTTTCTCAAGGATCTTAGAGAGAAAGGGAAGGTTAGATATAGGTCTATAATTGGCTAAAATGCCTGAATCAAGGGTAGGCCTCTTAAGAGGTGGTTTAATTACAGCTACTTTAAAGGACTGTGGTACATAGCCTGTTACTAAAGACAGATTGATCATATCTAGTAAAGATTTGCTAACTAAGCAACCTAAGCAACCTTTCTTAAGCAACCTAGTTGGGATGGGGTCTAAGAGACAGGTTGATGGTTTAGCTGAACAAATCATTGAATCAACTGGAGAAAAACAGTCTAAATATATGTCAGGATTTACAGCTGTTTCTAAGGTGCCTGTGTTTGGGGAGAGAACGGTGCCTGTTGAGGGCAGGAGGTGGTTAATTTTGCCTCTAATAGTTAGAATTTTATCATTAAAGAAGCTCATAAAGTCATTGCTACTGAGAGCTATAGGAATACATGGATCAATAAAGTTATGACTCTTTGTCAGTCAAAGTGCTGAAAAGGAACCTAGGGCTGTTTTTATTCTCTTCTATTAATGCTGAGTAATAGGCGGCTCTGGCATTACAGAGGGCCTTCGTATATGTTTTAAGACTATCTTGCCAGACTAAGTGAGATTCTTCCATTTTGGTGGAACGCCAAATCCTTTCCAATTTTTGCAATGTTTGCTTTAATTTGCAGGTTTGGGAGTTATACCATGGACCTTACCTCTTATGTTTTATTATCTTCCTTTTTAAGGGGGCGATGGAGTCGAGTATTATTCGTAATGAGCCTGCAGCACTATCAACAAGATTATCAGTTTGGGAGGGACTAAAGTTAACATAAGAGTCCTCTGTAGTATTGAGACATGGTAGTGAATTCAGTACTGATGGAATTGCTTCCTTAAATTTAGCTGCAGCACTATCAGATAGACATCTAGTGAAGACATATTTGTCTAATGGTGTGTAATCCAGTAATAGGAATTCAAAAGTTATTAAAAAAAAAGATCTGATAAAATAGGATTTTGTGGAAAAACTATTAAATATTCAATTTCAATCCCATAAGTCAGAACAAGGTCTAGGGTGTGATTAAGACAGTGAGTGGGATTATTTACACACTGAGAGAAGCCAATTGAGTCTAATAATGAGATAAATGCAGCACTGAGACTATCATTATCGACATCCACATGAATATTAAAATCACCTACTATAATTACTTTATCTGTACTAAGGACTAAGTTTGATAAAAACTCTGAGAATTCAGATACGGACGGTACACTATAACACATAGAACTGGCTGTAAAGTTTTCCAGGTTGGCTGAGAGAGATTAAGAACAAGGCTTTCAAATGAGTTATAATTAAATTTAGGTCTAGGGTTGATGATTAGGCTTGAGTTGAAAATGGCTGCAACTCCTCCTCCACAAGACGGACCCAAAGCTTTGGCACCATGCTCACAGCTGCTTTAGTGATTCTATCCAATTCCGTCAAGCAGAGAGCTCCGCTTATTGTTGTGCACAGGTTGTAAGGGTGAGGCTCCAGTTCGCAAAAGAAACCAATTTCAGTCATTTGTATCATTGATCTCATTATTTCAGTCACTACCCAAAAGCTCATGATTGTAGGTAAAGATTGGAACATAAATTGACTAATAATAAAAAAATGACCAATAACTACTGACTCTCATCCCAACCGGTTCCCACTTTTCCCAAACCATCCCAGGTCGTGGTCTGATGAAGCCAGCAGAAGCCCATCGCAGTGTTTTTTTTATGAAAGCAAGGTGTTTTTCCACTTGATGAGTTTGTTCACACACATCATTAACCTCCTGAACATGACGTAATGTTTTCTTCGGCAATTGTAGAGGCTTCTCCTGAGGACAGTGATGTCCATATAACAGAAGTACATGATTAAACTGTTCAGAGAAAGGAGAAGCCTTCAGGAGAAGCATATCAGTCAACACTGATATGCTAAAGGCAGAAAGGTAATCATTGTTTTTGACTGACCTGACCTGTCTTTTCATACTCCTCAGTATGGAATGATAAAACATTGCTGCAACTTTTATTATCATAGTGGAATTCTACATGGCATAGAAAAAGTAAAAATGCTTAACAAGAGCAAATTATTTTCTTTGCTTGTCCAAGAAGAATTGTGGCTCTATGATTCAGTTTTACACACTTATATTTATATATGTAAAAACACAATACTAATACTAATTTAAATCATGAGATGGGAAATACAATTATTTTGTATGGCCTTTTAAGTGGCTTTTTGAAAATCAAAATGTTTGCCAACCAAAAAGCAGTACAAGTCTGTGGCATCCAGATGAGTGGAAGTTCTGTCATGAGTTTTCTCTTTATTATGACTTCTGTTAGTAGCTAAAAAGAACCTTAATTATAATTATAGTACATAGAGTATAATTCTAGAGGCATCTATGTCTTCTCTTGTATAGATTTGTGACAGTGTCTCTTTCATGACAGTGTGTTTGTTATTCATGTATGTTGTTTGTGATTTTTTTCCCCTCTCTTCTCACTTGCTCAGATGGAAAACTATACATACAACAGCCTCACACTGGAGCTTGAGGGGTTAAAGGTCACCAAGACTTCCAAGTACCCTGTCTTCATCATTCTGCTTTTGACCTATGGGTTTATCTTAATTGCCAACGTGGGCATTATGGTTTTGATATGGACAGAGAGAAGCCTCCAACAGCCGATGTATCTGCTCTTCTGTAACCTGTCAATTAATGATGTCATGGGAAACTCTCTCCTGGTTCCTCGGGTGCTTGCAGATATCCTGGTGCCTTCCTCTGAGCGCTTCATCCACTACTATGAGTGTGTGATGCAAGCTTTCATACTACACATGTTTGGCGCTAATGCACACACTGTGCTCATGATTATGGCCTTTGACAGATATATTGCCATCTGTAATCCACTGCAGTATGCTACCATAATGACTGATAAAATGGTGATCAAGCTGACAGTTTCTGCCTGGGGAGTGGCCTTTGTTTTGGTCGGGATTCTGCTCGGTCTGACCATACGGCTGAACCGATGCAGGACTCGGATCACAAATCCTTATTGTGACAATGCCTCCCTGTTTAAACTCTCCTGTGAGAGTGTGTTCATCAATAACGTCTATGGCCTCACTTTCACTGTCGTCCTGCTCTCATCCTCTATAGGCAGTATAATTCTTACTTATGCTAAAATCACAGCAGCGTGTATAACTAGTAAGAGCAAGTCTTTGAACAGTAAAGCCCTGAAGACCTGCAGTACTCATCTGTGCTTGTACCTGATCATGCTTCTCAGTGGGATGATCCTCATCATCCTTCATCGCTTCCCCCAGTACGCAGATTACGGGAAGATTTCAGCAATTCTCTTTCACGTCATTCCCGGCAGCCTAAACCCCATCATCTATGGGCTGCAGTCCCAAGAAATACATAAGTGTTTGTCAAATATGCGCCACCTGAAAAAAGTTACACCATCATTTTAATGTGTAAATCTGAAGGGGTTTTTTTTTCAACTTGATCTCAGAAAAATTGTCAATTACTGTTTCTGTCTTCATTTTGATCTGACAGGTATAATAAAAGAGTGACCACCAAGTGAAACTGTCATCATTATAGAAATAATTTATCCCTAACCTTGACTCTTAAAACTGCATAAAGTATGTATTTGTGCTAATAATGAATAACAGGACTGTCTCCTGTAAGAGTTTTGCAAGAGAACATGTTTATTCAAAGATTCAATAATATAAAGAGGGAAAGGTGGTCACAACATGTGCACTTTGTTCTCTCTTTGATGGCTGTGAGATTTCATGCACTCCTACCATCCTCCAGTTTTGTGTTTGCCTACAGATTGATACCACTTGAATTGAAAAAAGAAAAACAAATTGACAAATATAAACAAAATGATGTATGGCTTATTTTTATATGAATAAATGAAAGATCTTGTTATTCTGCTGAAAAACTGAAAGATAAACTTCATGAAAACATGATGATTTTGTATAAATCCCCTGATATTTGCCTTAAATGTTTATTAAAATCAAATATTAAAAATGTTAAAAGACGTTTGTCCAAAGTGTGACTCATTTTTGTATCACTTATATACTGTTTTTAGTATATTTGTTTGATAAAACTCTAGTAAAGTATATATATATATATATATATATACTTTACTAGAGTTTGTGTGTGTGTATGTATATGTATAACATAACTTTAACCACATGCACAAGTTATGTTATCTAAAATATATTTTCTAACATAAATAAAACATTTAAGATATAATACTGATGACATATAATTATTATTAATAATTATTAATTATAAAGGCATGTTATTGCAACTTATTAGCCACTTAAGGGTTTCATAAATCCATTGGGCAGAAAGTGACTGTTTAGCAGGAAAATATCCCAGCTAGGATGAATATTTTAACATAACACATCCATAAAATGTAATGTTTCAGCATTAAACCTGATATTCTCATTAGTGATTATATGTTCAGACACAACTAAAGATGGGCAATTTGATTTGATTTTCTTTTTTTTTTCATCTCTGTACAAAGACTGTTCCAGGACATGTGATACTCAGTTCTTCACAACAGCAAACAATAATTTACCTACAAGGAAAATTACATATGGCCCATTTGATTCAATATGTGGTCAGATGGATCCAAGAGGTTGTTATTATGTTATGAACTACATAATCTCATTTTGCAGACAATATACAGTGTACCATGTAGTAGGGGTGTGCATAGAGTCCAGTATTTGTATTTGTCTCTGTATTTGTTGAGGCAGCAAAATTATTTATATTTGTATTTGAATAAAAGTGGAAAGAGGCTTAAAAATCCTGTTTTTACTTTTATTACACTTTTAATTTTAGAAAATTAAAGTGTTACAATAAGTGTTTATGAATAAACTACCTTATGAAGGACGTCCCCCAATCGGGTCTCAGACTCTCTAACTCTCTCTAACTAACAAATATTTTTAAAAATATTTGTATGAAACAAATATTCGTAAAAAAAAAAAAAAAAAAAAAAACCCACTCTTTGTGTGTTGCCGCATAATGTATTTGTATTCAGGCACACCCCTACTATATAGTAGGGATGTGCAGAAAGCTCAGTATTTGTATTTGTATCTGTATTTGTTGAGACAGCAAAATTATTTGTATTAAAACAACAGGAGTTTAACAGACTTCACTGCATTTAACACTGGAGCTTTAGAGCCTCAGAGCTCGGAGCAGAAACACAGTCGCTCTGCATCGCTGCTGTCCTCGGCTTCCATCATCTCACACCAATTCATATTGAAAGAGCAACAGCCAATGAGGAAACTCCAATGCTGAGCCAGTCTAGCCAAAGATATAGATAATATTTAAATCCCTACATGCATTTTGGACTACGGAACAAACTGAACTTGTGCCCCTAGGATGGCCAACAACTACTTTTACAGACATTCATGGTCCCCAGAGGTTGAATCGTTGTTGAACTCCTGACCTGAGAAGAAGGCTTTAGTTGTTTAAACTTCATTAAATAGCAGACAAAATGTCTGGAGACCTGCACTGCTCCAAAACTAGATAAACAAGATTAAAAAATAGATAACTAAAAACAGAGCTGGCCTGTAGTGAAATTACTATAATTTCTATTGATAACTCTCTGTGTATATTAGGGATGTGCAGAAAGCCCAGTATTTGTATTTGTATCTGTATTTGTTGAGGCAGCAAAGTTATTTGTATTTGTATTTGAATAAAAGTGGAAAGAGGCTTAAAAATCCTGTTTTTATTTTTATTACGCTTATAATTTTAGAAAATTGAAGATGAAAATTAAAGTGTTCAAATTAAGAAATATGTGTCATGTAGCAGGTGGATGTGACTCCCCTCATTTAGACCTGCTGACAGACGTAACAGCGGAGCAGAGGAGAGACACTGAGATAGCGACTATAACTGACCTGCGTGCTGGTATTTGACATGTTTTTTTTTCTTCCCAAAAACAAATAATTTTTAAAATATTTGTATGAAACAAATGTTCATTAAAAAAAAACACTATTTGTGCTTTGCCAAATAACGTATTTGTATTTGAGCACACCCCTAGTGTATATCTTTCCTATATGTGTGTTTTAACTCTATGTGTACTGTGTGAGTCATGACAAAGACAATTTTTCATTGTCTTGTGATGACAAAGGTTTTCTGATTTCTGATCGTGACAATGTAGAGCTGAGTCTGAGATGTCTTCCGAGTTATTTCTGGCGCCACCCTCAGGTCAAAATTAACATTTTTTTGATGCCTGCACAGCTGTAGATGTTTAAACTTATTTGTTGTCATTTCTTTTTGTACGCATTTATCCATTTTTCACTTTTTAACTGAAAATTAAGACTGAAACCTTGAAAGAATCTCAAAGCTTTGGCTCAGACTAAACAGTACTGATCAAAGAATTAACAATAAGTAAAACTATTCCCACCACACACACACACACACACACACACACACACATACACACACACACACACACACACAGACAAGCAATTAAAGTGAAGTAAGAGTCTCGATCATAATTCTTTAATGAGGAGGTCCAACAAGATATTTGAAGCAGATGGTTGTTACCTTGGCAACAAAGACAATTATATTTCTTTGTTTTCTTTGTTCTTGTTTATAGCCACAAAGGTAACTAAAAATAGGTCCCTTTGGTATTCTTTTGCTATCCTGTGTATAATTTAAGATTTTATGATGTAACTATGACTAATTAAAGTTGCTTGGTCTCTCATTATAATCCTCATTATAATCAGAAAATAGGCTGGTTGCTCTTTAAAAGGCTAAATGTGGATTTATGATGAAGTTCTGTCTCTGTTTGACTAAACCTGAGTGTGTGCAGTCGGAGTCGTGTCCAGGTATTTGCACTTTAACTTGACTAATATTAAATAGTGGTATTTCAGTATGTGCAGGTGTAGAGCTTCTGAAAACCAAATGACTCATTTTTTGTCTTTGAAATTTGATCTCTCAAAGTGACCCGGTGCACAGATGAAGCCTCGTTCAAAGCGTTTAGTTCTTGCGGTGTAATAATTCTACTGTTGTTGTTTAATGACAGCATATTCGTCTACATCCACCGACCTTTTCATCCATATATCTGTTTGCTGAGGACTGATGGAGCTTCTGCCGTTTGATATTTCACATGAAAGCCCCAAAGGTCAGTGAATGTTTCTGTGTTTTTATGTTGCTGATTGTGTGCTGTGCTGTTTTGTTTTGATGATGTTCAATGTAATCAAACAATGTGATATACAGTGGAATATGTTCCACAAGGATGAAGTTAATACATGTATTACTGCACCAAATGCAATTTATGACTCTTGAAAATAGGGGGACATATCAGAGCATTTTCACCACAATAGTGGTAACTGTTTTCTAATGATTAAAGGAAAAGACACATTATTATTTAGAAATTCTTCCAACAGGTTGAAGTTATTAGAGAAACTCAGCTTTATCTCAGTGTTGACTTGTTTTTAACTTATTCTTTTGTGTAAATATTTGATATTAACTGCTGTTATCTTAGATAAATAACATTCACGCATCTTCTCTGTATATCTAATAAGGTGAATATGTGATTCTGTTTGAATTTAAAGGCAGGGAAGCATATTGGTGCATTTTAGTAATGCATTTAATAACTTTGTGTATGATTTCATTGGCTGGTTGTTTTTGTTTCATTTATATTCACAATCTATTTCTACATCTCCATGAATAATAGGAACATGCAGAGATAAAATGTCATGTTGTACCATGCATCTGTTGAACTATTATCCCTGAGGTGCTCTGACTGTGAATCAACACTGATGCCTCTCTTACTTTACTTCCTACCTAACTTTTTTTCTCCAGATTCATACCTGCCCTTGTCATCCAATCCCAGATCCAGCTTTGTTAACAGCACCTGGGAGCCTGATGGCATCTCTTTTTTCATCATCCAGGGTCTCGCCAACCTCGGCGAAAAAAAGATGATCCTTTTTGTCATCCTGCTGCTGGTTTACATCATCATCCTGGGAGGAAACATCATGATTATCTTTGTGGTACAAAACAAAACCGTCTATTTGTCAGAAATTCAATCAGCATTGCCTCAGTCTGACTAAGACTACTACCAGTATTAGTGTTGTAATAACTATCACTGTCTCTTCTCATGCAGGTGTTGACTGATCCAAAGCTCAACTCTCCCATGTACTTTTTCCTCTGCAACCTCTCCTTTGTGGACATAGTCTACACCACCACCACCATCCCCAACATGCTGTCCGGCTTCCTGACAGACATGAAAACCATTTCCATATTGGGCTGCTTCTTCCAAATGCATTTCTTCATTCAGCTAGCCGTAACCGGCCGTGCCATCCTGACTGTCATGGCATACGACCGCTACGTGGCCATCTGCAACCCTCTGCGCTACTCCACCGTCATGACCCGGCCCGTCCGGCTGCTCCTCATTGCAGGAGCCTGGGGCTTCGGTGCATTCTGCACGCTGCCGGCCACCTCATTGGCCTGGCAGCGGCCTTACTGTGGCCCAAATGTGGTAAGACATGGCTGGTGCGACGTGTCATCTGTAAGGCGGCTGGCGTGCGCTGACACCTCAGTGGACAGCATTGTGTCCATTTCCTTCGCCCTGGTGGCGCTACTGACCACAGCCATCCTCATCCTCACCTCCTATGTGCTGATTGGTGTTTCTATATCAAGGATGAGTGTTGCTCAGCGGTTGAAGGCCGTCGGGACTTGTGCTGCCCACCTGACTGTGGTGTCCATCTCTTACAGCTCGGCCTCCTTTGTATACATCTCCTACCGGGTGGGAAACTTTCCACCAGAGGTACGCAACTCTAATATTGTACCCCAGCCACAACTTTAGTATTGTACCTCATTGGTCTATGCACTCCAGTACAAATCACTGTTTGGATTAAAATTATTACTTTATTAGGGTTAGGAGACCTTAATTGTTATGCTTACAATAATAACAATTAATAGGCTGATATGTTGAACTTGTTAGCAAACAGTTGCTTATTTCCACATCCAGCAGTTACTGAGCAACATGATCCTCCCATTGATAATGTCAATAATTACATGTGGGGTTCCTCAGGGTTCTATTCTTGGTCCTTCATAGTTTCAATCTGGTTAAAGCTGCCTGAACTTGTTTTCAGCAGAATAGTCTGTAAAAACTACTTCTGTCATATTATCAGCATATAAAGTACTTGTGGCTAACATGTTAGCAAACAGTTGTTTATTTCCACATCCAGCAGTTACGGAGCAAAATTATCATTCCTTTTGAATCGTGTTTCTGTCCACCTGGTGAATGTCCAATATTCACTCTCTTTTAGCTCTGTTTTTGCTCTCTACCAACTCCTGAGGGAAATATCTGGCTCTTTAGCTGGTAAATGCTCCACTGTGTTCACCAGCGAGGCACCATCCTGATGATCATAAATATCCACAGTAAATTTAGAGTTTAGAGTTTTGTCCATTTGAATTTCAACTTGCTTGCAACTAAAAAGTTGTTAAAGAGCACTAAACCAAAGGTCTGGTGGTAGATATTCATTTGGGGACCCCAAATGTCCGCGGAAAATTACCTGTAAATCTAAAATTGTCAAGAATGCTTTGGATCAAAGTGTTTGACAGCAGACCGACCACCCTCGTCATCCTCAGGCCCTGCCACCAGTGAGGGAAAATGCCACGTATACTCAATCAATCTTGTGTGTTCAATAAACTATTTTGTTTTTATTTTAGGTTCGAATCATTGTCTCTGTGCTGTACTCTGCCCTGACACCTTTTCTGAACCCGATGATCTACAGTCTGAGGAACAAGGAGCTGCGAGAGTCCATCAGAAGGACTTTAAGCAAGTTCAGACCTGCTGTTGGATCAGCTATGAAGGATATCAACACAGTGTCCTGACGGGCAAAGAAAACCTGCTTCTCTGCTACCTGGATACCCACAAACTGGAAAGACAAACAGGAAATGAACATTCAGGTGTCTTGATGTCTATTTATGATTTAAAAAGTGACTTTCTGACACAAAAAACATTTTTAGACATTATGTGATTTTCTAGGTAGATTTTTGAATTGTATATTGTGCCAATCATATAATATGTTTGCTCAGTGATCTATTTATTACCTTAATCATTAGATTCCCATTTATGGGACACATTTTCATTAAATATATTAATCAACAGTCTTTTCCCATGGATGATTTTGTTTCCCACATATGAGCTGAAATAAATTCTGAAGAGCTGTATGAATATTAATTGCAAGAACTGAGGCTGAATTGCACGAACTGAATGTGGAACTGAAAGTATAGAGACAGTTGAATTATTTATTGGAATTCAGTTCCAAACTAATAAATTCAATGTCAAATTATGCTGTTCAGGCTCAGTTTTTCAGTGTAATTATTCAACATAAATTCCAATTCAGTTTTTGCAATTATTCAAGTTGAGCAATTCGAATTCAAATATAAATGATTCAAATTTAGTTTCTAGTGACATATATTAAGTATTTTAAGATTGTTGTATCGGTATTTTAACTTAAATAAAGGATCTAAGTACTTCTACTGCTGCAATTTCTGACTGACAAGTGTTAACAGTGAGTACCATGGACATACAACTGTTGATTTTTTTGTAAATGTAATTTTTCAATGCTTAGAGAACCACAAATTAAATACAAATGAATCCTGTATTGTGTTGGGGTGACTGCAAAAATCTTGGATACCTCAAAATCTGACCAAAAAATAAAATCCAAACTATCTGCATGGTGAGATACTACGAGAGGGAAGTAAGAACATTTGGGTCATACGCAGGTGAATTTGATTGTACTTTTATATTCAAGAATAGTGATAAAGCTCCATTTAGATTATTTAGAAATGAAGAGATCATTTTAACACATTATTTTTTTTAATTAAAAGCATATTAATAAAACAAAGAAAGACAGTGTGATTTCAAAAATGCAAGGCATAATATCTAATACTTCTGGGAAAGTAGGGTCTTGCACGAAATACAGTAACAATTAACCCGCAATCAAACAAGCTTTATCAACTGAAATCTATGTGAAATATTATTATAACATTTCAATATATGAAAATGTGTCATGAAAATGTGACTGGTAAGTCAAGACTAGACTAGTCAAAACCTTTAAAATTCAGAAAATAGCAATAGAGGTTGATCTCAGTTGTGGCCTTAATAAAATTAGCATAAAAAATGAGGCAATGTAAAGAGCAGAATTATTACTTTAACTAAAATAATGCTGTTTCACACAGTTCTGCAAACATTTCCTCACAGTCCTATCAGCTTTTACAAAATATGTGACCAATGTCTCCAGCAAACACATTTATACCTTAAAATCCTGTCAAATTGTTCATATTTAGCAGAAATATGCATAGAAAACAAAGGTATTCTGCTGATGACACCTCTGCATTAGATGTGTGCAGTTAAGGAGTTATTTGTGGAAGGTTCGTCCCCTTGCATTTCCCATCCATGACTTTATTCTTGTGAAACACAGCAACAATCCTCTGTTTGAGATCTTTACACTGCAGCCCGTAGATAATGGGGTTCAGGACCGGAGGGACGACATGAAACATGACCGACGCCACTTTCCCGTTGTCCGCCCACTCAGGGTGACGGTGCATGATCATGGGGGTGAAGCAGGAAACCAACATGATGAGGTACACAGCCAGGTGGGTGGCGCAGGTCTGCAGCGCCCGGCTGTTCAGCACCTTGTTCTTACTGCTCAAACACACCATGGCGATCCTCAGGTAGGTGAGCGTTATGCTGCCGAGGGAGGATCCCAGGATGACCACGGCGCTGCCAAGGCCGTAGATGTGGTTGATGAGAAGGTTCTGGCAGGACAGTTTGAACAAGGAAGCGTTGTCACAGAAGGGGTTGATTATAACCCGCCTGCAGCGCGTCAAGCGGATAGCGAGGCCAAGAAGAATCGCAACAGAGATGAAGGCCGCCACCCAGGCCCCCACCGACAGCTTCACCACCATCTTGTTGGTCATGATGGTGGCGTATCGCAGGGGGTTGCAGATGGCCACGTAGCGATCAAACGCCATGATCATGAGCACCGTGTGAGAGGTGCCTGCATGAAAGTGAGAAGCAAAAGCCTGAACAACACAGTCTATGTAATGAATGTACCGGTCTGTGATTGGAGTAAAAACATTGCTTAGCAATCTCGGAATGATGGCCGTGGCCCCAAAAACGTCATTAATACTCATGTTGCAGAAGAGCAGATACATGGGCTCATGGAGGCTCCTCTCCATGGTAATCAGGACTACCAGGCCGATGTTGGACACCAAGATGAAGATATAGATGAGTAGGAGGAGGACGAAGGCGGGTATGGAGGACCCGGGGATGACCTTTAACCCCTCAATGAATATAATATCTGCATTGAAGGTTTCGTTCTCCATACTTCAGAGGGAGGATCCTAGAGAGGATCATAGACAGAGAATTCTGACTGTGTTTATTATTAAAACCCAATCTGTCAGACTGATGGTGTTTATAGAGATGACAGCAATAATTCATGAGCTGGTTCATGATTACAACATGTTAAAAAAAAAAAGAAAAAAGAAATACTGACATAAGTGTAAAATAACCTCTAAATATTCTACAGTTTTGATTTCAAAGACAAAGGTCAACCAGAGCCTGAGTGGCAAAATGTAAAGAACAAAAAATGAATAAAATATTTTTTTTGTTATTTTTCCTAACCCTAACCCTAACCATAACCCTAACCATAACCCTATTTTAATTACATTGTCTTTACTTTGTACCTTTTTCTCTCTATAACATTAAATAAATTATGGCTGAAGACGAAATCAAAGTCAATGTTTTGGGGGGAAAAAGTTTATATCAGTTATTTTATATTATGAATGTAAAACTCAAAAATTAACCTAATCTGCTCCACCAGGACTGTGTAGGTGAGGTTTGATCAGATTTGATTAACATTGGCATCTCCATGGCAACACAAGCAAACAATCCCACATCCCTCATTAGATTTTAATTCAAATGATGTAAAATCTAGACTGCAGGTAAGAGACATACTTCAAACCAGTCACATATCATCTATTTTGCTCACCAGAGCAAAGCAGCCTTCACTTTCACACTGCTTTCTAAACTTACATTAGAAAGAAAACAGGCTTTAAATAAACAAATGTTGAAATCAAAACTCAGACACTTTCAACAGAAATCATCAACGCTGCACCTGATGAAGTTATTTTAACTGTATGAACCAAGAGAAAGTCTTATTTTTAGTTTCATCCAGAGTTTTCCTAAACCCACCATGTGTTTTATTCCTTGGTGATGAAAACCTACTTTTGTGTGTAAAGTAAAAGTTTAGGCAACACAAATTATGTTTTCACTTCTTGCTCTTAACACAGAAACACACCTGCAGGTCCACCAGAAGGCCAATTCTCCTGTTCAGAGAATATTAAAAAATAAATGAAATAAATAAAGGCTGAAATAAACATACTGGAACACACAAGACTGACAATAGATCATTTCGGTAGTCATGTAGTCATTACAACCAAGTCACTGCCTCATGTAAATAAATAATATGAATTATTTTTCCCTTTGGTGTTTAAATGTGGTCCATATTTTCAATCATCAAGTTAGATTTCCAACAACACAAAATATTAATATTGTATTTAATGACTATGGATATTTTATACAAAGTAGCTTTAAAGCATTCAGTATGAACTTTCTTGTTTCTGACATTTCATTTTTGGATTTTTGTTTTATTTTCCAATTTGCCATCAGATTACAGTCGCATTTCACTGTTTTAGGTGTTTTTTTCTTCACAAAACATACAACATACATCACACATTCAGCGGACAGTGGAAAACATAGATGTGTATGTGTGAGTGTGTGTCAGGTTTACCTCCGTTGATGTGAACCTCCTCCAACCAGACCATAGGTGGGCTGACAGACGGCTTTATAAGCTGGCAGAGCGGCACCTGTTACTCTGTTCTTTGTTGCGTTGCTCAACAGTTTGTCACCAGGCAACTGTTGCTGTCAACTTGGCATCAGTATGTTGTCAGTGTTTGTATCAGCTCAGCTCTGTTGTTTTATTTATTTACATGTTTGAGATACAACATGTTGGCTCCGTTCTGGATCTGATTCCACTTTGTTAAAACATCTGGATTCACTAAACTCAGAGACATTTTATCTCCTGTCACCATTTTATTAGCAATGACCAATGATGAAAACATTCAAGTTATGATCATTAAGATATGGCTGACTTTTGTAAGCAAGAAGCAACATAATAAAATAAATTAACATTCTGTAATGATGTAAATGTTTTCTTCACCATTGATGGAGTTGATCTTCACCATGTGGGATTCAAATTTTGAACCCATGAGGGATTCATTCAAATGAAACAGTGCAGCACATACTGGATGTGATGAAGACAATAAAGCAATTAAACATAGTAGACGTATTTACCGTGACGTCACCCGTTGGTTTCTGAAGAGCGGTTTTGAAGTTCAAAGCGAGCCGCTCCGGTTCTTCTATGTCGTCAGTTGAAAAATGTTTGACTGACAAAATGCGGATGCTGATTAACCAATAATCGATTTATCATTGACATCCCGACCTATGGCTGTAAATTGTTCTTGCTGGCCTATGCTTTATAGCAACAGTAAAGCCAAGAAAGTGTTTTAAATCCAGACTCCTACAAGGATTTAAACATTTCTTGTTCCTGATGTTTGTTTTTGTCCATAAATTGACTCTTCACACTACTGGCAGTCAGAGGGAAGGATGGTATCAAAAGATTATGGATGGTGGTGTAGTATTTTGGCTTTTTTAAAAGTGTAAGTAATGGATTAAACAGTGCATCTCTCTCAATACAGCAAACACAAAATTCAAATTTGCGTCCTTGTGAGTTTGAGCTTAGCGGAACTTTAACTTTACCTTCAGACAAACTAATTTGATATCAACAAATATCAGGGACAGCACTTTACTGTGACTGATGATGTTTCATGGGTCCATGAGACCACAAGAACAGATAAGAATGTGGATTGATAAACTGTGTTTATTTGCTTTAAGGCATGCTGCTAACATTAGCATGCTTAGCTAACTGACTGCCAACAGTAATAGATGGCTCAGTTCATGGAAATACTTATCTAAGTAAGTTATTGCATGTAAGCATCTGAGCTAAACTACATTAGAAAGAACTAAAGGCTAATTTTAGACACATTTTCCTTATAATACTGTAATATAATGCTATAGCTAACCGGTGCTAACTCAAATGCTGAATACCCTCTTGCAGGATTTTCATTGTCAAAGTCGGTCAGAGGATTGAGTCGACCAATTCACAGCATTAGCGTTAAATAACTAGCCAGCTAGCTAGCCACAACAACCTGTAACTTCAGTTCCTACTTGACATTGAATTAGAGGCAAGTGTACATACATCACTAATTTATACAGTGCAAAATACACAGTAAAAGTCACCAGGTCATGGACAATCTGATGAGCAATTTGATTTAATGCAGTTTTGGACACAAATACATGAACGTTGTGTTATCTCTGACATGCTTTAACCATATGTCATATATATATACATATAACAATATCGTTTGCTGTTTTGTTCATTCATGGCACAAATTATTAATTAAATTCATGGCTATTATTTACATGATAGTAATGTTTGGTATACAACATACTATCTTAAATGTGAGCTTAACTGTACTACAGTACCTTGTACAATTTATTTTAATGTCAAGTTCTCAGTAAAAAATTTTTTAGTCTAAATAGTGAATTTACAGAATATTCAATAAAGGCATCAAATTCAAAATCAGACTGATAAATAATGGTTAAATTCTGTACACAGTGAGTTTCTGTCTTTCAAATTTAAATTGCTTTGTGCAAAATAAATTGATATTTCTTGAGGAGTAATAAAGGTCTTTTAATCAAATAACTAAAAGTTTTTGTTCTTAAACATTAAGTTATAACTTGTGTTATCTATATATTTTAACAGCTAAACTAAGCTAAAGTTAAAATAGATTCAGTAAAGATTGCAGAGATTCTTATTCAATACATGATTTAAAATGTACTTAAAACAATTGCAGGTCTATTCATAATAAATAAAGACAGATAACTGATAGACAAAAGTATAAATATTTTATTCTTTATTATTACACATATTGATAACCTGCTGTAGGAAACAATGAAGTACAGTGATCCTTCCTCTGTTTGAATAATATACAGTGAAGACACATCCATATTGTAATACTTTGGTACAAAGAGGTGTATTACTGTACTTACAACTATTATGACATCTAGTGGATTAATTTCCATTGAGCATTTGTAGCAATGAAATGTTAAAGTAATAAAGTTTATTCCGTTTTTTAAATACTTTTAACATATTAGCATAAACAGAAGCAGTTATCACTCCAAAATGATTGACATCTCTTTTAATAGAGACTATAGGTAGCTGCTCAAGCTAAAGTTTTAATATTTTCCGGCTATGGTTAAGACTTGTTTACATCAGCAATAACACTCTTACAGATAACATGAAAAAAGTGCAAAGAGGTTTTTTTTCTGTAAGTCAGACTCTTACAGGATAAGATCTTACATATAATTGTGACATTTTATAGGTTATTTGTAATTACTATTTATAGTATTAGAAAGTAATTTCAGCACATGCTCCTCATCCAGTTCTTAAAAGAGAAGGTTTGGGTATTATAGCATTTTTGTAAAATAAGTCCTAGTCCTGAAAGATTTTTTTAAAAACCTTGTGTGCACAACATATGTGCTAAGATCCAGATGGTGTTGTGTTGACAAGACAGTAACTCATCCAAAGTCGGTAAGTTGTGTGCACAACATGTGGATCTTTGTGGCTAAAAATGAAAAGTCTGCTGCCTGAATATCTGCACATTGCAAATAAATGGGAGAAAGATGGGGGCGATATTAATTTTTCATTTGGGAACCTGATCAGGAGCAGAAACAGCTACTGAAACTCAACACTAGATAGAGAGAGAGCAGGTATTCTAATCGCATAACTGTACATTTCACTAGTACTTCAGTATTACACCAACATGTATTTACAATTTATTTCATTTTGTCGTTTCACCTCAGCATGTCACAGTCATTTTTTCCCTGTTAATACAATAACAATTCTCTCTCTGAGTGCTTTGATTTGCAGTCCATAGATAATAGCGTTCACTGAAGGAGGAACCACGTGGATCAAGACAGACGCTACCTTCCTGTGGTCTGATAAGTTCGGGAAACGATGGAGGATGATGATGATGTTGCCTGAAAAGAGCAGGAGGATGTACACAGCCAGGTGGGTGGCGCAGGTCTGCAGCGCTTTGCTGTTCAGAGCTTTGTTTTTACTACTCAAACACACCATGGCGATCCTCAAGTAGGAAAGCGTTACGCTGGAAAGAGAGCCGCACATTATGGCCACGCCGGTACCGAGGCCATAAATGTGGTTGATGAGAACATTTTCACAGGACAGCTTGAACAAGGAGGCGTTGTCGCAGAACGGGTTGTGTACAGCCCGTCTGCAGCGTGATAGGCAGACGCTGAGGCTCACGAGGATTACAACCAAAAAGAAAGCCGTCCCCCAGGCCCCCACCGACAGCGACACCACCATCCGCTTGGTCATGATGGTGGCATATCGCAGGGGGTTGCAGATGGCCACGTAGCGATCGAAGGCCATGATAGTGAGTACCGTGTGAGAGATGGCTACATGAAAGTGAGCACAGAAGGCCTGAATGACACACTCATAATAATGAATGTAACGCTGTGCAATAGGTGTAAAAATATATCCCAGTACACTGGGAATGATGGTCGTGGCACCGAATGCATCGTTAATACTCATGTTGCAGAAAAGCAGGTACATGGGCTCATGGAGGCTCGACTCCATGAAGATCAGGATTACCAGGCCGATGTTGGACACCATGATGAAGATGTAGATGAGGAGGAGGAGGACGAAGGCGGGAATGGAGGCCTCGGGGCTGACCTTTAACCCCTCCAGCTGTAGAATATCTAAATTGAAAGTCTCGTTCTCCATAGTGCAGAGGGAGGATCCTAGAGAGGATCAGAGACAGAGAATTCAATCAACACTGGATATGTTACTAAAACCTAATTTGTCAAAGTGATAGTGTTAGTAATGATAATTAGTGAGCTGGTAATTAAGTTAAAAAATACAAAAATACAGCATGAAGTAACCTCTAAATATCTAATCAAACACAATCTTACTATTCTCATCCTGAATATGGTGGAATAATAAATGAACAACTGAACATCATTTTCTTAGTTCAATTCTTTTACATTGATCATATGTGTGTATATATATATTATATTCATCAAATGACAAACATTGGAATTTATACTGAAATCAAACCAAAATATATAAGATAGAAGCAGTGACCTGAAAACAGAGCATACATGTTTTCTCACATTTGTTCTTTTAATGTAAATCTACACATCTGTTTGTTTCCCAAGTTTTGAGACTAACTTATAAATTGTTACTTATTAAATCCATAATATTCACATTTACAGTTCTGTTAACCTCACTGTATCTGATCCCTCCACCAAAAGTCACTCAGTATAAATATAAAGTATGCACTAAAGTCTAAGGTTTGGTCTCAGTACAGTCACTGTGCATGTAAAATCAAAATTATACCATTGAAGCTGATGGTTTAAAATGAAAAGAAAACTGCCTTCACTTTAACATTCAAACCTACACTGGAAATGAAACCGGCTTCAAATATACAAATCTTCGGGTCAAGATCATGAACATATTATTACAAGTTCTACCTGTGTGCTGACAATGTTGTGCAGCTTTTTATCTTTATGAAAGTGATTCACATTGTTCTACTAGAAGGCCAATATTCATGTGCAAACAGTAAATATCAGTAGTTACAGATCAGGCAGCTGTGCCTGCTTCAATGAAAACAAACCTGATATCCTAAAAACAAACTATTACTGACTATTACTACTACGACTCACTTGCAAGACTAAATAAGGTTAAAAACATTTCCATAAACATTCAAACAGTCAACAACATGCTGTTGGTAAAAATGTCTTATAGTAAGGAGTAATATATAATATATACTTCACAGATCTTTGTTTCATGTTGTATGTTTTCATTAATTTTGGCTCAATTTTTCATCAATATTTAGATTGCACTGTTAAAGGTTTTTGCCCTTTTAGCCAAACAGATAATATTCATACTTTTTATGGAACATATATGAACATATAATACAAAGCAGCTGTTACTTCAAACACTCATTATTGCAGTAAAACATTCCTGCTTTCATTCAATTCATTTTGGATTCTTTTCCAAACTACGTTTTAATTAGTTCATCAGTATTAACATTTCATTGCTGTTAGTATTATCAACATATCACATACAGTACATTCAATATTCAGTGAACAGTGGAGAACATGATGGTGAGACGATACGAGTGTATGTGTCAGATTTACCTCTGTTGACGTGAACCTCCTCCAGCCAGAGCGGAGGTCGACTGGCAGACACTTTTTAAAAGGTGATTGAGCGACCATGGTTCTCATGGCAACAACGTTCCTGGTCACTTAGTGCTCTGTGGGCCAATAGACCTTCACTCACTGGTGCCAGAATAGTGGAGACAACAAGACTTTTGTCCCCCCCCCCCCCCCCCCCCTTTCAGGTGTTATGGTAATAAAGTGGTAGTATGTAATCCAGGTATTACGGAAATAGGTGCACTCAGGACTGACCTGCTGTCTGTTTGTATGTTAGAAGGCATATTGGATGTAAGGGACATGAATTTTAATTCTTTTTCAAACCTTATTAAAAAAAAAACACATTGACTGGTTGTTTGGTTGGTTGCTTGGTTACAGTGTTACAGTTCTGTGAAAAACACAAGGGTCTGTATCAACAGGAACCAGGATGCTCCTTTTCAGTTGAACCTTTGGAGCTGCTTGTTGGTGGACCGCTGCTCTAAAAGAACAAAAATTCAGTTTACTTCCATCTAGAAGTAGCCTGATGAGAATGCATTTCTTACAAAAATGACAGGCTGAGATTGAAAGGAAGTTGACGTGAACAAGTTCACAAGTCTATTACATCATCCAAAGCTGGATGTTCTCCCACTTCAACACTTTTTTATCTCTTCAAAGCCAAATAAATTAATGATGTTTTTAAGTTTCATTCAACTTTGTTCAGCTTCAATGAAGTAGAAGTTATGTTCTTCATAGAAGTTAACGCTCCTCAACCACTGTGCACAGTAGTATTCCAGGATGTTAGTCCTGTCTGACTTTGATCACATCCTAAATAAAAATATAAAATATAGAACAGGTTGTTCCGACCAAGCAATCTGATTAGTCAATCAATTGATCAAATCAGCATGAACTGCAACTGATCACACCACAAACCTCCACCCACATCCTCAGATCTACCAGCAGCTTTCTCCTCCAGGCCCCCAGTACCAAGCGCCACACCATGGGGCCCCCAATACCAAGCTCCACATCATCTAACCCCCAGTACCAAACTCCACACCATGGGACCCCCAGTACCAAGCTCCACATCATCTAACCCCCAGTACCAAGCTCTGCACCATGGGACCCCCAGTACCATGCTCCACACCTTCGGATCCCCAGTACCGAGCTATGCACCATGGGACCCCCAGTACCAAGCTCCGCACCATGCGACCCCCAGTACCAAGCTCCACACCATTGGACCCCCAGTACTGAGCTCAACACCATGGGACCCCCAGTACCAAGCTCCACACCATGGGGCCCCCAGTACCAAGCTCCGCACCTTCGGATCCCCAGTACCGAGCTATGCACCATGGGACCCCCAGTACCAAGCTCCGCACCATCGGACCCCCAGTCCGACCCCTCCACTAAAAGTGTCTGAGGCTCATCAACCATAAGTCCTACAACTGAATTCAGTAGGTAGGCTCCTATGGCCCCCCATTACTCAGGCACCAATAATCACCCATGTCAGCCAGATGGTGGCGCTATAACAGCGAACATTACATTTTTTTTTTATGTTATGTTTAAACCGTAAGTCTCAAAAACAAAATTCTATTTTTTCCTGGATTCTGTGGGTCCAGATGAATCTATCCATATAAGCCACACCCATTTGTGCCTAGACAGATTTTTCACCATTTCGAATATTGTCCAAATCTGTTTTTTCGCTACCCCTCCTACAATTTTTGAGCTATCATCACCAAATTTGGCATTCTGCCTTGGAAGACTGAGATCGAATATGTGAATAAACATGAAAAATTAGAAATATTGGTCTAAAAACATGGCCATCATTGATCAAAAAACTTTGTAAAGGGCGGAGTTTAGTAGGAAATTGGCCTCAACTCGTTAATGTTTTATTGAATCAACACGAAACTTTACACATATGTTGAAGAATGTTTATGTTCATTATTGAAGTTGTAGTGGGTGGTGGTGTACTGGAGGGCATTATATTGAATGGTGTTCCTAATATTTTGTCCAATCAATTAACTTACATGAGGGGGGCAAAATATTAGGAACACTTTTCAATATAATGCAGTCCAGTACACCAACACCACCCACTACAACCTTGATAATAAACATAAAGTAGAATTATCACCTTTCTGACAATGTCAACAAAAACTGAAAATGTATAAGTTTCATAAAAGTAGAATTTATGGCAGAGCTGTTGTATTGGATTACATTAGACTGCACAGATGCTCCTAATAAAGTGGCCAGTGAGTAATTTTTGGGGATTTACTGAAAGGCTGATGCTGCTGGTTTTTTTTAGAAGGACAGACAATATTATGGCTCTGAACATTTCAGTACTTGAGTGCTTTTTTACATCATGGGTTTAAATGAGATGGACAGTCAGGAGGCAGGGAGGGTCTCATGAAAGACACAACTATGTTTATCATTGAAGGAAATGTAGGACCCAGCGTTTTTAGAGCCTGACCCACATTAAACACTAAAAGTCATGATATCTTCACCTCTGCTGCACAGATTGTGAGAGTGCTCTTTGAATGTTAACAACATAAATGAGATGGATTCAGCTTGTCAAACACATAAAGTATTTGAAAGAAAAAAGCTAAATTGTAAGATTTTATAGATACATTATGGATATATTACTGAATCCGATCCATATATACCACTCTTATGTGAAATACCACTAATGAGTAAAAAAGTAGGATGAATTTTGTAATGATGCAGTAAGGTTACAGCTTAATTTTTACTTAATTTATTAACAGAATATTATTAATAGGTAGCTTATCACAATGTTATGGACAACAGTGGCTGAATTTTGAAAGCACAAGTAATAGAAGTCATTTCAACATAATATATGCAGACTGTGTTCCTTCCAACTGAGGAAGGATTATTTTTATATTCTTTGAGAATCCTGTGTTTATGTATATTTTGCTCGGCTCTCTGATCAAACTGTATCACTTTACATTCATTAGAGATACTTTATTGTTGTGGAACGCAGCCGTAATCCTCTGCCTGACCTCTTTAATTTGCAACCCGTAGATAACAGCATTCAGGGCAGGTAAGGCAACATGTCCCAGGACAGACGCCACTTTCCTGTGGTCTGACAGCTGAGGGAAACGGTGCAGGATGACAATGATGAAGCCAGACACCAGCAGGATGATGTACACAGCCAGATGGGTGGCACAGGTCTGCAGCGCTTTGCTGTTCAACATCTTGTTCTTGTTGCGCAAACACACCACAGCAATTTTCAAGTAGGTGAGAGTTACGCTGCCGATGGAGGAGCCCAGCAGGACCACCGTGTAGCCGAGGCCGTAGATGTGGTTGATGAGTAAGCTTTCACAGGAGAGGCTGAACAAGGAGGCGTTATCACAGAAAGGGTTGAGTATAACCCGCCTGCAACGTGACAGGCGCACGCTGAGCCCCACAAGGATCGCCACCATGACAAAGGCTACGGCCCACGCCGCAACCGACAGCTTCACCACCATCTTGTTGGTCATGATGGTGGCGTATCGCAGGGGGTTGCAGATGGCGACATAGCGGTCAAAAGCCATGATCATGAGTACAGTGTGAGAGGCGCTTGCATGGAAATGAACACAGAAGGCCTGAATGACACAGCAGAAGTAATGAATGTAACGCTCCGAGTTTGATATTAAAATATCTCTGAGTACATGAGGTATAACTATCGTCGCCCCAAACGCATCATTAATACTCATGTTGCACAAGAGCAGATACATGGGCTGGTGGAGGCTTCTGGTCCTAAAGATCAGGACTACCAGGCCAAGGTTGGATACCATGATGAAGATGTATATGATGAGGAGGAGGGTGAAGGCAGGGATGGAAGACTGGGGGGTGACCTGCAACCTCTCCAGGAGAAGGATATCCTCACTTACAGTCTGGTTTTCCATATCTTATGTCACGTAACAATGAAGACTTTTTTTGAGGATGACATTTCAGCTGCACACAGTTACAGAAAAGCAACAAGATTTCACAAAGACTCTGTTAATACCTTAAAGGATAGATTAATTTTTGCCTAAAAACTATACTCACATGCCCACATTAACATTAACATTTATAGAGAGATCTCTTCACAGCCAGAATAGACAGGAGGAATAATTACAGTGACCTTAAATATACATATGAGCATGTGACTATTGTTTTAAGATACTTGAAAATGTGAACTTATCCTTTAATGAAGGGAATCTGAAATATTTTCAAATTAAAATGACAATAACACATTGATAAAAGAATTGTGTTTCTCTGAACTGAAGTTAATCTGACTTTCTGACTTTTAAGTGTCTCTGCACTCACTTTAAGTGACATTTAAAGAATTTTGGATGTCATTTCTATAAACGAGCACTGTTCTCATCCTGCGTAACAGGGAGACTCTCTACAAAGACACATTGCTGTTAACTTTTTTAAATGTCATTTTTCAATGCTGTGAGCAGCACAAACACAGTTCTGTTCACCCCCAGTGTATTAGACTGAAGTTAGAGATGACAGAGATAGATACACAACATAGCAAATAAAACCTAAACTATCTATATGATGAAGGAGCCTTCAAAAAAAGCTTGAAGATAAGTAATAATAAGTTATTCTCATGGTAGAGGATTGGATTTTTTAAAAACACATCCTCTACTTCAACTAGCACTCATTTGTAAGCTACTCCAGCATTGAAGAATATGTCTTCTTACAACAAACTGTAAATGTTTCTGCTATTTTTGGACAACATACAGCTGAAATACATTCACATAAACACAATGAAACAGCTGCTGAGGGAGTTTCTGTCAACTTTACCGTCCGTGACACGACCCACCCTCCACCCCAGACCTGAACTGAAACAGCAGACACTTTTATTTGGTGCGTCAGTGGCCATCAGCTGCAGCATCACCGCATGCTGGCAGGTCAACCGTTGCTTGGCAACTGTTGATACTGACTTTGTACACAGCAGTATGACGTGTGTCTTTTACAGTGTTAATTCATGATAGCTGCATAAAGAGAGATATTAAACAGATATTATATATGTGTATAGAGAGCGGCTGTGTCTCAGAGGTAGAGCAGGTTGTCCACTGATCAGAATATCGGTGGTTCAATCCCCGGCTCCTCCTGTCTGCATATCAAAGTGTCTTTGGGCAAGATACTGAACCCCAAATTGTGCCTGAAGGCTGTGCCATGAACATTAGGAACATCAGTTTATGACTGTGTGTGTGAATGGGTGAATGTTGGCATGTGGTGTAATGTGCTGTGTGTGAGGTTTGTTTGTGTAAGTTCATGAAACGCTAATTTCATGTAGTGGTTATGCTGATCTGTTAAACATTTTTTGTTTGAGGATATTTTGCACTCATTGATTTCTTGCAATACTCAAACACTGTGCATCCATTTATTTCTTGAAGGAGGCGTAGAGATTGGTATTTTCCCAGAATTTGTGACAGTATTTTTAGCTTTACTAAAAGGGGAACCCTTGTACAGTGAAAGACTGAATTATGCAGGTGCAGACAAGGCTCAAACAAGGTCCGAACACCAAAGGCGGCTGTAGACTCCATCAGACATGCTTGTCATATGGTGGAAATGCCCATGAAGCAACTGGTAGGATGCAGCACAGTCAGGATCATTAGCCTATTAGCGTAGTAGCCTACCGAGTAATCTATAGGTTCTTGTGAATGAACCAAAAATGAATTAATTAGGCCTCTGTGCCCAATAGAACTGCAAGATTAATGAGGTAGATGGACTGAATTGTCGACCAGCACATTGAATTGGTTCTTAAAGTGAATCAGGATTCAAGGGGATGGAGTGTCTGAGGCAGCAGGTGGAGACAGGGGAGGCCTGCAGGACTTGGGAGGTGATGTGGTTCATGCTGATGGATGGAAGCTTCCTCAGCAGACAGGGCGCTATTGATCTGGTAAGACTATGCTGAGCCCACTGATTATTCAAGCTGTCATATTATCCTGGCTGGACTATTGTAATTCACTTTTCACCTGTCTCAGCAAGTCATCTCTGAACCATCTACGAATGGTCCAGAGTGCTGCTGCAGGACGACTCACATCACACCCATTTTAAGTTCTTTACGTTGGCTTCCCATCAAGTTTAGGATTCATTTTAAGGTTCTTGTTTTCACGTACACAAGCCCTGCATGGACAGGCACCTGTGACCTTCTCCATCCCTATATCACCAGTAGGTCACTTAGGTCTTCTGACCAGGGCCTACTGGCTGTCCCTCGTTCTCAACTTAAAACTGAAGGTGATCGTGCCTTTGAAGTCGTGGCTCCAACACTGTGGAACTCTCTTCCTGTAGACAGATGGTCACTGTAGAAGCTTTAAAAAAGCAACTGAAGACTCATTTTTTCAAATTGGCCTTTGTTTCACCTTAAGATGTCTACTGATTGTTCTTTTGTGTACAAATACAGACTGACAGAAGAACAAGGCAAATTCTGGCAGAGAATGAGAGGGAGCAGTCCGCTACTTGTACTGAGAGTTATTTCTAATGATAAACAACTTTCCAGGTAAATGACTGTTAGGTGGGGAACATAAATTTGGCAGTGGCTGCTAGTGGACAGGTGAGGTACATTAGATCTATAATCACAATGAAAAAAACACACCAGACATGGCGAGCTGGGCAGATCCATTTCCTCTTATTCATTTTCTATTGCGCCCACCTGACAATGGTTGTAAATTAAGCGTCAGTCATGGAGAAATACATCTCATTCAAATGTAATTAATCTATGCACCCTGTGAGAGAACCGAAATCTTCCAACGTTGAATACCCAAAAATAAAAAGGTAGCACACACACAGATCCTCAGGACAAAGCTGACTAATCTCAGTTTCACCAGTTTATTCTGGTCATGTCAAACACACATGCTAACATTTCAGCCTAGTGGCCTTCATCAGAGCAGGGAGGTCATGTCATTTGTGTACAGGGGTTGGCAGGTGATTGGCTTTAAGTGTCACATGGTAATCAGCTCCTAATCAGCTCCAGTCCCTTAAACATCTTTTCTTGACGATATGACACTGACTACCAGTACATGCCCACTAATATTCCACTATTATTCCCATATATCAGCATGGATGAAAGAACGCCACCTTCAGCTTAACCTCTCTAAGACCGAGCTCCTTGTCATACCAGCCAGTCCTTCCATACAACAAAACATCAGCATCCAGCTCGAATCAACCCCACTCATGCCCACAAAGTCTGCCCGAAATTTGGGTGTCATGATTGATGACCAACTAACCTTTAAGGTTCGCGTGGCCTCAGTCACTCAATCATGTCGATTTGCCTTGTACAACATCAGGAAGATCAGACCCCACCTGTCTGAGCATGCAGCACGACTCCTGGTTCAGGCTCTCGTTATATCACGCATCGACTACTGCAACTCCTTACTGGCAGGCCTCCCTGCATGTACACTTAAACCTCTGCAGATGATCCAGAACGCGGTAGCGCGTTTGGTCTTCAATCAGCCCAAAACAGCACCTGTCAGCCCGCTGTTGATATCCCTCCACCGGCTCCCAGTTGCTGCCCGCATCAAATTCAAAACCCTAACACTTGCTTACAAGACAGCAACTAAAACGGCTCCTGCCTACCTGAACTCCCTCATTCAGGTCTACACTCCCTCCCGCCCACTACGCTCTGCCAACGAAAGGCACCTGGTACCACAACAGGGCCCTAAGTCACTAGCTAGACTCTTCTCCTCTGTAGTTCCCCGGTGGTGGAACGAGTTACCAAACTCTGTTCAATCTGCAGAGTCCCTCTCAATCTTTAAGAAAAGACTAAAGACCCAGCTCTTTTGCGAACACCTCTGCACTTGATGAACTGTAGGGAGAGAAAAAAAAACAAAAAAACAACAACAACAAAAAAAAACAACAAAACATGCTTCTATGTACTCTAATCATTGCCTTGTTGCACTGCCTGTTGGCATCTACGTCCTATCGGACCCAAACTTAAGCTTTATGGCACTTACTGGTGTCGTTGTCTCCTGACTAGATCCCTGCTTGTGTTGTATCAGTCTCATATGTACGTCGCTTTGGATAAAAGCTAAATGAAAAATGTAAATGTAATGAAAATTAATATGACAACATTCTGAATTTGATACAGGTCATTTAAACAGCATTTTCTGTTTGGATATTCTGAATTCGGCCTTATTACAAATGCAGCATGTTCAGATTAGACACATGGGATATGCTGATATCGTTTGGGTTTGTGGAGTATTCTTTGGACATGTATAAAGTGCATTGGAAATATATATCTCAGTTGGGTTTTTTATGAGTTTGTGACACACAGACTTTAGACTTGAGAAACTCAGATGTTGAGGATATTAAAGCATGGTTGTAGGCTTTGTGTATTACAGATGGATGGTAATTTTTTGTTTCATCTCATCTGTCTCATTTGAATTCATCCAGTTCAGAGCAATTTCACCTTAGTCGGAAAAACTATCCCTTAGTTAATATCTAATAATAATACGTAATAATATCATATATGACACATTATTATACTGTTGTTATGTCATGATGAAATGGTGTATTATATTATTATATGATACTATACTTTGATATTATTACGTATCATAAAATCTGTCTGACTGCTGATGTGCAAATCAGTTTATGGTGAACTATAAAAGCTGATGACACATTCATGTTTAGTGCCTCCTCGTTAACTCTTAGAAGTCTTTCCGTGAGGAATGAACATTATTGTACAGTAGCCGTCAAAAGTTTGGACAGATTTTCTCATTTAAGGGAATGGGAAGGTGTGTCAAAATTTTGTCTAGTACTCTTTATTACATATATTTTACAACAACGCAATGATTTTATTATCAGTATGTCGATATATTTAGTAAAAAGGTACTTTCAATACTGAGCTTTACTTAACTGTAAAAGTTTAAATTGTTTAAACCAGCTAGAAAATGAGCTTTGCTGTGTCAGTTTCCCCACTCAGTGCCCTATATGTCTTTTATCAGTTTTGGCACTCAACGTTTCAGTATTAAATTTACAATCACTTTCAAAAACTCTGCATGAATATCACATTATTTTTGTGCTCTACTTTAAAAACAGTATTGACCAAAATTTTACATCTCTCAGTAGCAGCAAACTGATGTCGTATATGACAATGAAAATAGAGGTCTGTCATTATTTTTAAAACTTCAGAACCTCTTACTCATCTTCTTTTCAGACAGAATTGTTGGATTCATCCTCTCACTTTAACTCAAGTTTTCTGTGATGCATTTTCAATCAAGATATTTTCCCTTTTCCTTTATTTACAACAATAAAACAAATACTATGTAATGATGTTCATGAATCTTTAGATACTTTAGTTATGATTCCTGAAAAAATATTTTAATATTTGAAACAAATAAAATATGAAAGGCATCAATATTTACAGCCCCCGATGGAATATCATTCACCTGTAAGACTAGTCTGAATTCTGTTACTTTTAAAGGTGCAGTGTGTAGAATTTAGTGGCATCTGGTGGAACAGACTTGGCAGAAGTGGATATAACATTCATAAGTATGTTTTAACCAGAATTGTTGTGTTTTTTTTAATTCAGTTGGTTGCAATCTGCAATGTCACCACTAGATGCCACTAAATCTTACACACTGGTCCTTAAAGAGTAACTCATTACTGGAAAATGATTAACACATGCACAGTTATTCCTCTGCAAAAATGTGTGTATAGACTCCTTTTACTGAAGTAAATAATATTTACATATCAATAAAAATGCATTCTGTGGAAAGTGCAAATATATAGATATTTTGTTCACTTAAACTGTGTGTCATTTCCAATTCATTAGACCTCCTTTACTGTGAAACACAGCCATAATTCTCTGTCTAATCACTTTAATCTGCAGACCGTAGATCACAGCATTGAGAGCAGGAAGAACCACTTCACCCACAATGGTCGCCACTTTCCTGTGGTCTGACAGCCGAGGGAAACGGTGCAGGATGACGATGATGAAAGCCGATATCAGCAGGAGGATGTACACAGCCAGATGGGTGGCACAGGTCTGCAGCGCTTTGCTGTTCACCATCTTGTTCTTACTGCGCAAACACACCGCAGCAATCTTCAAGTAGGTGAGAGTTACGCTGCTGACGGAGGAGCCCAGCAGGACCACTGTGTAGCCGAGGCCGTAGATTTGATTGATGAGGACGCTTTCACAGGAGAGGCTGAACAAGGAGGCGTTATCACAGAACAGGTTCGGTATAACCCGCCTGCAACGTGACAGGCGGATAGTCAGACCCAAAAGGATCGCCACCATGATAAAGGCTGCGACCCACGCCGCAACCGACAGCTTCACCACCATCTTGTCGGTCATGATGGTGGCGTATCGCAGAGGGTTGCAGATGGCGACATAGCGATCAAAAGCCATGATCATGAGCACAGTGTGAGAGGTGCTTCCATAGACGTGAACACAGAAAGCCTGAATGACACAGTCCATGTAATGAATGTAACGCTCCGAGTTTGATATAAACATATCTCTGAGTACATGAGGTATAATTATCGTTGCCCCAAAAACATCATTAATACTCATGTTGCAGTAGAGCAGATACATGGGCTGGTGGAGGCTCCTGGTCCTAAAGATCAGCACTACCAGACCAAGGTTGGACACCATGATGAAGATGTAGATGAGGAGAAGGAGGGTGAAGGCAGGGATGGAAGACTTAGGGGTGACCTTTAACCCCTCCAGGAGAAGGATATCCTCACTTAAAGTCCAGTTTTCCATATCTCACTTCAAATACAGCATCTGTCATGTAACAATAAAGACTTTTGTTTGGACGACTGCACTGCACACAGTCACAGAGTTATAGTTATAGAAAAACAACACTTCATGATGATACGGTTCATAAATAATTAACAACTTAATGACAGTGAATCCAATATTTACACATTTTGGCAAATTGTAATTTGACAAAATTTTCCACATGAATTTTGGGCAGAGAGGGCATCAGACTTATTAAATCTTTGGCTTTGCTACTTCAGTATTATTAGGAACAACATATTTAAAAAGCTTGGAAAGTAGTTAAGCTTTACAACAGTAGTGAGTCTTATAATTTGATTTATGAAGAACAAATTCAATTCCCCGATTCAGTGAGCACTCAACAAAGATCTATTCACACCTGTCAACATTATTTTTGTCTGCTTTTTTAAATAAAATGCAGATAGTTCAATTAACATAAACACAGTTTCTGATTTGAAATGAGACAGCTGCTCGGGGTTTGTGTGTGTTTGTCAGCAACACGACCTTCCCTCCACCCCAGACCAAACAGGAAACAGCAGACACTTTTATCCGATGCATCAGCTGCAGCATCACACGTCAACAGGTCAACTGTTGCTTGGCAACTGTTAATAACTCATTGTATGTGTGTCTCTCTACGAGACAAAACAATACACATCAACATCCCTCAGAAACATTAAGTATATACATAGAAAACAGTTTCATCACTTCCACCACTTTGCCCAAGGTTTTTTTTTTAAGATAGTAGAGTTACAGTGTTTCAAGGTTAATCAGATGTTAGTGTGTCTGGCTAGAAATATTTAGACCTGCTTCTCAGTGATTTAACAAGAAACTAATATGGATGCCAATTTCTGCATCCACACTTTTCAGCACCTCAGGAAACGTACTGTATTGGCCAGAATATAAGATTATATTTTATTCTGGAAACTGAAAAACTGGGGGTCGTCTTATACACAACCTTTCAAGCGAAGGGAGTTTGAGTTTTGTCAGTTCTCCTTTGGCTGTGTCTTTCATGTTCTCCCAGTTTGTAGAAGCTCACTGAGGTCAGTGGGTGACGGGGGGGAGAGGCCTACAGAGGCAAACCATCCTCACAGGAAGTGAAGTGAAGGTCCAGAACAGTTTTTGTGATGTTGCATATCCCATGCTTGGGTTCTGTTACATTAGGAGAGGAGTGGGCTAATGCCAAGTGACAGATGACCTAGACTTGTTGCTGGACTGTTGAGCAATATGTTGCCTCATGCCTCACTCCTGCTAGAGTCCTGACAAAGACCAAGATGCCTGAACACATCACAGCGGTTCATTCACTCCCAGTGTGTCAGAGAATAGAGTTTAAAGTACTGCTGCTTGACTAGACTCGCTCCGACTTTGACCATCTTCAAATCCCATAGAACTTCATTTGAAGCTACACCCAGAAAATGTGTATTTTTCTAAATTCTTTGGTTAAAATACACCCTCACTGTGTTTTATTTCAGCACTGACAGATTTTTATCTGTCTTTACATTCAACATTTTGCACCAGAAAACATACGGCTTACGGCCTACAGGAGCAAACATGTTGAATGAATTTCCTGAAATAAATGAAAAGCCTTTTCAGTGACTTGAAACTTGCATTGTTTACAGCTTGCAGTCTTCTTCATCTTCTCTCTTACTGACACATGTTTTTATGGCACGTTAATCAACAGCCATTTCTTCATAACTGTCCTGTTTCACGCCACCTTGGTGCTCATGTGATACGTCTGCATCCTTGTGCTGGTAGAGCAATGATGGGAATAGTGATTAAAACCTGTCAACATTTTTGCAAATGAATCCACTTTGAATTAAAGGTTGAATGATGAAATTCCAAAACAACTCACAAACAATAAGGCCTGTTTTTATTTAGCAATAAAACCTTTTATTATTATTATCATTATTATTATACAGACAGGGGCACCCTGTTTGTTAAAAGGGTTAGCTACTTTATCACAGGGGTGCAAACATGCTTATATGAAGTTAACTCAAGAAAAATAAGATAATAATAATAATATGCACAATGATATGTAATTTCTATCTACAGTATTCATTATAAATTATAAATAGAGTGCATATTTGTATCTATCATTCAATGAAAATGTATTTAATTTCTGTAGATTTCTCTATAGGAAGGAAAATGCACACAGTTACGAAGCAAACGAATGCTCCACAATTAAAACACATGAATCCAGTGATTCATTCAGTGACTGCAGTGACTCAGAAATTTGACCCACTGGAAGTTCATAAATGTGATCAACTTTGTTAATTGTAAAAATGAATAAACTAATCTCCTTTCACAGTGTTGGTTTAAATTTAATTACTTTTTATTTTATTCTATTAACAGCATAACAGAAAAAAGAAAAATGTGGCAGAAGAGGCCGAGAAGCAAAAGGCTTATACAGTAGAACTCACCCCGAATTTAGAATAAAACTGTATATTAGAGAAAGACAATACAAAACACATATTAAAACTTAAATCACAGCATTAAATTGATTAAGGTTGGTAAAAATCTTATACTGGAAGGTCTGGAATCTACTATTAACAACATATTAGTACATACTGAACCATCCACGTCCAGTTCATAATTAAAATAATAATAATAAATATGCAGCCTTCACAAAACAGAAATAGGTTCATGAAAAAGACAAATTTCTTCTAAATTATGATTTTAAAAAACTTGTTTGTATTCACATTATGATGACGACAAAACCTTTGTGGGCTGGAATAATTTTGACAGGAATTTTCGTATCTCTTTTGACTGTACCCCATAAATAATAGGGTTCAAGCTGCCGGGGATGATGTGAAACAAAATGGCAGAGAGTTTTCTGTAGTCTGAGTACTGGGGGAAGCGATGCAGGATGATGATGAACGTTCCACATAAAAACATAATTAGATAAACAAAGAGATGAGTGCTGCAGGTCTTCAAGGCTTTACTGTTCAAAGACTTGTTCTTACTCGTCAAACAAACTACTGCGATTTTAGTATAAGTGAGAACCATGCTGCCTATAGAAGCTGTGAACAGAACGACAGTGAAGGTGAGGCCGTAGATGTTATTAATAAACACATTCTCACAGGAGAGTTTAAACAGCGAGGCATTATCACAGAACGGGTTTGTGATCAGAGTCCTGCATCGGTTCAGCCGTATGGTCAGACCGAGCAGAATCCCAACCAAAACAAAGGCCACTCCCCAGGCAGAGACCGTCAACTTGATCACCATCTTGTTGGTCATTATGGCAGCATAGCGTAGAGGATTGCAGATGGCAACATATCTGTCAAAGGCCATAATCATGAGCACAGTGTGGGAAGTGGTGCCGAACATGTGTGTGGTGAAAGCTTGGACCACACATTCATAATAACTAATGAGGCGTTCAGAGGGAGGCAGCAAGATATCTGAAAGCAAACGGGGCACCATGATCGAATTCCCAACAATGTCATTGACTGGCAGGTTGCAAAAAAGGAGATACATGGGCTGGTGGAGGCTTTTGTCAATGAAAACTAGGACAACAATGCCGACATTGGCTGATATAATAACTATGTAGGACAACAAGAAAAAGAAAAAGACAGGGTACATGGAAACCTGTGTGACCTTTAACCCCTCTAGCTCGAGGGTAAGGCTGTTGAATGTGTAGTTTTCCATCAACCTGAAAGAAAAGAAACAAAAGGGGGAGATGTTGATTTGTCACATGTTTGAAGTTACATCCAATCTAGATATCAGTGATCAATTATATGTTCTAGAAAGTAGTTCAGATAACAATATTCAAAATCAATAAAAACTGAAGACTTTAAATTAGAAACCTTTGAAAACACTTCAGTGATTTAATAATTAAAACATTTGAATATTACCTTTGGTTTCTCTTGTCTGTACCTGCAGTCACCAGATACCCACCAGCCAACCATCTGCCAGAAGATCTCAACCTCAGTCTCAGTTCTTATAAAGAGATTTAGTCATCTGGGGAGGTAATGCGATGGAAGTCATCAAATTGGTGGCCATAGAGACCATCAACAGAAAAGCGTAACCACTGAAGGCTGGCAGTGATTGCAGTTTCATAAATCAAATGTAGAAAATTAACATTCTGTATTATTTTAATAGCACACATAATCAGCAATGCTGAGAAGTTGAAGAAAATCAGTATAGTAGTGATTCACAAGTGGCAGAATTTTCTATGTTCTATGGGTTCTTCCTTCTGACAGGTTTCATTTATGATTAAATCCTCCAAAGCTACTCCTGGGCAACCTGATCAACTTATTATTAACTTAGTATTATCGTGTATTAATGTTACATTCCAGTCACAGAGCTAAGCATCCATTTCTCTAAAAGATGAATACTCTGGGATATTTGAAAAAAACAGAGGGCTGCGTTAGACTTACTGCTATTCTGAAGATATTTCCAGAATCTTCAAAGACTATTTCTATGTGATAAAATACATTGTTGGTCCATGCACTCCAGAACGAATCAGCATCAGAAATATATGAATCACTTTTGTTGTCACTGTTGAAAAATAAATATTGGTTTGGGCTAAAATTACCGACAGTGATTATGGTCATGGTTTAAAAAAAACCCAATGTTGACTGTTGGTTGGAAACAAGAAGTGAACAGTAATCTCCCAACCTCCTCCCTACGCGGACTTTGTTACTCTAGAATAAGATCTCCTGGTCCAGCTACATCCGCAACCACATTTGACAGGCTCTAACCTTGACCAGCCTTTGGTCTGCTCTGCGAGAGCAAGCTGTGTTTAACTGGGACACCTACTGAAGTCCACAAGGACATCTGTTGAGGTGGAGGTGGAGGAAGTTTGTGTGTTCCTGCTGGGTCCTATGAGAGTGTTGAAAACTGTACTCCAGCTGACCAGTGGGATGATGAGCATGGCTCCTGCTGTTTGGGAGTAGCAGAAGGGATCCCCTTCAATACCCCACTGTTAGGGGTGTTTGAGAATACGGAGTAAAAGGCAGCACATCACATCTGTGTGAAGGTCTTATGCTTTCTGGCAGGAATGAAAGTGTAGAGGTGGACCACGTTTTTTGGCCCAGATAAGTCCTTGTACAAGCTGCCTATTGAAAAACATACAGTTGACCTCCAATGGAGGTTGGTTCATGATGGAATAGCTAAGAACAGGCACGTGGCACACCTGGATACAAATCATGCGGGGGGATGTCCTTTTTCTCAAATGAAACTTTACCACATTTATTTTGCAGTGTTTGAAGTTAGAGGGGTTTGTGTATGTTTGTATTGTTTGGAGTATTGGTTTCACAGGGTGGGAGAAGAGCCATCATTTTATCATTTATTTTTGTGACAAAATACTAAGAAGAAAAATGTCCACGTGTTGGTAAATTTCCTGTCTGGGTTGGCCAAGATGGCCATTTGAACAATTATCCTTCTGTCCATTTTCCACTGCTTATCCGGGACCGTGTCACAGTGGCGGCAGAATGAGAAACATAACCCAGACATCCTTCTCACCAACAACGCCTCCAGCTCCTCCTGGGGGATCCAGACCAGAAGAGATAGAGTACTCCTTCCAGGATGTTCTGGGTCTCCTACCAAATTAGACATTCCTGGAACACCTCCAAAGGGAGGTGTCCTGTTGGCATCCTAACCAGATGCCTAGACCACCTCCTTTTGAACTTTAGTAGCAGCAGTACTCTGAGTTCCCTCCGGATGTCCAAGTTCCTCACCCTATCTCTAAGTCTGAGCCCAGACACCCTATGGAGGAAACTCATTTCAGCTGATTGTAACCAAGATCTCATTCTTCTGGTCACTACCCAAAGCTTGTGACCATAGGGTGAGGGTTCAAAAATAGACTGACTTGAGTTTTTGCCTTCCAGCTCATCTCCTTCTTCACCACAATGGTCTGGCACAATGCCCTGGTGTTTTCCTGGCCTCAGACTTGGAGGTGCTGACTGTCATCCCAACTGCCACACACTCAGCTATAAACAGCCCCAGCACATGATGGAGGTCAGGGTTCTGATGAAGCCAACAGAACTACATCTGCAAAAAGCAGTGAAGCAATCCTAGGTCCCCAAACAGGACACTCTCCTCCCCCCACCAATTCCTTGACATCCTGTCCATTAACAGGCCAAACAGAATCAGTGATAAGGGACAGCCAAGGCGGAACTCAACACTCACTGAGAACATATTTGACTTTCTGCTGAGAATATTGACACAGCTCTGACTCCTAATCTAAGGAATGAATGGCTCATAGCAATGGCCCCGGTACCTCTTATTCTTACAGCAACCCCCACAAAGGTACCCCACAAGGAATGCAAATTGAAATTGTTCATCCTGAATCAGAGGTTTGACAATGTACATATGCACAAACACTAGTTTGAGCCTTCCTCCCAGCGACATGTGGTGGCAAGGAGGCCGCTCTCTTGTTCCATGGGGAGAACTTCAACAATGCGGCGCTCAGCCAGGGGCTCATGATTATCTATCCCTACACCAGCCCAACACCCCTCACCCTGGGCAACTCCGGAAAAGACGAGAGTCCAGCTCCTCTCCAGGAGTTTGGCTCCAGAGCCGGTGCTGTGTGTAGGGGGGACCCCAACTATATTTAGTTGGTACCACTCCACCTCCCGCACTAGCTCCGACTCCTTCCCCACGAGGGAGGTGACGTTCCACATCCCTAAAATGTGTTTACGGTGTCCCAGATCCAGTGTAGGTTCAGCGGTGGCTCGTGGCTGTTCGCCTCTGACTGTATGGAGATGTTCAGCTGTAAATGGGCCTTGAGAGGAGTGTTGTGTACAGTGGGAAATGATGGAGGTCTGGATTTGTGCTTCTGAACTACAGTATACTGGATCTAATCAGATTGTTTTTGTTTTCCACTACAATGAATTAAATAAATGTGTGCTTATTGGTAGAAAATCCAAGTAGTTACATAAAGGAGATTTTTAAATTCCATCCATGGACCTGACATAGGGTTTTTTTTACTTAATCTTTACTGTAATTTGTCCAAGCAAAGAACTATTTTTATTTTGCCATCCAGAGGAGAATGATCTCATTCTGTAAGTTTCTGTTGATTTGTTTCATGCAGCTTTAGCAAGAGAGTTATTGAGCAATACATGTGTGACAGTGTTATCTGAGTATTTGAGGAATGTGGTAGTGGATGAAGGGTTGCTACAGCCTTTTCTGTTGAATAGTCAGTAGGCAGCTTTTCCGTGTAATCAAGCCTCAGGGGAATTAGTCAGTTTGGGAGCTGTAGGTGAGGTTCAGTACTGTTTACTGGCAGAGAGAACGATTAAAGGTTTTTCACTTGACATCATCAAGTATTGGCCATCTGATATGAAGTTATTGTTTCATGAGCTGAGAGGAAATTAACTTGTTTTAGCTGCATTAGTGTGGTCTGAGCACCTGTGGGGTCCTATCATGCTGAGTAAAGTAAACATGACCCCGCTGTTCCACCACCATGTTTGTTTGCTGTTGTTACAGCAAGAGTTTGTTAATTAGTACCATGAGGCAGAAAGAAATCTGCAGGGAGGCCTCATCTAACCCCAACCTCCCAGCAGCTGAGCTGAATCATCTCTGTTCAAACTCAACAAATCACATTGAATCACCGGTCGCCCAGAGGGTTTTAAGTGTCCAAATATCATTAACTTGGGAAAATCTTGACCTTCCCTTCAACTTTGTTTATGCAAAATATCAAGGAATGACATAATAGTTATTGGCTTTTTTCCAACCTGCTTTTCATTTGATTTTTGTTTTGATTAATTTATTCTTATTAATTTAAAAATTATGAATCTTTATGCATTCTCACTCCTCGCCTCGCCGTGTACAGAAAGATATTTTGCATGTTACTCGAAGTTGTAATAAGTGGGTACAGAAAGAAGTGTTTTTGTACCATATTTAAAACTATATTTGGACTTTGTACTAGAAGGCATCCAGCTACGACTATATTACCACAAGAGGAAAATCTTTCTGCAGCCAGGCAGTATCAAAACAGAAGAACATGAAACATAAACACAATAAAAACACAATAAGATTATTGAAGTCATTAAAAGATCTGTGACTGTACACACAATTCAGAATAAAATAAAGGATGTATGTTACAAGCAAGAAAAACAGCCACATGAAGAGTAAAAATAAGAAAATAAAGTGCAAAGCTTTGTGAGGAATCAAAAGACGGTTTAACTTATCGCACATTGCATGAATGAAAACTGCTGCACCTAACTTTTGGACACCTCTGTCTCTGAATACATTTAACACGTCATAACTGGACAACTGTGTTAAAGTTCACACTGTCTTGTGTGGTTCTTGTATCACTGGGCTGTAATAAGTGTCTGGTGGTCTCAGAGCTCCCAGGTGTCCTCTCATTGACCAGCAAGTTAATTGAATTAAAAGCTGCAGTGAGGCGTTCAGGGGGCAACAGACAGGGAGCCGCTTGCTCCCTCTGGAGAGACTCCAACCTGGCAAACGGCATTCTGTCTTTACTCTCACACTTGGTCATTATCTCACTTTTCTCTGAACCAGGTAGTTCAGGTATTTCTTACATTCTGCTAAAAATTACGCATTAACATTACTAAAATGATTTCTCAATGATGTTGTGTCTACAAATGTAATCACTGAATAAATTATGTTATGCATCATTGACAGCAGAGAGAGCAAATTTCACACCCTGAGCCCTGTGTTTGTTTAGGTTTAGACCAGGTTAGTTAAAGATGCTGGTTTTGGTTAAATGCTCAACACATTCTGCTTCAAGTCACTGCAGATTCCTTTTGTATGAAACCAAGACCATGATCTTTCTTTAACCTAAGAGTCCAAACAACCACAAAACTGTTTCTGTTGGATATTTTGGCAGAAAAAAACATTTTACTGATATTCTCAATATCAACATTTTAGCTACTTGCCAAATACATTAATTAACATTTTCTTATTAAGTTGACAGAAGACAGGGTTTCACCAAGGTGCATATTTTACAAAGTCATCATGTTTTCTCATCTCTGTGTTTAGCCTAGCTTAGCACAAAGACTGGAAGCAGACTGAAACTGCTAGCTCAACTCCAAACCATGGATGTATTAAGAAGAACTGGATACAAGACTCAAACATGGCACCCTGTTCGTTCCTATGGAAGTTGCTTAGTTGCGCCTAAAGCCAAAAAATCAGCTTCCTGCTGTTAAGAAATTACCCGGATGTTGCTCATGTTTCCTCATTTCTGCTGGCTAACTTCTGTTTGGCTCCTTGTTCACCTGAATGGGGATAAAATCATTTAATCGTGCGGCTCTTCTAGACTTTTCAAATGTCATTGGGCCGAATAATAAAATGAGTCATTTCGAGGGGGTTGTGACGCTCAAATAAATGTAATCACCGTTTTACAGCTGCTCCTTTTTCAATAATTGTGCGCAGGAAACTTTTTGGGCCAGTGTGGTGCATCAGGTGACGGACCCGGAAGCTGTAATTACATGGTTTGGCCACTATGTCAGACTGGCTTCACAGAACGGCGCACTTCATGTGGGGGGGGGGGGGGTTACACTATTTGATATATTTTGATGAACTTCTTCATAACCCTTTGTTATTTTCTAGAGGCGTTTTTGGTGTTTTACTAAACCTTTAGTGATTTTCTATCAGATTGAGCTGTTTCTAGCTTTTTTTTTTGATGCAGTGCAGGTGAGTTTGTCAGAGTTTGTTGTAAAACAGCCAGAGGATCATCAGTCAGTGATAGTGAAGTGAGTCATTGTGGATCCCAGGAGCTTTCACTACCGCCTCCTGTAATCACTGATAAACATCTATTGCTCTTTGCTCCCAGAGGGTTAATTACCATCAGAAACTGTTAATAAGTGTTTTGTTAGGGAGCAGCTCACAGTGGACCTCATTAATGATTACATTCGTTTCAGAAGCATTAACACTCATTACTGGCTGTTGTGGTTAACTGGAACACACAGTGATGAAACTGGTGAAACTGGTGGGCCATTAGAAGGCAGTGTAGTCCCCCGAGCTTCCAACACAAAACAGCTGAAAGAACTTCCAACAACAAACAAACACACTGAACTTCAAAAAACACGAGAATGACACATAAGTTTCCAGAGTTCACTAGTTAACATTTTGTGTGAAATACAGGGTTCTCCCACAGGGCCCCCTGAAGACCTCAAATTCAAAATTTTGAGGGGTTTCACAAATTAAGCTAATTATTTTATTTATCTATACAGAAAATGTAGATATTTGCTTTATTTAGACCAGATTTCAACAGTATTTTCTTTTGATAGTTACTAGTTTCATTATTTGTCTGTTTAGTATATTTAGTTTACTGGTATTTCATTTTTTTTTAGTTTAGTTTTGTGAGAATTACGGTAAGTAACACTATGGGCACCTTATATACTGAAGGTAGGCAGTTAAACGAACAGCATGTACCTGGAGGGTCTATGGAGTAGGGATGTGCAGAGAGCCCAGTATTTGTATTTGTTGAGGCAGCAAAATTATTTGTATTTGTATTCAAATAAAAGTGGAGAGAGGCTTAAAAACCCTTTGTTTTTATTATTATTAAGTGTTACAATAAGTGTCAATGAATAAACTACCTTATGAAGGAGGTCCCCACACCAGGTCTTTAACTGGAGTCTCCCAGATCATAGACGACTGCGCTGATTACTGAGCTAAAACTTTACTCATCGCCTCATTGCAGACAGACCTCTAACTATTTATACACCCATAACACAGAGACAGCACACTGTGTAATGTGTAGGGAAGAACTTCAAAGGCAAATATTGTTTTGCACTTTTCATTTGTTGCCTATTTTTTACAACCTAACTTTGTGTAAAGAAGAAGGGGAACAACAGGTTGTGGAGAATCTCTTGAGAGCACTTAGCATGTGTCAGTAGCTCAGCTTTATCCAAATGTCAAATTAGGAAATGTGCGTCTCGTATTTGACATGGGGTTTTTTTCTTCCCAAAAACAAATAATTTTTAAAAATTAAACTATTCATGCTTTGCCGAACAACGTATTTGTATTCGGGAACATCACTACTCCCTACTATGGAGCCATGAATTATTTGTTCTTGTCTTTTCTTTCATTTGATAAATAAAACTCAAGACCTCAAGGACTTATTTTACCTAGGTATGTTACATCCCCATGATGCATCTATGGCGTCTGTAGAGATGAGTTGTTATCTACAGCTAATAACTGCAGGTAGAACTGATGCTAAGCTAGCTGAATTAACCGACTGACAAAGCCAACATTAACAGGCTAACATCTGAGCCGTACATATATCAGTCAATTGCAATTTTGTGATCGCTAATTAAGACAAATTCAAGAAATCTCCTCAATATTTGTGAGAGCTTGCAATTCCGCTAAATTACAGCAACTTCTCTGCATGAAATGGCCAACGTGGTAACAAACGTCATCGTAGGGCGCAGTGTGAATTCAGACGGAAGGAGCAACAAGCTTCTGCAAGTTATTCAGGTCTGTAAAGCGTTTATTCAAACTACCAGACGAGGTGCTGAAGCAAGACTTTTCTGTCTTTATCAGCAGGTTTTCAGTACCATGTTCCAGATTTGAGGGAGTTCTGGTTTTCACTTAGCAAAGGTTTCCGGATGTCGCAGCAGATGTGGCTACATGTCTGTTTTTTGTGTCCAGGAAGTATAGATCCACTAAATCCTCTGGCATCTCTTTCAGGGTTTCATAGTAGACTGTTGTTATGATTTGTTTGGATGCATACAAAAACACAAACACTGACACAGAAACCCATAATTACTTTTGAGCCTCTTGCACAAGAAGTTGGTTCACTGCAGGCAGATGTGACATCTGGAAACACAAGAGTAGAGATGTGACAACAGACAGATCTGGAGGATTTGACTCCAACATAATGGAATTAAACATTTTTTTGCTTTATATGAGATTTTCTCCTTTCAGCACCAATGAAGCTGGGAGGACTTTGTTTTGTTTTTTGCCATAACTTCTTCATCATATTTATGTTCCATGGAACATCTGAAACTTCCAAGTCGGCTGCAAGTTTTTTCTGTTCTGATCAGAAGAAGAGAAAAGACACAGGAGCAGTTTATTTTACCGGTCAAACTCTTGCACAGATATTAAACCTAAAATCAAATAAAATCAATCACCTGTCTTGTAAGTTTTATTAATATGTAAAGGTCATTTTGTCTTCATTTCTGTGTCAGACCTGTTGTAAATTAACGTGTTGCAAACAACAAACGCACCACAGATCAAAAGAAAAAACAAGAGTATGTGGAAACTGAAAACAGAACATCAGCAAAATGACATTTCAGCCACAAGCGTGTGTGAGTCAGTTGCCGTGATAAAAGTTTTGAAACAGAATCTCCCAGTGAAAGGACTGAATACGTGGTTGGTAAATGATTTCCAGAACAACACATGGAAGTGTTAAGTCGTCCTTGATTGAACGTAAAGTCGTTTCGGGACACTTATTGACCACAGTTGTAAGCTTCACTTATTATAAGTGACTTTAGGCTTGTTTTTGTGTAAAGTCCCTCACAAACATTGGTAGTTGCGGGCTGCGTGTTTTTGGGCTTGTTTCTAAAGCAACCCAGTCGCCAGAAGAAAACGTTGGCATTGAACATTTCTGCAAACCACAGAAACGTTGAATATCTATGTTTCAACACGTGTGATACGTATCATATCAACATTTCTACAAACGTAGCATATTAACATTTCTACCTGTTGAATAATGATGTTTTATGGTGTGACAACGCTGTGGTTCAGGTCTGGTTAGGTTTAGGCACAAAGACCACTTGGTTAGGGTTAGGGAAAGATCATCTCACTAAAAAAAGACGGTTTTCTCGCCAGAAAAACAGCTGCAAATGTCCTGACGTCTCGCTAAAAACACCCGCTTTTGTCGGTTGAAATGGGAAGCGGACATTGGTTTGAGTTTTGAGGTGGTCTCAAACCGTATTCGATGCTGATTTCCAACTTGCTGCCAACAAACTTACTAACCGTCCACCTGCTCCTCCTCCTCCTATATAGGAAAAATCAACTCATATAGATCACATGTGAACTACGTCACTTTAGAAATGTTGATATAATACGTTTTGTTGACATTCTCATATGATACGTTTTGTTGAAATGTTAATATGCTACGTATTTCACATGTTGAAACGTAGATATTCAACGTTTCTGTGGTTTTGCAGAAACGTACAGTGCCAACGTTTTATTCTGGCGACCAGGCTGACCACACATGTACTAGACGACATTAAAATCCTTAACTTAACTAGGCTAAAAGTTACGAAGATGCATGTGTTTGGTGTGTGATTTGTGTGTTACAGAGGAACAGAGTTGATGACAAGACAAGGAGGACAAGAGAGAAGAAACAAGTTTTTTTCCGTACATTAATTGAGACGGCCAGGATTGTTTAAAAGGCCAACAAGATATCTTTGTTTTGTCTTTACTAATATAATTACTTGTCCAGTTTGTTATATGAAACTTCTTAACTTTCATTTTTATTCATTCATTTATTAATTCGTCATCTTTTGTTGGCCAGTCGGTTTTATTCAATTTCTTTAGAGTTAAAAAGAAAGGTGTAAATTTACTGTCTTTTTACTAGTTTTACTGTCATACTTTGTCCACAGTATATTTTACAGAAAGAAGAGTAAATGTCATATGTGATATAAAGTGTCTGATCAGTTCCCAGCAGCACATTTGGTTTGACTGTGGCTCCATCTGCTGGTCACAAGACGACACTGCACGGCTTCACTGAAGCAACATTATCAACATAATCCATTTTTCATCATGTTAATCTTAAAGATCATTTGACAGCAGCAGTGATGTCAACATTAGAAATACTTAATGATCAAGTTTATTTTTATTGTCTCAAGCAAGCACCACAGGAAAGATAAGATAAGATAAGATAAGATAAGATAAGATAAGATATACTTTAATGTCCCTGTAGGGAAATTTGTTGTGACTCTGTCCTGCAGTTCCACAGAAGATAAAGTCAAACATACTACATAGTAAAAAAACAGAAATGTCAGCATCTTAGCAGCACTTGGCTTCCATACACATACACAGTTTACACATATACACATACTGACAATGCTGACATATTGCACAACCCTCATGAGGAAAATTTCCAAAAAGTCAGCAAAAAAAATGAAACAGTGTGTTTTTCCATCAGCCTCACTTAACTCTGCTTCAACTGGGTATTATTAGTTTTATGAGTTAATAAAAGCCAGGGTAATGGCATTACCCTGGCCTCCAGCACCACCATAAGGAATCTGGGAGTTATCTTTGATTAGGATATGTCCTTTAACTCCCACATAAATCAAATTTCAAAGACTGCCTCTTTTCACTTATGTAATATTGCAAAAATCAGGCACATTCTGTCCCAAAAAGATGCAGAAAAACTAGTCCACGCGTTTGTTACTTCTAGGCTGGATTATTGCAATTCCTTATTATCAGGCTGCCCTAACAAGTCTCTAAAGACTCTCCAGCTGGTCCAGAATGCAGCTGCACGTGTTCTGACTAAAACTAGAAAAAGAGATCACATTTCTCCCATTTTAGCTTCGCTACATTGGCTTCCTGTAAAATCTAGAATAGAATTTAAAATCCTTCTCCTAACTTACAAAGCCCTTAACGGTCAGACACCATCATATCTTGAAGAGCTCATAATACCGTATTATCCCACTAGAACACTGCGCTCCCAGTATGCAGCTTACTGGTGGTCCCTACAGTCTTTAAAAGTAGAATGGGAGGCAGAGCCTTCAGCTATCAGGCTCCTCTCTTGTGGAACCATCTTCCAGATTCGGTCCGGGGTGCAGACACCCTCTCTATGTTTAAGAGTAGGCTTAAAACTTTCCTTCTTGATAAAGCTTATAGTTAGGGCCGACCAGGCTCACCTTGGATCAGCCCTTAGTTATGCTGCTATAGGCCTAGACTGCCGGGGGACTTCCCATGATGCACTGAGCTCCTCTCTCCTCCTCTTCCTCTCCATCTGTATGCATTCATGTAACATCAATGCCTGTCACTAACTTTGCTTCTTCTCCAGAATTTTTTTGTGCTTTCTCATCTCGCAGGAGACCCTGGGTTCTGTTCCAAGCCTTTGTTGTCCTGTTGGCGTCCTTCCCTGGCTATTGCTAGCGAGCCAAAGAGGTAGAAGGCCGACCCATAATAAGCCTAAGGGCTTCACACACCACATCACATCTAAATTTGACCCCCTAAACATGCTCAAAAACTCACCAAATTTGGCACACACATCAGGTCTGGTGAAAAATTTGATAAAATGTAAAAATTAACCCCCAAAGTACCAAAATGCGCTCTCTAGTGCCACCTATGTAACTAAAATGGCCGCCACGGCCCGTAGGATTGTCATAGAGACATCAAACCAAAACTCAATTATATATCTCATCAAGACCTACAAATCATACACTGACACCCCTGACCCTGACCTAAATCCAACAGGAAGTCCACAATCAGACTTTCAAAATAAGACTTTGCTCCAATTTTGAACCCCGAACAAACGCTATCTCCTCCGAGGAGAAAATATAAAAGCACACCACACTTGTAAGAAATATCCCTCATTTTTAAAAAGTGAAATGATCTGATCCTGACGAGCCAGAGTGCGAGGTCCCGACCAACACTGCTTGCAGCTTTAATTGTTATGATTGTTGTTGTTTTTTATTTATTTATTTATTTTTTTTCTTTTGCTGTGTAGAACAGCTCAGCTTCATCACATTGTCATACACCTCCCTCCTCACGTCCACACACATCGACACAGTCAACATACGTGTTATAATGCACACAGACGTGTACAAACACACATCACATAGTTTCTACATCACATCGTCATTGTTTTCTCTTGAAGTCAACACATGTTTTTTTTAATTTTCTTTCTCTTTTGGTCTCATGTTTTTCTTTTCATATTCTTTGACTAATGTTTCACCTTTTATGTCACACTTTTGTCACATTAAAGTTACATTTAAAAAAGATAAAAAAAAAAGACATTTTGCCTTCATTCTCTTCAGTCCACAGGAAACATCAGTTCAGAGAGGAAACCTCTGTCCCTGATAACTGGGACATTTTGACCTTGATGCTTCTTTGAACTTACATTTTTCTCTCTGGGGGAGGTTTCAACCGCAGAAGAAGAATCTGACTTTTCACCTCCTTTCTTCACAGACACACCAGCGTTTGATCTTCAGTTAAGAGGAAAACATTTATGTTGGCTAATGTTTAAAGTGAGCTGTTTAATCCTATTCTAATATTTTTGGTCTACTCATGTCAATTAGCTTTTTTGCACTATAATTTGCATATTCCATTAATCTTGAACATACTGTCAAAAACATTTGCGTGTATACAGCATATATACATATATATTATTCATATGTTTATACAGTATGTGACTGTATATTCCCTGTAAATATAATATAGCTTTTCCTGTTTTATTTCTTCTTTTAGTGATACTTTGTTCTGTTTTATTGCCTTTTTTTTTTTTTTTTTTTTTTTCATTGTGAAATCCTGTTTTGTATAATAACAATAAAGCTGAACCTTGAACCTTCAGGACTCCTGACTGAGAAACTATTACATTTACAGGCCTGATTCATATTTTATTACTGCAGAAGTCTGCAAACAACATAAAAGCATGAAATATTTTTTAAAAATACAGAGATGAATTCACCTGCTTCTGATCTAACACATCACATTTCAAGATTTTAATTTTGTTATTGTATTGTTATTATATTATTATTATCATAACAATACAATAATAATATATCAACCAAAACAAAATTATAATTATACTGAATATACATCAAATAACAACTTGTAATGAAATAGTAGTGAAATTGTATTTTAAATGCTGTGTAAACTGCATTATTAATGCACAATAACTGTAGTATTAACAGTAAACAGTCCTACAGCACGTACAGGTAGAGAGTTATACAGACTTGTATTTCAATCTTTGCAAAGAGCTCCGTCCTTTCCTGCTTTATGTTTGATTGATGTTCAATTATATCGTTTTTGGGGGGAGATTAACTGTAAAAAGAAAATAAAAGTGAGTCTTAAACCAACAGTCAGGAGCCTAAATGAACATTAAAGCTGTTTTTCTTGCTGTAATCATTCCTCCTGTTCATACTGACCATTAGAAGATCCCTTCATAATGACCTTACAATGGAAGTGATGGAGGACAAAATGTATTTAAAAGTTTATCTGAAGCTAATATGAAGCTTCAGCGTCCAAATGAGTCAAATCAAGTAGATATCTTTCAACGTTACAGTCTTTTTAGTGCCAAAGTTCCTCTTTTTGTTACTATACTTCCACCTGCAGCTCAACAGGGAAACACTGTCCGAGGAAACACAAAGAGGGAATTTGATGCTAAAAAGACTGTAAATGTGTCAGATATCCACTTGATATGACTAACTCAGACTGCTGAAGCTGAATAGAAGCTTCACACAGACTTTTAAATGACTGTGTGGACACACTGTGGATTTTATCCTCCATCACTTCCATTGAAAGCACATTTGAAGGATCTTTTAATATCCAGTATGAACAGGAGGAATGATTACAGACACCTGACTGCTGGTTTAACACACACTAGAAACAACTTCACATAAACAAATGAAAAAGTTTAGAGTTAGTGCCTCAAGGATATACAACCATCTTGAACAGATTTATTTAATTACTAAGTAAAATCTTTTCAGGTTGTAAAATTATACACGTGGGTCTGAAAACTTTTCTGAGGCCTCACACTCCTTCTCCACTCCTCTTCTTCTCTTTTTTCTTTTTTCTCAGACCTACATTCAACACCAGGGTTCAAATTCTAGTATGGGCTCCTCCTCCCCTTTACAGCAGCAGAGCTGGAGATCCAGAGAAAACCTAAGCTGCAGCAAAGTGAAACAAGGAAACAGAGAAACTGAGCCGAGCTGCTACTCTTCAGCTTCCACGGTGAGTGTGAATGAATCACTTCTTTCTGTTCTCTCCGGGACGTTTCAGGGTTTTTAAAGGGACTCTTCTGCTTCATTAGAGCTGGTTTGTAAAAGCTGCAGTTTCCGGTTCTCCCACTTTACAAAGTTAAATGCAAAGTTTCTGGGGAAAAAAAATAACTAAAACAGTCAGGTCTGTTTTATTAATTTCATGAGTGAATACTGCCACAGCTTTTAGGTACTTAACTTGAGTATTTCCATTGAATGCAAATCTCTACTTCACTACATTCAGAGGCAAATATTGCACTTTTTACTGCATAACATATATCTGACAGCTGGAGTCACTTTAAAGATCAAAACTACAATATATAAAGTAGTTAAAATTATCTTTACTTTGACCATCTACAACAGAAAAGAGTCATTCTGATACTTTTATTTTTGATTACTTACTACTTTGCTGATAAAACCTTTGTACTTGCACTGAAAGAAGTATTCAGATCCTTTACTAAGTGAAAGTGTGTATGCATTAGAGCTGCAACCATTAATCAACTGTCAGGAGTCATTGGTTCCAGCTTCTCAAATGTCACTATATGATAATAAACTGAATATTTTGGGGTTTTGGACTTGTGTACCAACTCACACTGATTTTTATTTATTTCATTGGAAAAAAAAAGGTAAAACATTCTACATGAAGTTTTCAGTTGGACATTTTGAGCTCTTATGTTTAGACAAATCATAATAACACAGTATTTCTTACTCTTACTAGACTGTATGTTTAATTTAAAACATTAAATCTTTTTTTAATGTCACAATGAAATGTATCCACATTTTTTACAACATTTACTCAGTAAGATATAATTTGATGATTTGATGTGGACTCTGTGGTTTGGCAAACAGCAATGCGGTAGTCAGACTTGTTTTGCATCCAACAGACACAGACTAAAGTTTTGGGAATTTGTTTTTGTGAATGACTAACCAACAAAGTTACTTACAAGAGCTGCTGGCTGAAGCTTTAAATAAACTAAGTTTCCCAGTTAGGAAAGAGGAGAGAACAGCTAAATTGAAGACTCAACACAGAAACTACACTGCAGTCTCTGTAACGGCCACTAGATGCTGCTCTAAACAACCCTGACTGCACTGAAGTGAATGCAAAAAAAACAAATCAAAACAAAAAAATCTCTAAAATTACAAAGTGAATATTTGATTTATGTACAGTTGCATCTCACTTTCAATGTTTCTAACATCCAACATATATTTTTAAAGAGAAGCAGGATTTTGTAAGTTTGCCTTGATTGGCAGGTCATTCAGTCAATCACACTCATGGTTGCAGCATTTCTGACGTCACCCTCAAGTGTAGCCGGACTCTGTTTGGAGCATAGCCTGTATATAAAGATAAAAACATAGCGAGGTGTGACGTCACCTGTTTGTTTATATTGGAGCCGGTTTGAAGTCCAGAGTTGCAGCTTATGGTCCAGATAAGGAGTGCAGGGTCATGCTCTGGAAACACGCCCCGCTACCTCAGACCGAAGCTAACGCTAGCTTACTGGGAACACCGAGCACTGCACACTTGGGCTATTAGCTACTTTAGCTAAGTTGTGCTAACACGGCAGGTATTGTAATCAAGTCACATTAAACTTAGTGAAATATTGTGTGACATCATCCTGTGAGGGTCTTGTTAGTGTAACTCCTGAACCACAAACACAGTAGAACCTGAAAGTACGAGTCAGTGTGAGTAATAATTTAAGCAATAATTTCCAAAATGACCATCAGCGCACTTATTAGAGGGCCTGAATTTAGAGATTTAGACCAGAATGACTAATTGAAAACAATGATTGACTTATGTTGAGGTCATACTACACAATTGGAGCCCCAGATCAGAGGAAAAATTGACACTCGATCGCAACGTGTGAACTGTTCAAAGACGCGATCCAACAGACTCGTCGATGCATTGCAGACACAGGAGTCTGCAATGAGCTACAGCCAATGAGAGCGCAAGACACAAAGTGAGGGGGAAACCTGAGGGAGGAGTCGTAACATCTACAACATCAACAGCATGGCTACAAGAAAAGTTTTGCAGTCTACTTGGACCCATAAAAATAGAGGAAAGTTTATTGAACTTTGGCAGGAGTACCAGTGCCTTTTGGAAGAAAAACATCCTGTCCTGCATGGAATAGTCATTTCCCCGGTACTTCTCCTGTGTGTTTTCATGCCAAAACAAAGTTTGGGGACCAGGCAGGGCATCACCAAGAACATTCTCTTTATCCGTAGAGTAGACTTATTCCAAATAAAAGTGGAAATACTTAAAGTTGTGATTGACAGAAAGAAGATCCCTGTACAATTGTGTGACTCTAATTTCTTTTGAGATGTTCAGTTTATTGCCTGATAGCTTCTCAAACTTTTATAGAGAGGGTATCAAATTGTGTTTCAGTTGTGTAGCAGTTGATCTCTGTGTAGATCAGGAGTTGGTAATTCGAGTCTTTATCTGGCTTGTTTTTTGTGGATTCAGCTTGTTTCGTTTGAGCTCAGAGGAGATAAAATAGCTACACAACAACAACTTGCTTTCATGTAGTTGGATTCCTCCACTGATAACTTGCTTGATAAGTTGTTTCCTTCCTGCTTATCTTCTCAGTTTGACTCCCACTTCTTTGCGTCTTGCTGTCTCTTGCTGGTAAATTGTTTTTTTTTTCTTTCTGTGTCTCAAAATGTTTCAGTCCATATCCTGTATTAAGTCTTCTTTAGGTGTTGACATCGAAAATGAATAGATTGTGTTCACAAATCACAAAAACACCTGCTAAAAATTTAGATGCATTTAATTAATATCCTGATATGTTCAAGACAAAACCAGCAAAATCTAGAAAGTCTCAGTTACGCCACCTTGTTCAGGTTATATTAGTTTTCTATTTTCTATTTAGTTTTCTGTTATTTTTATCCTGTTCTAATGATGGATGTTAAACATGGTCAAAGTTACAAAATGTGAGGTGAACGTATGTAGAAATGCTGCCTGCAAGTCAAAAGTCAGGGCTGTTAATGCATCATTTGCAACGTTACCTCTACTTCTTCCTCATGATGATGTCAGATTGTTCGCACATGCCCGCAAATGGACATCTGTACTGTAGTCTTGGTTGCTAAGGTGGTTGCTAAGGTGTTTCCATGTGTTGTCCACTCCCATATTGCAGATCTGATTCAGCTCCAATATGTACGGATGGATTCGAGACGTTGACATTTTAAGTAAAATATGAGAAAAAGAAGTGAAATCCTGCTACTATAGTTTGTTTACGTTACTGAAGCTGACCAATCAGAACAGAGTGGGCTCATCAGGAGGCGGGGCCTTAAAGAGACAGGAGCTAAAACGGCCTGTTTCAGACAGAGGCTGAACTGAGGGGCTGCATAAAGGACCAGTAGAAGATAAATAAGGAATAATAATAAGGAAAATATAAGGAAATATAGGACCTGGAAATGTGCAGAATATGTGTCCTTTAACTTTATTATTGTCCTGCAGGAAGTTTAGTTTGCAGGCAGGTAGGTAGGTAAATAGAATATAATGTAAATGATTATAAATAAAATTCATATATATATGTATATATACCTACATAAAAAAGACTAGACTTGCAGCAGATGAGAATAGAAACACCGCTACCACCCTGTACAGAGATAAGATTAGACTGATGCCAAATAAAGTGCAGTTCCTGGTAAGATAAGGTGAAGGAGTGCAGGTTTCTGTATTACGTTAATCTGCCACCTCAGTAAAAAAAAAAAAAAAGTGGAAAGTGTTGGAATTTATATTTTGAAGGAAGAAGGTAAAACTGCTGATGAAGCTTCATAACTCTTATTCTGAGTCATCGTTTCGTTACTACATCAGCTGTAGGCACAAAACAACCAGATGTGTTGAGTTTGCCTGAATTGTTTGATATCAGTTGGTCTAAAATTTCATCATAGCAGAGAGCAGAGAGCAACTCTGGCTGCATGAAACTCAGTCCCAGTCCCTGCCAGCAAACAGCCACTTGCTTATATTGTATTTATTTATTTTATTCCATTTTTTTGAAGTGGAAATGATATAAACTCTGAATGACTGATTTTGTCTTTTAATTAGAAAATCCAAAACAGATTTTTGAGTTGGACTGTATTTGTGTTGGGTTGCACAAACTCACTTTACAAGTAGTTAATTCACCACATGTTATTATTCTGTGCAAGTGTTGGTTTTCTATTGTTCTTTATGCTGGCTGGATTTTGCAATTCATCATGCATGTGTTTATTCAGTGGTGGAAGAAACATTCAGATACTTTACTTCAATTAAATTACTAATAGAGCAATGTAAAAATACTACATTAAAGGTAAAAGTCCTGCATGAAAACTCCTACTGCAGTAAAAGTACATAAGTATTATGAGCTTGATGTAGTTAAAGTATTGCAGTAAAAGTACATAAGTATTATGAGCTTGATGTAGTTAAAGTATTGCAGTAAAAGTACATAAGTATTATGAGCTTGATGTAGTTAAAGTATTGCAGTAAAAGTACATAAGTATTATGAGCTTGATGTAGTTAAAGTATTGCAGTAAAAGTAGTGGTTTGGTCCCTCTGACTGATATATTATTATATATGACATCATTAGATTATTAATAGTGAAGCATCAGTGTTAGAGCAGCATGTTACTGTTGTAGCTGCTGGAGGTGGAGCTAGTTTACACTACTTTATATACAGTTAGCTAGTTTAGTCCAGTGGTTCCCAACCTAGGGGTCGGGCCCCTCCAAAGGGTCAGCAGATAAATCTGAGGGGTGGTGAGATGATTAATGGGAGAGGAAAGAAGAAAAAACAAAGTTCTGATACACAAATCTGTTTTCAGTTTTTGGACTTTTTCTCTAATCTTTGATTTTTGCTGAAATATTGGATCATTTGAACATTTATTGAAATGAAAGCATGTGAGAAGTTTAGAGGGAAAAATCACTATTCGGTGGAGCTGTTAACAACTCATAGACATGTGAAATGTGACCCCGACTACACACTGCTTTTTGTAAGACGTCAAAAGCCAAAAAGGTTGGAAACCACTGGTTTCATCTTTAACAATGTGTTGTATTTTAAAAGCTTGTTATATTATCCATTGTGTCAAATCTTCATCTGAAAAGTAACTAAAGCTGTCAAATAAATGTAGTGGAGTAGAAAGTACAATATTTCCCTCTGAAATGTAGAAAGTAGCATCACATGGAAATACTCAAGTAAAGTACAAGTACCTCAAAATTGCATTTAATTAGAGTACTTGAGTAAATGTATAGTAAAAATACTGATACTTTCCACCACTGAAATCAACTCCTGACAAACCTCCTCTTCCTGAGAAAATGATTAAAACAGTTAAAGCTCAACCTGCCTTCATTGGTTGTTTAAGTTCTGTTCACTTCAGTTGTTTGAGAGTTAACCTTTATAAAACCTGTCTCTCTCTCTTTCTCTCTCTCTCTCTCTCTATCTGCTGTGATTTTCCTTCTTGGTTTTCATCCAAACCACAGTTCTCTTATCTCTCCTAATCTCTTCCTTCTCTGTGTGTAAATATACAACCCAAGCGCACATACATTCTTCATGCACTCTGTGTTTCTGGAAAGTGCAGTCGTGTTTGCACAGGATGAGAACGACATGCGAGAGTGAAATGAGCAGCAGCTCTGGTGCAAAGCGTGCGTTTTGTCTAACAATTGGACTTCTTCTGCTATTTAAAGTTACTGTGTTAAAAAGCAGGAAGTGTTGAGAGTGTGGATGTCGAAATGCACCTTCTGACTGCAGTAAAATCCTCCATCAGTGTGAGTTTAACTTGTGACAGACTGGTTGTATTTCAACAGGCTTTGTTCTGCTCTTCATCCTCCGTGTGGTAGAAATTAAATCATGGGGGCCAACGATCTCAACATGAACTCTGACCCGGCGGGGTCACGACCTCCCGCCCGGCGCTGGAGACCCTTCAACAGCATCAAGGTTTGTGTTTGATGTTCACTGTGCTCTTTGATTCAAGAACTCAATGAAAGAAATACAAAAATACAAACAAAATCACTACAGCAAGATGAAGAAAAAAGGATAAGAAAAGTAATTTAACCTGCAAAATACAGACTTGTCCATAAACTGGACAGTAATTAGGCCCCAAACTTCAATTTTCTTTAATTTTCAGCTCTGTGCCATTTCTGTACAGAGAAGCTTCCTGAAGAAATTAGAGTTCAAACCCTCTTCTGCATGCAACCTGAACATTTATTTACATATGATAGTATTCATACCTACTCTTACATTATTAATATATTTCATAACAAGGGAGAAAATAAAGAGAAATGAATAAACAAAACTGTCGGGGAGAGGAAGACGATAGTTAATGATTAACCATTTATATTATCATTATTATTATTATTAACTATTAACATGGACTTGATTGCAGCTGTTACTTCACAGTTTATCTGCCTCCTTTAATAATAAATCCAGTAATAAAAGTGAATTTTCCTTCTTAGGGATCACAATAACCCATTTCTGCCAATGCTGGTTTAACTCCTATTTCCTCCTTTTTTAAGAAATGATACTAAGGGATCCTTTATTTCCTTAAATGACTCCTTTGTTTCAGTATATATATAATTATTTCTAATGTCATACAAGACACCATCCCCTTAATCCACTTACCAATAGATGCTTTATTTCTACTTTTCCTGTTAAGGGCCTCTTTGCTTGTATAAATTCATGATAAATACTTCAGAGTTGAGTTTTACTGAAACCAGCTGTGCAGAAATTTATCAACCTACACTCCAATAACCATGAAAAACATCATTACATTTAGTGTATCTGGGATACTTGACAGGTGTAACAAACGTAGACATCAGCCATTTATATATAAGTAACTCAAGGTGATTATTTGATTGCACATTTGTTATTCCCTCGAATTTCTTAAGTATTGTTTGTGTTAGACTTCTAATTTTAGAGAAGTTGAGGTTTGTCGCATCCATAGAAATTCATCTGTATTTTCTGAGGAGAAACTTCACTTCCTGAAGTCTATCCTGTTATTGTTCTCCGAGGAAACAATGCGTAAACATTTCCTCTTAACACACTGGCACCAAACTCTGATAGCTCACCATGTTGTAAATCACTCACTTTCACTGTTTTTCACTTTCCATCTTTGATATTTGTTGATGTTTTTGCATCACACTTGTATTCAGTCATTTATTCCACTTAAGAAACATAATATCAAGTGTTCCCTGCAGATAAGCGGACTCTGACCCGACTCTTTGACCCTTCTTCTTCTTCCGTCTGCAGTTTTTTGTGTTCTGCCACAGTTTGCTGCAGCTGGCGCAGCTGTTGGTGTCAGGCTACATGAAGAGCTCCATCTCCACCATCGAGAGACGCTACGGCCTCTCCAGCCAGAAGTCGGGCCTCCTGGCCTCCTTCAATGAGGTCAGTATGGGTCACTTCCTGCTCGTCTGTCCAGAATTGGTATTTTTCTTTCATCTTGATTTGTTTTTCAGATGAGATATTCTTAAATAAATGTACCTGTGACGAGGTCCTGCTTATAGTTTAATGGCTATAGATGAAGAATCCGGATCCAGGTGAAGACGTTGCCGGTGAAAGTATAGATGTTTGTGGAAGTTCCTCAGTCTTAAAGCACAACTGTGAAAAACTAACATGAACGTAGCTTCTGTCCGACCTCTAGTCTGGATGTAAAAGTGCTGTTTGTGTTTGTTCGCTCATTAAACCAGCAGCAATTACTTTCAATCATCAAACTCCTGATTTCTGTCATTGTCGTCAGAAGAAATGCATCATTTCGTACAAATCTGAAACACATGATGCTGTAAAAGAAACAGATGTGGATCAGGAAGGTGGCGTCTGGTTGGTCACTTGTCAGCACGCCACTCAGACTGAAACATGAAGATTTTATGGAGATTTATGAAAGTCAAATAGATTTCATGGAGCAGAGGTCTTATGATGTCAGTTTGTTGTTGGAGCAGTTGATCAAGCTGCATTTCCAACATATAACTGGTTTTATGGGATCTCCTGGACCAGATTCTGGTTCTTTATTTTATTGTCACAATAAGAAGAGATGCATTTTTTCGTCATTGTGCATTTGCTGCTGGATATAAGTTATATGTGATGTCATCCCTGTCTGCTGTGTGTGTGTCTCCAGGTGGGAAACACGGTCCTCATCGTCTTTGTGAGTTTTCTCGGTAGTCGTGTCCACCGTCCGCGGTTCATCGGAGGCGGCGCTCTGCTGGCCTGTCTGGCCTCACTGCTGATGGTGCTGCCACACTTCCTGGGCGGACTGTACGAGTACACCGACCGCATCACTTGTAAGACCAAACACACACACACAAGTCCTAAATTGCCCCCTGCACAGAAGATAAACACATTTGATTTTAACAACATCACCTTTCCTCCAGCGCCAACCTCAGGACAAACTTTAATTTTTTCACCCCTCTAGGTAAGAATCTCAGAACAGCAGCTATAACTGTTGTAGACCACTGAAAGCACATTATGCTTGAAAATGTGTTTCCCAACAGCCACCAGTGATAACAGCTCCGGCCTCTGCCAATCAGAGAGCACCGTCACCACGTCGTCCTCCAATCAGAGCTGCAGCAAGCAGGAGAGCCCCACCCAGCATGGCGTCTACCCTCTGCTGCTGATGGGTCAGCTGCTGCTGGGTATCGGAGCCGTCCCCATCCAGCCCTTCGGCATCTCCTACATCGACGACTACGCCAGCAAGAAGAACTCGCCGCTCTACCTCGGTACGCTGACGAAACACTGTTCTATCCCAACGGTCCAGTCCTGATTAGTTAAAAACTCACTTTTACGTACAGATACTCAGCTAGACATTAATTTAAAGTAAACAAACGCTTGTGAAGGAGAGGTAGGAAGCTAAAAGTTGATACAGAGACAAGATTAACAGAATTACATTAAATAAGTATAGCTGCAAGTGGCAATAAGCACGTTCCAAGCATATAATTTGGAATATATGAATAGTACAACTCTTATACTACAACAGACAACAGATGATGCAGAAACAAGAGGATACACACACCTTGGTGCCAGGCTGATTCAAACCGGTGGCCTTATAGTCACAGGACATTCGTTTAGACCATCAGACCATCAATAAAGCACAGCTGTTACTAAACATAAACTGAGTTTTGCACACAATCAGTTAAACCTGCAGTGCAGAACATTTGCACACTGTATAAATGAACGTCCGTTACCTTAAAGCCAGTTCACAGTATACAGAGTTTTTAATCTGGTGTAAGGTTTGATGATGTGAGGTTTGGATGAATGCAGCCAACACGGCCGAGCCGGCTAACTTCCTGTTAGCTCTCTGCTAACTTGAATGAGGATAAAATAATTTAGTCGTGCGGCTCCTCTAGACTTTCCAAATCGAATGGATCAAATTCTGATAATGAAACTAATCATTTTTTGGGGGGTTGTGTGACACTCAAAACAATTTATCCACCGTTTTACAGCCGCAGCAGGAGCGACAGAGTAAGCTACGGCGGAGCCTGTGACGTTAGCATGTTAGCAGTGTTTTTGTAATTACTCTCACTGCCAGAAGGGTGAAACAAAAGTCCTGCACTGCAGCTTTAAGTACTGTATTGAAGTCAATGAGAGTGAATCTGTGATACCATGATGAAATATATTTTGCTGGTGATCAGTATGTCACAGGGATTGTGTAGAACGGTGAGTTATTATAACGGCTTTTCATGCCTTTAACTCCCAGCTCGCAGCAGAGGGAGTCAGGGGTTGAAAGAGGAGGAGTGACAACTTGCACTGGTCCCGACCTCGAGAAGGGTAGACAAACACCTGTTGAGCATCAGTTACTCCATTTACACTCTTCAAACATCTTGGATGGATCAGTGTAAAAAACCATTAAACTGTAAATGCATTCAAGATGGATTAAAATCAGACTGCGGATGAGTTCAAACCCATGAAGACAAAGAAATGTTTAATACATCCATGTCTTGGCTAACTGTTATTATGTAAAAGTGTAAAAGTGCAGAAGTCCTTCATCTTCTGGTGTAAACAAACAGCTCCAGATGGTTACCACCGCTGTGTGGGCTGGAGCACAGCCAACCATTATTTTCAAGTAGCTGAGAAAACCAACAGACAGATTGTAATCATGTGATCTGACCAATAAAGACACATATATGTGATTTAAATGTTATCTGGATTGTACCCAGATATGAGACACTTTACATGACGACTGTAAATGGGACCAGAGTTCATACTGTAATGGAGCTGCAGCGGCTTCTGTTAGCTTCATTTTACAAACCTCACTCACCTCCAATCCAGGATCAGCCTTGGCCTTTTCAGTGCCAAATGATCTGCATATAAACAGTACAAGTGACTAGTTGTTGTCCATTTTGGTGCAAGAACATGTGACAGTTGTGGCGTTCTCGCAGGATTTTCGGGTCATCTACCTGCAGAAGAGAGAAGTGGTTCAGTGTGTTGTCTATGAGGTTTGTGCTCCATCCTGACTGTCAAAAACTAAACAATCAGTTGGTGGAAACAGCCTTCATGTGTGGTCTGTCCAGTCTGTGTATGTTTCAGCTCATCTTCAGGTTTGTCGCCAGTTTCATGCAACTTAAACCTTCCTTAAGCTGAGAAGAATTTACCTTAACAAGGTGCTTTGAGTGGTTTAAGGTCCTGTTTGTACTTTTTGTACTGTTTGTTATATCACTATCATACTCACAGCTACTCCATCATATAGCTGCATATAGAAGTTAGCATGAATGGTATTTATTAGCTGGAAGATGGTAAATGTGCTAACTTCTATTTAACATAAACATTTCATTAGGCTATATATTTTCCATCCAGGCAGGTCTGCAGTACATTCACTTTACAGAAGGTTAGCTGGTGTTTGGCACCATAAAGAGAAATAAAAACCTGTGAGGAGCAGATAAGAGATCTGAGTGTCTAGTCATGGGAGTAAAGTTCAAAACAGTCAGAAAACAATATGACTAATGGATCAGCACTCGAGCACAACTGAAGCTCACGGTGAAAAGAAAACAACAAAAGAGACAAACGGCCGCCTCTTTCTCATGTTAACAGGTAGAGTTAGGAATGTTGCCGCCTCCGTGCAGCGTGTGCATGTGCTGCAGGCTCTCTGCTTGTAAAACAAAAGATTTTTAAGGGTTTCCTGGAACCGGGTTTTAATCAGTAACACTTCCCAAAACGTGAGGCACATTGATTGCACAACACATCCTCATAATTAAATGACAGAATAGGTCAGCCAACAAAAAATGACCTATAGTTACATTTACGCCATCTAACAGCCGGAGTAAAACGCTGATTTCCAAAACCGTCACAAATCACTGTTGAACAATAATGATGTTTTATGATGTGACAACGCTGTGGTTCAGGTCTGGTTAGGGTTAGGAACAAAAGCCACTTGAGTTGAAACGATCACATGAAACATGATTTATACTCTCTTAAAGTTACACAACCTTTGTTGTCATGGCAACAGTAAACACCACAATGTTATGGTTTTCATAAAAATCGATCTCCTGCAGCAAAGTCCACTTTTAAACCAAACCTGCCTCCTCCTGATAAGGCAAAACCATCTCATCAAGTCACCTAATACTGAACTGCATCACGTCCACGAGTCATAATTAATAAAGCCACTAGATACGTGTCTATAGGTTGTTTTGCCGACCTGAATTTTAAAGCTATACTGTCATTTTTCTTGTGACGACAGGCTGGACTGCAGAATATAAGTGATATTGTCATACAAACATTTTTTTATTTATAGAAAGACTGAACTCTGACAACAATGATGTTTTGTCTTTGTCGTGTTTTTCAGGCATCCTCCTCGCCGTGACCTCCATCGGCCCGGCCCTCGGCTTCCTCACAGGCTCCTTCATGCTGCGTTATTACGTCGACTTTGACAAGTTACCCAAAGGTGAGTGAGACGCACTGTGCTGACGATCCACAGCTGGCCTGGAATACCGTTTCAGTATATGCCCTCAAGTAAAGTCAAGCACTTCGTTTAAGAGCAAAGGGAGGATTTCCTGCATGTTGGGGTCACTTATAGTTCTGTGATTTGAGAAGTTGATTAATGTTGGTCATTTACTCAGAGTAGACAGATAAGTCGACATGGAGTTAAAGCAACAAGGAAATAAGATTTAATCACTGTCTTGCTTTCGTAATGTCGCTGTGAAAAGTTTTCACTCACTTGACTTTTTTGCACAACTTGTGTTAAGTTATTTGACAGTCAGCTCAGTACAGTCCTTTGGATTTGCCAAAATTGCTATTACGACTCTGAGAAAAAAAAAACAATGATTCAAAACTAAACATGTTACAAGATAAATATGAAATTATGATATGTTCCCCCACATTAAGTCAACAGTGAGTCAATAAGCCTGAGACGAAACACCCACAACACAGGGTCAAACAGGTCTGAGTCAAAACATCCATAAAACTGAAACAAGTCAGAACATCCACGTGACTGAGCCGAGGCCTTGACAAGCGTGAGACTAGTCAGAGCAACGAGCACATGTCTGAGACAGTCGGCAGTAAATCAGCCTCCGTAAAGTGACTGAATCAACCTGTTGGAGACACAAAACTTAAAAGGTTGCACCTGTCCAGCAGCGTCATCAACAACCAGAAAAATCTCCCTGAATTTGTTCAGCTGCTGCCGTCATGCAGAATGTCAGCAGGTGTTTCTCAGTGAGGAAACATCCAGATGCATGTCAGGACTGGCAGCAGATACACAAGTCTTTAATTTTGACACGAAATATTACACAACTTTAAATATCAAACATATAGACCTTCATCTCAGACATTTTGCCAATAAAGTGTCAGAAAATGGTGAAAAATATCAAGACGACGTCCACAACCCAAAGATATTCAGTTTACTGTCTGAGAAATGAAAGAGAGACCAATTTTTTCCTTAAAGTATGACTCCAAATGATTAATTGATCATAAAAATAGTTGGTAACTAATGGATTAACCGCTGCAAGGTACACCTGTGCTTTTCTGTAACATGCCAATATGTCCTCTGTGGAGAAAGGTCATCAGTTCCAGTTGAGTCAGCTGACAAATCAGAATAAGTCTTCCAGTTTGTTTAACAGGTTTCCTTTAAGCAAACATTTAGTTCACACTCTGCTGACCTGATTTTGTTCATGTGCAAAACAGACGTGCAGCAGCAAGCAGTCAAACCTCATAACATCACTGCAACACAGCAACAGTTTAAAACTAGATTTTGTCTAAATGTCTTCTTTGAATTCTCCATTTAAATGAAAATGCAATGACAGGAGGCAACAGTATCTTATTGCAATTACAATCTTTCTTTCAGGACAGAGCTGGCAAAGATAATACAGGTGAATGTAGACGATATAAATAAACTAAAATAAAGAGAAAATATCAAAAAATAGGCAAAATCCTTCTTTAGCATTCACAAGTAACATGAACAACAGTGAGGTTTGGTTGTAAAGCTCAGCTCTAAGCTCTGTAGTTAAACAGGTTTCTTTTAAACAAACACTTCACACTCTGCTGACCTGCTTTCGAAACAGACGTGCAGCAGCAAGCAGTCGAACCTCACAGTCTGTCTGTGTGTTCTCACACACCGAGAGCGATAACATCACCACAACACAGCAACAATTTAAAAACTTTTTTTTTTCTTCTCTAAATGTGTTTACATGTTTTTGAATTCTCCGTTTTGACAGAGAAACAAAAAAACAGACATGAATGCAGAATTCACAGCAGACATTTTGTCATAGAAGGAAAAGCTCAGGTGTTATAATAACATTAAAGATGGTTTCAAGTGTCTCTATAAACCGTGAGAGTCTGACAGTCAGCCAGCAGCTGCTAAACCTCAACCCTGAAGCTTAAACGGCTGTTTTTTAGACCTGTGCTTTTCCTTCTGTAACAAAATGTCCTAAAGGTCCATAATAATGTAATAAACCAACAACAAAACTATAAAGCAACACCACTCAGCTCCACATATAAAAAGTCACACAACACAAACATTTTGTTATAGAGATTAAGACATTAAACTTTTTTTTTTAATGATGTGTATAACTGATGATGGAAAGATGAAGAAGAGGAGACAGTGGATCAAATTTAAACTTCACTCCCTAAATATTTCCGTGTCATACAGCACGTCTCTCCAGTTTGTAATTAGAGCAGGACCAAATCTATGAAAAAAATACAATTAAATATTAAAGCTGGAAGCAGCGTTGGTCGGGACCTCGCACTCTGGCTGTCGGGATCAGATCAGATTTTGCTTTTGAAAAATGAGGGATAATTCTTACAAGTGTGGTGTGCTTTTATTTTGGAAGTTTGATTGACATGTGTACTGTCAGGTGTGTAGAGACAATAAGTAACTGCAGCTGGACACAGAAAAATACTCATATATTTGAATGGAGAGTGTGAGCGAACCCACACCTTTTTGAACATTTACTGCTTCCACATAGTTTTAGATACAAACTACATTTGAACTTTAAATGAGTCACGAGACTTTGACCTACAAATCTTGAATTTACATGTTTTTTCTATCTTTTACTGTTTTTGAGATATTAGAGTTTGACTTTTAAAGTCTTTTCTTGCTCCTCCTGTGATTTTATAATGAGTGTGTATTGCGGAATGTTTCACAGCACTGAGGGAGTGACATCACCAGGAGCAGTTGGAGAGGAGGATGTTAGAGAACACCTCTTGTGAAATATCCTCATAAATCTCATGACTTTGGCCAAAACTAACATTAAAAATCATATTTTAGTGGGAAATTCCGTTGTGAATCCATTGATACAGGTTTGAAAGTGGTCAGACTTATAATTTAGACGTCAGAAGCCTCTGTTTGACACAAAGTTCATGCCCATAGATTGTCTCCCCATTGGTTTACATTGTAAGGGGTGATGTGTCACTGCAACTTTCAGGGCTTATAAAATCCAAGCCGTTTGAGTTATTACAAAGTTTTTAACTTTTTTTCAGCACAGTGTCATAAGTCATCTATTAAAGCTTGAAGCCGATACCATTAACGCCCTCGGAGGAGATAGCGTTTGTTCAGGGGCCAAAATTGAGGCAAAGTCTTATTTTGAAAGGCTAATTGCAGACTTCCTGTAGGATTTAGGTCAGGGGTGTCAGTGTATGATTTGTAGGTCTTGATGAGACAAATAATTGATTTTGGTTTGATCTCTCTACGACATTCCTACGGGCCGTGGCAGCCATTTTAGTTACATAAGTGGCACTAGAGAGCACATTTTGGCATTTTAGGGGTTAATTTTTACATTTTATCAAATTTTTTACCAGACCTGATGTGCGTGCCAAATTTGGCAAGTTTTTGAGCATGTTTAGGGAGTCAAATTTAGGGTTTAAATGGCGTAATAATAAAGAAACAAACAAACAAACAAACACAGTCCTCGCCTGTAGGCCTTTGTAGGCCTCTGCCTTTTGGGCTCGGTCCCTAAATATAATATTCAATCTGTTATCTATTTATCAATATCAATTATACAATACTATATATATATATATATATATATAAGCATTTATCATTTCATATGAATACTAAATAGGGGGATTTAAAATAAAGTGTTGCTGAAAACTCCAGTTTGATGAAAACTCCCGAAGCCTGGTTGTTTTTGTTACCTCTGCTCATATTTCTGTTGCCAGGACTCGACTGTGTGAATGTTCGTTGAGGTTCACACGCTGCAGTTTAACACCTCAAGAATTAATGGAGCTCCACTTTCTTCAGAGGCGTGTTGAAACAAAAATCTGTTTCCCTTTGCCATGTGGGGCATGTGTGTGAACGGAGGGAGATGATTGCGTAAGTGTCTGTAGTGTGTCAGTTTGTTGATGCACATATATGTGTTTGTAGGAGAACGTGTTTCTATATGAGGGAGTGAGATTCATGTTGTAAAAGTTTGTGCATCATGTCAATGAGGGTACTAACAAGTACAGACGTATAAATGTGGGTGTGTGTGTCTGGCCTCTGGGAACGTTGTGAGGACTCCTTTGAGTTTTAACCTGTGATGTCAGGACATTTTCAATTATGAGGACATTTTGTCTGATCCTCATTTGTTCAAATGCTGCTTTTGTATTCAGACTTATTTCCGGAAAATGTGAATAGCAGTAAGAGTCCTCACTAGTTCAGAAGTATAAATATGTGTTTAAGGAGGTTTGGATTGGGAACTAATGGCTCGTTTTGTCACTCGGCTGGTCTTTGTTCTGGTAGAAACCAGGACATTACAGTGAAACCAATTATTTATTGCCGTTGGTTTGACTCATAAACAGTTCATCACTTTATTGGCTGATGGCCACATCTGATTCAGCAAGAACATAAATATGCAAAGAATCTGCAATTTTTTTTTTAAGATTTCACAATTTTTGTAGCATGAATGTACAAATTACTTCAAAACAAATGATGAGTGTGTTCCATTTAAACATTTTTATGTGCATTTTAAATTTGTGCATAAAACAACCCGAGTGGAAACACAGAAAATGCAAAAAAAAAAAAAAAAAGTGAGTGGAGCTGAGTGGATAAAAAACAGACGTAAACAGACTGACTGAATAAGTGTGCATTAATGCTGGGAACACTCGTGTCAGAGCACTTGAGTCTAGACTTCTAAATCTATCAACTATTTGGAGTTTTCAAGTACTTGTTATTGCGCACTTCTCAGGCCAATATAATGCAGGACACACTAACCAGATGTGTGTGTATCAGTAGTGGTATTAAACACATTTATACCCAAAATATTCGTCTGTATGTTAAATAAGGCTAATCATTTATTAAATCAATCAAAAAATCATTTATTAATTACTTACAGTGATAATTGTTTTGATGCTACATGTGTGTGATTTTTACAGTAAATAAAGAAAAACGCCGACTCATATTTGTATCATGACATAATAAGAGCAAATAAAGACATTTCAATATGTGCAAAACAATTTTAAAAAAGCTATTAACAGACAGTAGTCTAACTATCATATCAACCAAACTGCAGCACAGAGAATCTCCAAAGTCCACAAGCAGCAAAGTAGCCGCAGGCTAACAAGCTAACAGGCTAACAGGCTAACGAACACTGTGTGACTCTGGTACTTGAATGAATCCAGCGAAGCCCCGAGCCTCGAACGGCTGCGTTTGTTATCTAGCTGATCTTGACCTCTCCAATATGTATCTATACAGAAACAGCAACATCATAATGTTTTACATGTTATAATACTCTTAGTCTCATGTACTCAGACATTAACTTACTGTAAAAATTCAATAATATATCTGAACTCTGCGTACCTGCTTCTGTCACTTCTCGGTAACACCCGAAGGATAAACATGTCCTTAAAGCATCTAGACTTTGTCACACAGCACTCAGATAAGCTTTTAATAAAGTTTAAGGTTGCAATGCTTCTATTTTTATCTCTGGCAGCTCGTCTGGTAACATAAAGCAGAGTATGCAGAAGAAAGTGAAGCTTTTGTTACTGTCGCACTTTAGAGTGCAACTAAGTACAGACGTGATACGTTATCAAACCCACAAATGAATCAACACTTTAGATTCTTTCATTCATTTTATGTCAGCACTACCTGGTACCCAACTTTTTGAACATGTCCTCGTTAGAGCTGAAACATTTAACCGGTTAATTGATCAACAGAAAGCAGACCAACAGCTAGTTGAAAATCAAATAATCATTGTAGTAATATTTTTTTAACAAATGCTGGAATTTGTTGGTTTCAGCTTCTCAAATGGGACGATTTGACGCTTTTCTTTGTCGCACATGATAGTAAATCAAATATCTTTGGATTCTGGACTGTTCATTGGACAAAACAAGACATCTGAAGAGGTCTTCTTTGAGTCTGGAAAATTATAGCATTTATTATTTCACCATTTTCTGACATTTCATAGGGAAATCAAATAATCGATTAGATGAGATAATAATCAGAAGATTAATTTATGATGAAAATAATTGTCAGCTGCAGCCTTAGTCCACACTAAGGGTCAATTATGCTCAATCAGAACTAGTTTGTATGACGTGTCCGACCAATTAAATGTGTTTATAATTGTTATGAACGGTGAACTTGAAGGTCGATGAAAAGTCAGTCGTCACAGAGAGGTGGGAGCACAATATCATTTAAATATGGGGATAACAGCACATATTTTTTAACAGTCTCTCCTGGAAGACAGTCATACTGATGCACTCAGTCGTTCACATGAAGAGAGCTGGGCTTCTTTCTCACTTCTACATGTTCTTCAGTTTGTGTTTTGTGGCTGATTTGTGTTCCGTTGTGTTTCCAGACCAGATCAAGTTGGATCAGATGGACCTGCGCTGGGTGGGAGCCTGGTGGCTCGGCTTCCTGGTGGCGTCCTGCTTGCTCTTCCTCACTGCGCTGCCTTACCTCTTCTTCCCCAGAAACATGCCCAAAGAGGTGAGTCGGGATCGAGCGGCAACTACCACAACTTGAGACTGAAGTGGTATCTTAAAGTGCCACTGACGGCCACTAGACGCTCCAATTGACTCCCATTCAAAAAGCATCAACCTCTCTCTACAAATACTGAGTCAGTCATTGTTTTTAGTGAGTCTCAGACTCTAAATTCAGGCCCTCTTATAAGTGTGCTGGTGGCCATTTTAGAAATTATTGCTCCGTTAATAAGATTTGAAGACTTACCTGCCCTGTAAGCACAATTTAGCGTAGCATAGCGTAGTGTGTTTCCATAGCATGAAATGTAAAGGTGCCTCCAAACAACCTGAAGCTGCAACTCTGGGCTTCAAACCAGCTCCAACACAACATCACATCTCGCTACGTCCATCTTTATATACAGGCTGTGGTCAGGATCAGAGAAACTCCTACCTGATCTAAAGCTTGTAGTGGAGGTCAGTGCAGGAGCAGCAAATGCAACTTTCTTTTAACCAATCAAGCATTTTGTTTATGGGCCTCAGTATCATAAAAGCCCAGCCGGGTAAGGAGGGATGGAGTCCAGTTGTTGTAGCCCCACTCCTCCAGATTTACTTTGGTTTCCTCAATAAAATTAAGTCAACAGACAAGCAGAAGCTCTGCAGCCTGTTCTTGCTCAGTACTACTCACACGCAAAATGATGAATCATTTCTTAAGAGCCTGACTTGTCCTGAAAAAAAACAATATATGGCAGCCTTGTTGGCTCTTCTATAAACCTATAAATGAAGGGAAGTAAAAACAGCATAGGGTTCAAAGTTTCCCAGTCATAACTAGGATTTGGATGTTAATATGAATATTTGCTGTCCCGAAATGAGACATTACAGCGTGACTAACAGCAGAGGAGGAACTCTCAGCTCTCTGTGTTTCCTGCGGTTGTGTTGATTTATTTATTCCTTCACTTAAACCAACATCTTGGAGGCAGAGGTCTGTGTGATGACAGCTTGTCTTGATTATACCCTCTGATGTGATAATCATCAACTTATGTCAAACAAGTTAACGACCTTCAGACAGGGTGGATTTGTTTTCACACACAAAAAAAAACAGAATTAACATTAAAGGAATAGTTCAGCATTTCGAGAAGCTTATTTGCTGAGTTAGATGTTCAGATTGATTCCACTCTCATGTCTGTACGCTAAATATGAAGCTACAGCTAGCAGCTGGTTAGCTTAACTTAGCATAAAGACTGGAAACAGAGGGAAACAGCTAGCCTGGCTCTGTCCAAAGCTGACAAAATCCACCTATTAACACCTATAAAGCTCATTAATTAACACATTCTGTCTTGTTTAGTTCATACAAATGCTGAAGTGTAAAAATTACAATTTGAAGTTTTACAGGATGTTTTGTGTCAGACTATTTCCTGGCCCTGAACAGTTGCCAGGCAACCAGCAGAGACTCTGCAGAGAAAGTTACTGGTTGAAGCCAAGAAATAGTCTGACCCATTATAACAGTCACACTGTGGTGTTTGTACAGACAAGATATAATGTGTTAAAGGACGGTTCATAATTCTGTGTCTTAAACCAGCAGTCAGGTGTCCATAGTAACAGTGAAAGAGGTTTTCCTCGCTGTAATCATTCCTCCTGTTCATACTGGATATTAAAAGATCCTTCAAATGTGCTTTCAGTGGAAGTGATGGAGGATAAAATCCACAGTGTGTCCACACAGTCATTTAAAAGTCTGTGTGAAGCTTCTATTCAGCTTCAGCAGTCTGAGTTAGTCATATCAAGTGGATATCTGACACATTTACAGTCTTTTTTTAGCATCAAATTCCCTCTTTGTGTTTCCTCGGACAGTGTTTCCCCGTTGAGCTGCAGGTGGAAGTATAGTAACAAAAAGAGGAACTTTGGCACTAAAAAGACTGTAACGTTGAAAGATATCTACTTGATTTGACTCATTTGGACGCTGAAGCTTCATATTAGCTTCAGATAAACTTTTAAATACATTTTTTGCACAGAAGGAGGACTGTGGATTTTGTCCCCCATCACTTCCATTGTAAGTGGATGTGGAGGATATGTAATGTAATGTTCCAATTTTATAAAAAATATCTAGCACATTTCAAATGTCCTGGTCAAGGAGGACAAAATACTAACATTTCACTCCTTTATTTGGCTAACATCACATTATTAAAGAGCCAAAACTTCTTCAGGGCGTCAAAAATGCTCTGAAGGAGTGAAATGTAAATATTTTGACGAGGAAATTTGCGATGTGCTGCCATTTTCTTAAAAATATTTTTGGAACAAGCCAAATTTTGGATTTTGGGTTTAGCACTCCACTGAATCACACTGAGTCTGTTGAATCACATTGTTGAAGTGCAACCTCCTTCTCTGATGACGTTGTTTTATATAATCTGCATCAAATTAAACAAAGTGTCAGTTGCAGCAGCTGTACTTCGCCGCGATATAACATCTGTGTTTATAAGTGCAGATTTATGCGTCACTGAAGTAAATCTAGTTGTTAAATAGAGATGAGTTGTTATTAAATATTTACAGCCGCTAACTGCAGGTGGAACTGTCGCTAAGCTAGCTGAATGAGCCAACTGACAAAGCTAACATTAGAATGCTAATATCTGAGCCATTTATATTGAAGAGTAAAAGAAGTAACATGGAATATGGTCGACATATCTGACCTGACACCCTAGAATTCACAGGAAAAACACAATATACCTCAAATTACTGAACTTAGACTAAATGACCAAATAACATAGTTTAGTTTAGCATAATCTCACTGTAAACTGCATGAATGCTACTAATCTTAAAGCACACATTTCTGCAGGTATGCACATAGAAATAAAACAAATATACACCTGCATTCACAAAGGACTCACAGTTCACTTTATTTTATCTTTGGCCCCCTAAAACTGTTAAAAAAAAAAGTTATGTTACAGCTAATTTGAAACTAGTTAGTTACTAAGGACTTAAGACTACACACAAACTGAGTGATGGATTTATGATTAGCTGGTACAACACAGTCCTGTAGGAGAAATTTACCATAAAATGTATACAAAAGACAGGCTTTTAATAAAGTAAATGGACACATTTCCAACTAATGTCACTGACATTTGTTCACCAGTTTGAAAGTAACAAATGATCAAACATAGTGAAGATAAGAAACATGCCCTCATGCTAACTCATGTCACCTCAATGAGCTCCAACCAGGAGTCTCTCTCAGGAGGGTGTTTTGGCTGCGTCCCCCAAACAGAAAGTTCAGCTCTGCTATCAAGTAAAGGAGGCGATTTATTCCAAAGATTGTTTAATACATTTCCTTAATATTATGGCCTCATGAGGGATTATACTGCAGCCAAATACTTTCACTTTGAAAAACCAGATATTTGACTCAGAGTTTCCACTTAAAATGTCGGCAGGAGATACACTATCGCTGAAGATTTTAAATGTTTGATTTGGTGTGTTTTATCAGAGTCTAAACACTGAAAGTTATATGTGTAACTTTGGTTCTGAGTCATGGATGACCTCCAGGGACATCATGTGTATAATAGTTGGATATCCAGCATCTGTGGAGATCTAATAAAGGACGTTTCTGATACTTTATTATTTTATGGTTGAATCATCGTCTGTTGTATTATGTCGTCTGTACTTAACTGCACTTAAGTACAATTTTGAGATACTTGTACTTTACTTGAGTATTTCCATTTTAACCTACTTTATACTTCCACTCATTACATTTTAGAGGAAAATATTGTCATTTCTACTCCACTACATTCGTTTCACAGCAATAGTTATTCATCAGTATAAGGTGTAAAATTAGCTCTACCATGACAACATTAAAATGCTGCTTACATGTACACATCAAGTAATCTGTTTTAATATTCAAATATCTAAAAATAGACCATTTTGCATAACCAGTACTTTTACTTTTAATACTTTAACTACATTTTGCTGGCAATACTTACACATTTTTACATTTTGGTATTGCTACTTGTATTCAAGTAAGGATCTGAGTACTTCTTTCACCACTGGTCTGATTTACAGATGAAGGCTGAATCCTCATCAGTTATCCAATGAGTGCTTGACACATTTATGGCCAACCTGCAGAGCATGATGAAGTTTAAAATAAAAGTACATAAGTAGTAGTTTTCAGCGTAAACCACAAGACAATGAAAATATAAAGTATGTTGTCACACAGAGGTCTGGTTTCACTTGTGTGTTGAGGACTTTGGCTGCTGTTAGAGTGTGTTGGAACCCAGGGAGCCACATCAGATAGAACATTATGTGAACAAATGCTCAGCACAGATTGTTTCGTTTCATTGGAGCAAATATTTTCCATCTGATGTTTTTTGTGACGGAGCCAAAAACTCCCCCACAAAGTGACCCAGATTTCCTCAGAAGGTCGTCTGGCTCAATGTAGCTTCACTGGACTTAAACAATATAAATCACCTGATGATTTATATTTAAGTACTCCACAAAGATCTACATATATTAGCTTTAGGCTCATTTTAGTCTTTGGATTATTATCAATCTAGTTTTCATCAGGGACATTTTAGTCTCATTTTTCTTGCATTTTTCATTGTTATATCTTCTTCAGCTGTTAGTGTAAAAGGCAGTGTTTACTTGTTGACACACGTGTGACTCTGACACGGTCTGCAACTAACCATTATTTTCATTATTCTTTAATATGCAGATTATTTTCTTGAATAATTGATTATTTGTGAGGTCTGTTAAGTGTTGGCAGATTGTTCCCAGAGTCTACTGTGACTTTTGAAAATGTCTTATTTTGTCCAACCAGCAGTCCAAACCCAAAGATAATCTGCTTATGATCATAGAGGAATATGAAAACTAGAAAATCTTCACATTTAGGGAGCTGGAACCAGTGAATTTTTGCCAGTTTTGCTTAAAAATCATCAAAATTGTTGCAGATGAAATGTCTGTACATGGATTAATTGACTGTGTTACACTATATGATGTTAGCCACATGTTATTTAACTAATGATAGCTTCTAACATCAATGCTGGCTATCATGTACTGTCCTCCAAACACACCACATATTCAACTTCAAAAGTACAACATGGTACTGGAAAATATTTGCTAGCAGCAAGATGGCCGCATTAAAATTCCTTTCCTTTCTCATCATCTTAGGTAGTCGACAAAACACATTTTTTCAAAAGCAAAATAGAACATTACAAAGCATTCGTCAGCCTAAAGTGAGCTAACACTAATGCCAACTCATTGAACCTATAAGAACTGAACTTAGCACTTATTACTATGCCATTAACATTGTGCCTAAACAAAAATGAACATGACTGGAATAAGGAATTGCACCATCAAACCTTTATCAACCTTTTTATTTGTTCTTGAGTTTATGTCTGCCAGAATTAGAGATAATTCAATAAGCCACAATTATTTCTGCATTTAGCTCAGTAAAAGTCGGACAAACCACAGTTTCAAGGGCGTTTTACTGATTAAATACATTTACATGTGCACACGTGGAAAACATTGGTAAGAATCACTTAAAATACTTAGAGATTTCACCTTGATATCTCCTTTAATGCTTCTTTGTGCAATAGGGGAACTTTGAGTGGGAAGCGTATGTAGAACAGGCACGTAAGCGTTGTCACCGTAACCCAACCCTGAAGGTAAATAACCTAATTTTCCATAAAACAATTAACATAATCGGCCCAACCTGAACAACCATGGTTGGGTTAAGAATGCAACACAGCATTTTTAGTGTGTAATTGCTGCAGTAATCCAACAGAATGACTCTCCTGTTCAAACAGAATGTTCCCGCTCACCTAACATTAGCATTAGCATTAGCACAGCTAACATTAGCAGCTGATCATTGACTCAACTGTTGACTAAAATCCTGTTGATTGTCTTGCTTTATGTTGAGTGCAAAAGCTCAAACGTGGGATAACATATTTCTTTCGTGAACATCTAGAATCTGACTCATTCCTTCTGATAGCAACATTAGCTTAACTTTTTTATAAATGCAGCCATGCTGCCTGCGTGACTCAGTTTGTCAGCTGTTGCTTCTTGTCTAATTCTCAGTGGATTATAGATAACATTTGTGGCTCATCATGTCATAATTCTGTCATAAAAAGTAAAAATTTTGATTTCCTATTTAATCATTGTCACCATGTCTTACATTTTCATCTTACCATGAGTATTTTAAGCTTTTTCACCCCTAAATTTATATATTTTTTATTGTTACAGTCAGGAATGAGCCTCCATATATCACAGGGTTAGTTTAGGCAGTATAATTAGCTTAAAATGTGAGGTCAGGATGGATGTATTAATTTTTTGGCCAATATTTGTCTTCATTTAATGAATTTTTATAATAATTATAATCTGCGTGCTGTCTCATTCTAGGTGGATTATAGATGAATTTAGTCCATAAATGTATAAAATAATATAGAAACAGAATGTAACTGAATGAAGATGCTTCCTAATGGCAGAACAACAGGTTAAACAGCTAAATAAACTTCTGAACAGGAGATATTATTGGCTGCTGGAGGAAGCTGGTTGACCAATCAGGAGCTACAGTGTCCAAAGATGAATGCAGCTTGTTTTAACACTCTAGTTAATTTGTTCATCTTTCACATAATTGTTTAGTTTTTATTTGATAATGAGAAATACAAAACATGTCATCATAGTTCTCATTTTCATTGTGAAAAAAAAGGCCCTCAACATTTTTTTTTCCACAGATAGCAGTGCTTTTAATGCAGTTTTTGTCACAGTATACAGATTTTTCAGTTAGTTTACAAAATGCAATATGATGCAAAACTGTGACTTTAAAATCCTTTTGGAGCTGTCTCACAACTATCTGTAATTGATTTAAATAAACAAAGCTTTCTGCTTGTTTTTCCTCTGTACATTGCATTGTGGGACATTTTATTTTCATTTTTATTTCATTACTCTATAAGACAACTACTGTGGTTCGTACAATGTGTTGTCCAATGTTGTCAGAAATCAAGAGTGTTAATAATTGTTCCAAACAGCTACACTCGAAGGTGGAGTGAAGGATAACGTCGAACATTTTCAGACATTCATAGTGTTGCACTGGTCTGTACGCACAAAAGTTGACAGAAATAGTCGTGTAAAGAACAAAAAAAAAAAGAAAGAAAAAGAGAAGTTCAAACCCTGGCTCCTTTTAATCATGAAGCAAAGTGGGTGTGAATGTTTTAAAAAAGTTACAGCTATTTATCTGACGTCAGAAAGGACAGACCGTCAGCTCTGATGAAGCACACTGGCAGCTGAACCCAGGTCTGCTCGAGGGCCTCCCAGGTGGACAGAATACGTTCACAGGAATGCATCTGATGTTAGAGATATCTCACCTCGTCTCTAATATTGACCTCAAACATGCTGCCAAGAAAACCAGTTTCAGAAACCACAGATATCAACTGATCTACATTCCAGCTCTAACCTGTGGACATGTTTGGAATGAAGATCGACCTATAAATGAATGATGACGACGTCTGATTCAAAGTTCAACTTTGAAAATCTAAGCATCATGAAGTTTATCAGACGGCATTTGTCAGACTGTCTTCGGGACAACATATAAATATATCCTCTTCCCAGAAACCTCACCAGCAATATGAAGTGTCAACAGTTCATAACATAAACCACACAGCACTCGCGTTTATTTCAAGTGCCTTACAGAGCATGTAGAGAATGTAAACCTTTCTGGCATGCAGGGCCCCAGCAGACACCCTAAAAGCAGCAGCAGTTCCAGACTGAGAACAAAACTGTCTGGAAAAAAAGCAGGTCCGGCATGTGATGTTCTGTTTCCATATCTGTGCAGGATGGCACAGACGATGTGGAGTCCAAACCTGACAGTAAGCAGCAGACAAACCCGCCGCAGGAAGTCTCCCTGCTTCAGTTCCTCAAAAGTAAGTCCTTTATATCTCTTCTGTTTCCTGTTAGTCTGATGTGGCTGCAGCAGAGACAACTGCAGGACATTGACAGTGAACAGGGGTCACTGTGTTTCATCATTACTGCCACATACCCTCCAGATAAGATTCCTTAAACTGACGTTCACTCCTCCCTCATTGAAAAATCAACAATCTATAAATATATAAATATTTTCACAGAAATCACTTTCTTTCACTATCACTATCACTTTCTGTGTAAGTCTCTCCTTCATTTCTATTGTGCATTGCATTGTGGGAGAATAGTGACAACAGCACACTCACAAATCTTTTATAGAAACTGTTTTGAATATACTTAATTTCATTGTTTTTGATTGTGAACACACTCAAACTTGATTTGGGACACAGTTTATCTGTCTGTCTGGGTAGGAGTTGGGGTAATTTGGGTGAAGTGACCCTTTAAGAGGTCTTACTGTCCACCACTGTCCCTCAGGTTTTCCTCGTATCGCTCTGCGGACGCTGCGGAGCCCCATCTACCTGCTCGTGGTTCTGGCACAGGTCAACCTGGCGGCGCTGCTGGCTGGCCTCGCCACCTTTATGGCCAAATTCCTCGAGAAGCAGTTCAGCCGAAGTGTCCCCTTTTCCACCATGATGATAGGTGAGAGTGGACATGAACCTGTAGGGTTCATCCCCAGGAATGTGCATGACTTGATGTTATATTAAGTTAACAGAGGACAGTTGTGATCAAAGGCGACTGAAGCTTCTGTTGTTCTGGTTTATTTATTTCAGGAGGAGTTGTCATCCCGTGTGCGGTGCTGGGCACCGTCCTGGGTGGAGCTCTGATGCGGAGGTTGAATCTTTCGGTCAGCGGCGCCAGCAGGTTGTGCACCGTCGCCATCCTGCTCTGCACTTTGTCCGCCCTGCCGCTGCTGCTCATTGGCTGCCCCACCCAGACGGTTGACGGGGTCTTTCCTCCCAGGTACTTACAGCTTCTGTTCATATACACCAAATACACAGGCTACAGATGCCTGGGGGAACTAATTTAACCACTGACAGGGAACTAATTTAACTACTGACAAAGAGTGAATTTTACTATTGACAGGGAACTGATTTTACTGCTGACATTAAACTGATTGCACTACTTTTACTACCAAAAGGGAACTCGTTTTACTACTGACAGAAAACTAATTGCACCACTGACAGGGAACTAATTCTACTACAAAGAGTGAGTTAATGTCTAAACTGACAGGGAACTAATTACTGACAAGTAATAAATGTTACCACTAACACGGAAGTAATTTTACTGATGAAATTAAACTAATTTCACACATGACAGGGAACTCATTTTTTACTAATGACGGGACTCATTTCACCACTGACAGGGAACTGATTTCACAGCTGACAGGGAACTGATTTCACCACTGATTGGGAACAAATTTCTTCTGTGACAAGAAGCTAACTTTACCACTGACTGAAAATTACTAATAGGGAACTAAATTCACTGATGGCAGCAACAGCATTTGTGTCATTATCACATTTTTAAAATCCATTTCTTACTTTGAAAGGTTTCTTAACTACAGGCCCATAAAATGTTTAAATTTATGTTTTATTTATTTATGTATGTTTTCCAGCGTTGATGGGCCGTGCGGTGTTGGCTGTCGGTGTCCACCGGAGGCCTTTAACCCGGTCTGCGGATCAAACGGGGTGGAGTTCAGGTCTCCCTGCCACGCTGGATGTATCGGCATGACAACAGACACCGACAACAAAGTCATCGTAAGAAATATTTTTGCATTATACTCTGAAATTGTCATGCACATTTTCATCTTTGAACCATCACACATTCAGACTAGTCCAGCACTTAATAAAAAGCATATAGTGTACTTTTAACTGTTTTTGCTTGAAATTTATATTCATGTGGTGTGCAGCAACAGGGAACTGCCAGCTTTGTATTTGAGTGCTGCCAGTTCCCATTTACACTGTGAGGGCTCTGGTTTCTTGGTAAAGTTGATGACATCACATCCTGTGTTTTAGTGAAATCCCTTTTGTCTCATTTAGTGCTGCAGGCAGCAGAGACTGTGTTCGTCTTCTCTTCTGCTTCAAGTCATTTGCATATAAACTATAAACTCTTTTTTCACCTCACTGTCTCTCCAACAAACACACTCTGGTTGTTTTCTTTTGTTTAAGCATCTTCATAACTTCAGATTCTCTAGACACCTATTTCTGTGGGACTGGTCTTAAGAAAGAACAGTCAGCATAAATATGCAAACAGAGATATCAAATCAAACTCTCTGTGTAAATCTCAGTTAGTCCAGTGACTAAAAGCTGCTGGGAGCTTTTTAAAATAACCAGGGGAAAAATGTGAAGTTTAGGGAAGAAGTGGTTATAGAAATCAAAAGGGATTATATATATTTAGGGCTGCAACTAACAATTATTTTTCTTGTCAGTCTTTTAGTCTGTGAAAAAATGAAAGAAAATGCTGAAAAATGCCAGTCACCATTTCCCAAAGCCTAAGATGGAACCTAAAATGTCTTTTTTTTGTCCACAACCCAAAAATATTCAGTTTACCATCAAAGAGGACTAAAGAAACCAAAAAATAGTCACATTTTAGAGGCTGAGCAAGAGATTTGTTTGTATTTTTCTTAAAAATTGACTCAAAATGATTCGTCAGATATCAGAATAGTTGTTTTTTAGTATCTGTCCACTACTGACTAATAGTTGCAGCTGATTTATCCAATCAAATGTGAGACCAAGATGTCACAAAGTTGAATCCTAACGTTTAAAGGTTATCTATCTCACTTTAACTTTTTTACTGCACTGTGTTCCCTGTAACTGAACACAGGGAGAGGCAGCTGCTTCTTTCTGCATGGCTTCCCAGGAAACAATAAAACTCCAGACTGAAGTTTTAATAACTGATGAAACCAGAACCCTTAGGACTCTATGACGTTCTTTGATTAGAGTTTACACAGGAATCAGACAACAGTTTCAGTAGAAAGTCATGATGTCAGATGATTGACTTTTCTTCCCAGGAAAATAACAGGAGAACAGGATCATTATCAGATAGAAAAGAAAAGATGATAAAACAGATTAAAATATTACACAACCACACTGGATTCAGTTTATAAAAGCACCAGCATGCACTGGGGCAGCAGATTCAAGATTCAAGATTTAGTTTATTATAGTCATTTTCTTGTGTATTTGCAAACACAACAAATGCTGTTTCTCTCATCTCACAGCAGTGCAACAACATCAGAAAGGATAAAAGATATACTGTATATCTAAAAACTCCCTTTAAAAGAAATGATTAAAAACGTATAAATCCCAAGAGAAAAAAAAACCTAGTGCATTAAAGAGCATTTAGAGATTCATCAATTAGTATTTAATTAGTGAGTCAATGATGTTGTGTTCAGGATTAAGCTGATTTAATTGCATGTATTCAAACTGTGTCAAACATTGTTATTAAAATAATTAAATGTTTAATTGTTCAAATAGCAAGAATATTTAATTTCATTTCATAGTTAAATATCATGTTTTCTGTTTCCAAGTGTTTTGACTGAGGTTGTATCTTTCTGTTTATGTTTTTAAGGGTACCTGTTTTATTATATTGTATATTTAACATACTCTAAGTATTTAACGCTTTAGTGTGAAATTAAATAATAATAATATAATTAATTAATTCATATCTGACGTGCAACTTCTTCCTTTAACAAACATCTTAAGACTCACCTTTTGAAACTTGCATTTAAATTGTCTTTATCACTGCTTCTTACTGAATATTACTGAAAGTTTACTTATTTCTTTTATTCCTATTATTCACTGCTTTACTGTATTTTAATTATGAATTATCTGAGCTGCATCGTATGTATTAAAGGTGCTATAAGAACACAGATATTATCATTATTGTAACACCAACGGATTGTAAAGCAGTGGTAGTCAAATAGTGGCTCGTTGGCCAAAGCTTTTGGCTTTTGAATCTCTCATTTAAATCCCAATAGTTTTGACCTTGTAACATTTTGTAAACTTACTAGATAAATAACAAAGTTACATAACATCATTTGGCTGGTTTGCCCAGAACAGATTTGTGTCAATAACAGCACTTTGCCTCAACCATAAATTAATCAGACCGCTGTTTATCTCATGAGGATAAGCTGATGTAAGTTGATGAAATGTAACACAGAGGATACAACATGTTTATGTGTCATTTGCCAGACGAGTAAACTGCTGTCACTTACTGATGTGAATAATGACATCTGCTCCCAGATACAACCACAAAACTGTTATATACATCAATATATTCTGGAATTAATGAAAAGAAATAAACAGAATATATTAAAAACATATTAAACTTTGTTTTTATCGCACATATATGCTGGCAGTGCAGCGAAAATCTGGCCTATGGTTGAAGTTAATTACTGCCCCCTGTTGTAACGGTTTCACAAGAACCTACATCCAAAATCATCCCTTTAAAAGGAGTCATGTGTATCTGACGAGGACTGCGGTTCACCGTAAAAACCCAAAATGTGAAGAGGCTGCATTTTGACCAGTTTGGGCTTGTTGCTATTTAACAGCTGCAGATTATTTTCAGCTTTAAAGAACAGAAAAATCCAGACTTCCAGCTAACACAATTTTCCTCGTTTGGTAAAACTCTGCAAGATAAATGATCAGGATGCTGTTTGTAGTGAACACTGCAGCCTGTAGGTTGCGCTGACTCCGTCTGTATGCTGATGATGTGTCACTGTTTCTGCAGAACTACACTCAGTGCCGTTGTGTTAAAGATACTGGCTTCGCCTCTCCGGGGACCTGCGGCAGCAACTGCTCCCACTTCTTCCTCCCCTTCATGGTCCTGTTGGGTGTCACCAGCTTCGTCGCCTCCTTCTCCCAGACCCCATCATACATAATGATACTCAGGTACAGAGGCG